>NW_020954546.1:34373007-34551763 GCF_900497805.2 Vombatus ursinus | reverse complement strand
TCTCTCTCTCTCTCTCTCTCTCTCTCTCTCTCTCTCTCTCTCTCTCTCTCTTGCAAGGCATATCAGTGTCCTCAGTTGAGTAGTGGGTAGGTAGCACATAAGGACACCTTAGGACTGGCTACTGTTATTCTCCTCTTCCAATTCCAGCTGAAGGAAAACTCCTGAAACAGAGATGAGAAAGCAAGTCAGTGCTGGGCCAGCCATTTGGATTCTATTTTCAACACAGTCTGTTTATTGTTTCCAAGGTCCATGAACAAACTCTGATTCCAGACTGGAATTTCTAAATCTGCCCCCAACATCATCATCATTATCACCATCAATATAATCATCATAGAATCCCTCCCCAACCCTCAAACATATCTATCTGTGTGTTCTGTCCTTAGAAACTCATAGAATGTCAGAGCTAGAAGGGACTTATCAGGCTGAGGTCAAGGAATAAAAACCCATTTTAAGATCAGCCTACCCCTGGAAAGAAAATTTGTTTGCTTTGGCCGGTAAAAGACGTGGACCGGGGAATCAGTCAATAAGTATTTATTAAGCACCTACTATGTGCCAGGCACTGTGCTGATACAAAGAAAGGTAAAAGAGGATCCCTACCCTCAAGGAGTTCACAGTCCTAATGGGGGAGACGACAAGGAAACAATCACATTTAAACAAGCTACAAACAGGATAAACCAGAGATAATCAACTGAGGGAAGGCACTAGAATCAAGAGGGATGGGGCAAAGCTTCCTGTAAAGGGGGTATTTTAGAGGGCACATGAAGGAAGCCAGGAAAGCCAGGAGATGGAGATGAGGAAAGAGCTCAGCTCTAGACCTGCTTCTCGGTCTGCCTCATTCTGTGATTTTAGACAAATCACT
The DNA here is from genome assembly GCF_900497805.2 of Vombatus ursinus. Classification (NCBI taxonomy): domain Eukaryota; kingdom Metazoa; phylum Chordata; class Mammalia; order Diprotodontia; family Vombatidae; genus Vombatus; species Vombatus ursinus. The sequence continues at coordinate 34,550,904 of NW_020954546.1, read as the reverse complement.
TCACTTTCTCACCTCTGTTTCCCCCTCTGTAAAGTGAAGTGGTTGGACTCTAAGGTCCCTGTTCTTGCCTTTTAGAATAGAAGCCCCTTAATCTGGGACTCTCTCCTGGCTGAGCTGAGTTATCTCTCTCCCAGTGGGAGAGCTCCTCCACTCTGTATTAACTGGTAGATATTCTTCTATGTGCACTTTTTCTAATTTCTATTTTGCTACAATTTGGATAAACAGGGTTGTTTTTTTTTTTGCTGAAAAAAAAAAAAAGAAAGAATGTAAGCAACCTGAGGCCAGGGGTGTTTTCACTCTTGTCTTTATGTCCCCAGCAATTATATGCATGGGAGAGATGTTGTGTAGGGAGAAATGACAAGATTTGTCAGCTGACTGTCAGTTATGTGGGACAAGCAGTTGAGGATAATGTTGACCTTAGGAATGCCTGCCCCATTGTCTCCCCAATCCCTTCCTTAGGATCACAAGGTCATGTCTGAGGAGCTTGATATGAGACCGTCAAGGATGAGAACTGTTAAGTGGTTTGCTCAAGGTCCCATGGGTGGTGAGTGGCAGAGACCAGAGTCACACTCAGGATGTCTTCCAACCCCCAATCTAGCAGCCTGCCTGCCATACCTACCCCATGGCCTCCTCTCTATCAGTGTCCCCCCGTAGCCTCCCTCTCCTTCAGGGTCTCTCAGCCCCCTCTCTTCTTCTAGAGGGAGAGTCCTTTTCTTCATATGGTCCCCTGTCCCTGATAGATTCTTCTGAGTTGTACAACATGGAAAGAACCCTAGAAAGGCTTTATGCCTCAGTGACCCTGCCTAGTTTCCAACCTCCATATAAGACACTCCAGACTGTTTGCAGGCTCTGTAGACCCCTTACTCCCTCTAGCTCAGTTCCCAAAGAGGAGGGAGGTGAAAAATAGGAAGGAAGGCTATTTGTCTGGCACCCAACATGGGACCTCATTCCTTGACCCATCTCCTGGCTTTCCTGTCTTCCTTCATGTGCCCTCTAAAACAATTACCTGAAGCCTTGGCAAAAAGCACCTGCTGGTCAGGGCTCTGGGCGATGCAGGATAGGAAAATCTTCTGGTCCTCTATCTTTTCTACTTCCACTTTCAGCAGGGCCACAGAGTTCACGGGGATTATGCTGGGAATGGAGGTAAAGGTCAGTGCCTTCTCTTCCAGGGCCTCCTGTCCTAAGTTCCCCAGGCCCTAGATGGGGCTGCACTTAAAAGTCAAGGACTTGATTCTTTAGGACAGAGAGATCTTTTGGGACCAGTCAGAGCCTTCCTGTCTCTCCGCTTGATGCTTCCAACTAGCCTTGAAGATCTTCCCTCAAGTGACCTTCTCCTTCCCAATTTTACCAACCTGTCTTCTTGTTCCTGGAATGTCTTCAGACCGATTCTGTCTTTTAAGGGAGCAAATGATTGCCCCAAGTTGGTCTCTCCCCACTTTCCTCCAATAACTCTCATTTACATAGTATTTGACAAAGTCCTTCCCTTACTGTGAAGGTAGTCATACATGTGTTATTATCCTTATTTCACAGTTTTGGGATCTGAGGCTTAGCAGAGCGATTTGTCCAAGGTCAAGGTCAATGCCAGACTTAAAATGGACCATATGGATTGGACTGGAATGAACTTTAGAGATCTTCAGGTTCAACTCCCTCAATTTATAGCTGAAGATATTGAGGGCCTCAGAGACATTAGGTGACTTTCCCAAGGTCACATGAGTATCAAATGGCAGAGCCAAATCTCACTCTCTTTCTACTATACATTGTTGCTTTTTTAAGCACCCCCGGTATCAAGCTAAGGATGAAAAGACAAATGGACAGACCACAATACCCTCTCCTTTCTTACCCAAGGGTTGGTACTTACTTTTTAAATTTGATGTTGAGGCTTAGAGTTAACAGCCCATGACCTGATAAGTATGCAGTTTTAGAAAATATCTCGTCCACCAAGGCAGCTAAAGCTCCACCATGAGTAAATCTGAGTAGGGGATGGGAAGAAATTAGTTGAAGTTAGAGTCAAACCTTCTCTCCACAACTTCCTCATGAACCTACCTTTCTAGTCTCTACCATCTGCCTTGTCCAGAACAAAATTGGTTAACAGAGAGTTAAAACCAAAGTTAAGTGAGGGGATGATAAAAACACATCCCAGGGTACTGAAAAAAATTGATAGGAATGGTTGATGGTTTATCATCAATTTTCCTTGAAAAATCACGGAGAATGGGAGAGGTGCTACATGACGAAAGATGCACAAATATTGTCTTGATTAAAAAAATCTCTCTCTATGATGCTTTCTTTACCTGGTTTCTGAATTTCTTCACGTGAGAATATCTTTTTAATATACAATATGCAGCCTCTTTTTTTCTATGTGTCAGGCACTATGCTAAAGTGCTTTATTAATATTATTTCATTTAATCCTCACAACAACCTTGTAAAGTTAATGCTATTATTATTCCTATTTTACTTTTGAGGAAACTGAGGCAAACAGAGATTTAAGTGACTTGCCCAAGGACACATAGCTAGTAAGTAGTGGGGCTGGATTTAGATTCAGGGCTTCCTGATTCTATTCTAACCACTTTGCCACTCAATTGCTCAAGAGCTGTGGCCTCTAGACTCATATTTTGTATAAAGTGTTTGCTGAATGAATGTTGACTGACTTCTTGGCCCCATAAGTCAGAGGAGTACCTCTTTTGTCTCCATTGAACCAGCCTGTCCTCAAAAACAACTAAGAATGGTGTAATTACTTACTCCTACTCATCCCCTTACCTTGGAGCGCCTTCCAGGTAGGGACCTGGCTGGAACAGACAGACTGACTTCTTCTTGGATGGGTGGAAAAAAATGACATACTCATAACCTTGTCCTTCCTTTTCAATGCACCTGGTAAAAATGCGGTAGTCTTCTTTGTCTGAGAGAGGGGAAATGTGAAAGAGACACAGAGAAAATTAAAAAAAAAGATATTTCTGTGAGCATAGGGGGAGAGAAATGGGATTCAGTCGTTCATCATATGCATTGATATTCTACATCAGGGGCTCTTAAGTGGAGGTCTACCCCCCCAAGGGGTCCATGGAGAGATTTCAGGGGTCTGTGAACTTGTATGGAAAATAAATTACATCTTTATTTGTGATAACTTCTAACTGAAATTTAGAATTTCTTCCAATTATGAATTTAAAAAATAATTCTCAGAATGAACCCATAGACTTCATCAGATTGCAAAAGATAGCTATGAGACACAAGAAAGTTTAAGAGCCTTTGTTCTATATGTGTGTAGATCCTGGAGGAAGATTTGAAAAATACTTGGCCCTTACCCTGTGAACTCCAGGCTGACAGGAGAACATGATCTGTGACCTTGATAAGCTCCTTGGATTATAGAATTGAGGGCTGGAGAAGAATTTAGAAATCATCTAGTCTAGAGAAGTTAAGTAATTTACCCAAGATTGTGCAGGTGACAGCTAAGAGTTGAATCCAGGTCCTTGTACTCTAAAGCCAATGTAGTTGCCAATATTATACCATGGTCTCCTCTTACCATTTTATGATGGAAAGAACCCTCAGAACATTGATAGGGGCTTGGGGAATGGCCATTGTCCATGGGACCTCTAGTCTGGTAGGGGAAACTGAGGCTCAACACCCAGAACTCTCAGTCTGATGGGAGCAAATGAAATACATGTAAGGAAAGAGGTGTCAAAAGGTTTATAAAGGAGCATCACTCAGAAGGGATGAATGAAAAACAACCCATATTCAACAAGTAATTGCTGAGGACCTACTCATTGCCTTGGTTAGTAGAAGATACACCCAACTTGTAGACAGGAAGAACTTGGTTCAAGCAGAGGGGGGTGCGTTGGACTGGACTCAGGAAACCCAGGTTCTAGTCCATATTTTGACATTGCATTGCTTTGTGATTTTGAGAAAGTTACAAAAACTTTCTTTAGTTGTTTATTGTTTAAAAAAATAATTCAGATTCTTTATTTGTAAAATGAAGGGATTGGAAAGTCCCTTCTAATTCTAATAATCTAAATTTTAAGAACTTGGCTGCTTGAAAGCTGTGTGATCTGGTGCAAGTGTTTTAACTAATCTCCCTGAGCCTTGATTTTCTCATTTGTCACCTGCAAATATTCAAAGAATCTGTGATTTCACTGATGACTAGCAACTGGTCTACCACTTAGTAGATAAAAACAAGGGAACTGTCTGAGGCACGAAAGAGGTCATCCTCAATTCTTCCCTCTCCTTCACCCCACAAATCTAATCAGTTGTCAAACCTTGTTCCTACATCCACAATATGTCTCAAATCCAACTTCTTTTCAGTAATAAAGCCACCATTCTAGATCAACCCCTCATCTTTCTAGACCAGCTCCACCACTGCTCTAGGTCAGGCTCTCATCATTCTAGATCAAGCCCTCATCATTTTAGATCATGCCCTCATTCACCTCTCACTGGATTACCACAATGGTGTCCTAATGTGTCTCTTTGCCTCAACCCATCCTCCACACAGATGCCAAAGTGATTTTTCTCTAAGTTTAGGTCTGACTGCGTCACTCCCTCAATCCATATATTCTAGTGTCTCCTTATCGTCCCTAGGATCAAATGTAAACTACTTTGATTGGCATTAAAGCTTTTCAAAGCCTGGCCCCGGTCTGTGTTTCTAGCCTTGTTACACATTATTGCTCTTCCTGAACATCGTGGTCTGGTTACATTGGCCTTCTTACTACTCTTCATGCATAACACTCCTTTTATCTCTGTGTCTTTGTACTGACTCTTCTCCCTTCCCCCCCCCCCCCCCCCCCCCCCCCAGTATCTGGAGCATATTCCCTCCCTCTTCTCCTTTGCCTCATGTAATACTCACTTTCTTCAAGGCTTAGTTGAAGTGTATCTTTTAACTTGGAGCCCTTCTTGAACTCCACCCCCCCAGCTATGTGTGCTCTCCATCCCCAAACTAGTTCGTAGTTATTTTGTGTATTTTTATATATACATATCGTCTCTCCTGATAGAAACTTTGTGAGGGCAGGGACTGTTTAATTTTTGGTTTTGTATTCCTAGCACCTAGAACCTGGTACTTAGTTGGTGCTTAATAAATGCTTTTGGATTGACCGAGTGGCCAGGTTTTGACAGCTAATAAATAACCAAAATGGAATTTGTATCCAAATCTAGACTCCAAGTTCAGTGTCTATTTACTATGTCATGATGCCTCTCTCCCTGCCATAAAAAGTTTATACCAGTACAAACCACTTACCCCAAGTGGATTGTTGCAAGGACATGGGTAGCGAGGCAGCATGGTGGATAGAGCAGTGGGCCTGGGCTGGGGAGACCTAAATTCAAATCGGGTCTCAGACTTTTACTAGCTATGTGATCCTAGGCAAGTCACAACTCTGCTGGCTTAGTTTCTTCGATTATAAAATGGGGATAGTAATAGCATGTACTTCCCAGTGTTGTTGTGAGGATCAAATGAAATAATATTTGTAAAATGCTTAGCACAGTGCCTGGCACATAGTATGTACTCGATAAATGCTTTTCTCTTTTCTACCCCCTTGTCAAACAATTTCTAATCCTAAAGATGTAAGTGTAAGGTAGCAGCAGTCTACTGGGCACCATAATGTGACATAATGTGAGGGGAGCAGCTTTAAGTAGGAGGATTTCACACAGCGTGAGGAGAGAGGTAAATTTGGTTAAGGAGTGGATGACGTTAAGGAACAGAATGATGCCTTGCTTGTACTGAGGATGAGAAGCAGTTCTTGCAGGCACATGCTTACCTGAAGGCTAAGGAGGGACTCTTTGGGCTGTTCTCTTTTTTGAGAGGAAAAAAAATGTGGCATTTCTTTTATGCTTGGTGCCTGAGACCTTTGAAAAAGTTATTGACTAACCTAGAGCTAAAATATAAAGAATTTAGATTAGTTTGAAGGTAGTAGAATCTTTAATCTAAACACAGGTCACATTTGCAAAGTACTTTAAAGTTTAGAAAGCTCTGTTCTAACATAACTCTGAGGTGGGCCTTAGGGTGTTAGAGCCGATAAGCACTTTTTGTTGCTGGTTTTCAGGCATTTTTCAGTTGTTCAGTGCAACCCTTTGTGGGATTTTCTTGGCAAGGATACTGGAGTGGTTTGCCATTTCCTTCTCCAGCTCATTTGACAGATGAGGAAATTGAGGCAAACAGGGTTAAGTGACTTGCCCAGGGTCACACAGCTAGTAAGCATCTGAGGCTGGATTTGAGCTTAAGAACATGAATCTTCCTGACTCTAGGCCCGGCACTCTATCCACTGCACTACCTAGCTGCCGTTTTAGGGGTTATCTAGTTCAATTTCTTCATTTTAAAGAGGAGGAAAATGGAGGGCAGGGGAAGATAAATCAAGAGGCTTGTCTAGTAGGGCAAGTATTGGTACCCTTATCTTACATAGGGGGAAACTTAAGGCCAGAGAGATTTAGTGATTTGGTCTGGGTCACATAATCAGCTAGGTAGTGTACTGGATTAGCAATCAGGAAGCCTGCCTCTAGTGTGACCTTGGGGAAGTCATTTACCTGTACCAGCCTCACTTTCCTCATCTGTAAAAATGAGGATTTTAATAGTGCCTACATCCTAAGTTTGCTGTGAGAATCAAACAAGATTACATACATAAGGTATTTTATAGATTTTAAAGCACCTCATAAATGTTAGCTATCATCATTGTCATAATCCTCATCATCCTCGTCATCATCATGTGGGAGCCAGGACTTAAATCTAAATCTTTCAATTCAAAGAACAGTGCTCTTGTTCAATCTTGGAAGTGAGATTGACTTTCTCTTTTCCAAGAAGCTTTTAAAACTAGCACAGTTTCTTGGCCTCAGATAGTTTAAGTAAAGTTCTGAATGGAGGTATGGAATTGGTGAAGGGCTGAGATCACCTCTATAAGTCTCTGAGGGAATAGTAGTGTATTATTCCTGAATAGTGAGGGTGTGTGTGTGTGTGTGTGTGTGTGTGTGTGTGTGTGTGTATGTTGGGAGGAGGCATGAAGGAAGTCAGGACTTACCTGATGTGGCTCTAAATTCACCTGGGATCTTCAACCCTCTGATGTGGTCACTATTGCTCTTGAAGGAAGGAAGTTTGATCCAGTCCCCATCCTTTGTCTTTTCTAGATACTCCTTGTACAAGCGCGTCATCTCAGGGTTCCAACTGGCGTTGGGAAGGGCATAATCCTTCAGGTTTGTATTCTTTGGACAGAACCTGGAAATCTAGAAAGAATTTAATTTCAGAGTAGCACAATCTTCCGGGAGAAAACCAGGCAGATAGATGCCTTGGAGGTGGGGTCACTTAGAAGAATCAATTTCCGGGCTAATTTCTTTGGCTTCTCTGCTCCCAGAAAAGTACCAGAAATCTATACAGTTTATAGAATCCTAGATTTAGAAAGGTCAGCTTCCACCCATTTTGCAGATAAGGAAACTGAAGGTCTGAGAGTTTCAGTGCAGAGGCAATGTTTGAACCTAGTTGAACCTCTCCACATAGTTCTTTTTCTAACACATCCTAGCGACTCTAGATACTGGACTTGGGTCAAGGGCCCAGTTGCCCTCTGGGAAAAAGAATATAGCTTTGTCAGGACAGGGAGAAATGCAATCACTCAACCTCCACTTTCCTAAAGGTTATCGCCATTCTAGCTTCAGGGGGGATCTCTCTGCTTAGTTCTGGCTCCCCGCTTATTTTATTACTGAGTGGCCCTTCCTGGGAGGTGGAGTAACTCCCTTTGCAATGAAAGTTTCCTCTGCAAAATGGATCCAAAGCCAGGGGCTTGGAACAGTGTGTACACATCTAACCATGCATGTGTCCCCAACAACAAGGGCGTAAGCTGGGTCACATGTCTGTACTTTTCACTTTGCTGATCAGATGCTAGTTCGGGTCAGTAATAGCCCCATGACCTTCCCATGCCAAGGATCATGAAAAATATAAAAATCAGAATTCTCCCTTTGAAATAAACTCAAGACCTCTTAAGTGCCGGCTTTCTTTTCCCTTATCATAGAATGTTAGAACTAGAGTACTGGGCCTGGAGTTGGGAAGACCTGAGTTCAAATCCAGCCTCAGACTCTTATTAACTTTGTAACCCTGGGTAAGTCCCAACCTCTCCCAGCCTCAGTTTCCTCAATTATAAAATGAAGATAATAATAGCCCCTACTTCACAGGGTTGTTGTGAGGATCAAATGAGTGCTCTGTAAACCCAAGAGAGCTATAGAAACGTTAGCTCCTTAGTATTATCTAAGCCAACCTCCTCATGTTACAGATGAGGAAACCGAGGCCCGGAGAGGTCAGTTGACTTGTCCCAGGTCATACATTGAGTCAGTTGCAGAGCCAAAGCTAGAATTCAGTCCAATGTTCTTTGCACTATACTATTTATTCACAGGCTCAATTTTTATTTATTGTCTCAATTGATCAAGAAACTTTTATTTTTTAAAAAAAAGTCTTTATTAAATGCCTACTATGTGCCAGGCACTAAGATGAGGATACAAATATAAAAGTAAGATAGTCCCTGCCCCCAATGAGCTTTTATTCTTCAGAGGAGACGCAACAGAGAACAGAACAGAGGTAAGTCAATACGGTATACATAGACATGATTTTCACATGTTACACAAAACGATTTCTGTGCTGAGGGTACTAATATCTAGAGGAATCAGGAAAGGTAGCCCTTAAGCTGAGCCTTGAAGGGAGCTATCAGTCAGTCAACAACCATTCATTAAAGATCTCAGATTTAGAGCTGAGAGGGGACCAAACTCCTTATTTAACAGATGAGAAAACTGAGGGTCAGAAAGAAGAAATGGTTTGTCCAATAAAATAGCTAATAAATATTAGAGCTGGGATTCAAACTCTCCTGACTTCAAGGCTAGTGTTCTTAGCATTATATCACATTGCCTGTCAGTTGTAACTTGTAGGGAAAACCAAGGGTGAGTGAATTCTAAGGTACCTATCCCACTATGTCTGAGCTGTTCACACGCTTAGGGGGAGCTTTATAAAAAGAGCCCAGTACTCAGTACTTACCAGGCTGTCTGTGGATGAGCTGAAGCTTGTTCGGAGAACTAGCTTGGGAGTGTATCTGTGCAGGACACTCAGGGGCCTGAAGCTTGGGGTTCCGAGAAGGCCCCTAGAGGGGCCAAACTGTGGCACCAGCCAGAGGCTTCTGCTCATCATAGTCCTGACACGGGTGTGCTTGTCTGCTGGCTTGGAATCTGAAAGACCTTCAGCAAAGAGGCTCTGGAGAGGAGACTCAGATTTTATCAGTGGGATTGCTAATGTAATCACTTCCCAGCCAAGTGAAACTCCTGCCAAAACCTTCAGCAGCAAGACAAAAGTTTCCGCTGCAGAGAGCATGGATTTCATCAGGGAAGCATGCAGTCTTGTTTGATACAGTGCGTAGCGAACAGCACTGGGCACTCTCCCTGAAGTACATCGTTCCAGTGCCTTTTGGAGAAAAACCTCAAGTGATGCAACAATTCTTAGAGGGCATAAGCTTGCTCCATGCCCCATACCCCAGAGTTCTGGGAAGGTTCTAGGCTAGCATCATCCTAGGTGAATTTAATTCGAGCTGCAGACTTGGAGGAGTTGCCTAGGTATGTAGGTACAATTATTTTCCCAAGTTTTCTCTCATCCTGTCAGTTTTCAGGAAGGGCAAGGATTGTTCTCCAGGCCAACTTGCCCTTCAATTTCCCAACCTGAGTGCCTCTCGTAGGCTTCTGTACTGCTCTGGACTGGAATAAGATTCTGGCTTTTCCAGAATGTCGTCTAGTAGTATATCTAAGTACTACATACATATACACACACATACATATATATACATATTGTATATATACATATGTACATATATATACATATTGTATATATACATATGTACATATATATACACATATTGTATATATACATATGTACATACATATATATACATATTGTATATATACAATACATATATTATATATATACATATTGTAAGGAAGGTGAATTTTAGTGTGTGTGAAGTGGATTTTTTGTTATTCTTTCTTAGAGTTTTCTTCCCAGGATCCATAGCTGTAACAATCTCTACTTGCTGGGTGTTAGATATGAGTTCTCATGATCATAGTTGGAAACAGTTTCTACTGCGCAGTCACAGTAGATATAGGGGTAAAGTGATGTAAAATTGTGAGGCTATTGCTGGCAATGTGCCTTCTTTTTCTGTTACCCTAGCAGGTAGGCACTCGTCAGTGACTGGGGACCCCCATGGGGTGAACGTGCAGGCTGAAAGCTGTGCTTACTTTGATCGGCCCCCATCAAGGCTTGGGAGGAGGAATCTGTGTGTTTGCCTCAACCGGCCCCCATTGAGGCTTGAGGGGATTTAGGGGAGTACACAAGTTGTGCTGGTCTCGACTGACCCCATCAAGACAAGCGGTAGTTGCCCCCCCTTCACACCAGCCCCTTCGAGAGGGGTTGTTAGAGAATGCTGTAGGAGATGGTGCTCCCATTATCAGCAAACTCCCTTTGAGAAGACTAGACTAGAATAAAGTAAACTTATTTAACCCCTTATTATGATTCCATTTCTGTCTTCCTGTCTGACCTGATCAAAAGCGAATCTGCTAATGAGAGAGGTGCTAGAGCCCTTCTGTATCTCTTTCCTAAGAAATGGCGTAGTCAGTGTGTTTACTTGTCCAACACACATATATATATACATACATACATATATATACACATATGTATGTATATATACATTTGCACATAATAAGTGCAGATTAGGAAAGAAAAAAAGAAAAAATTTACATGATAATTTTGTTGTATATTTGAAAGTGATAGTAAGTTATGCATAGTAGATTTATAGTTTCATGTACGATTGTCTTTTTTTATTGTATTTTGTTATGGAAATGCTTGTTTTATTCCATAAATTAAAAAGAAAATTAAAAAATTATAGGAATTCACATGGCTTGTATTTATGCATCAACTTATATACCTTACTATTTCTGAATGAAATAGTATAGTGATTGAAATAATGGAGAAACCCAAAAATAATGGAGAAATCCTTTTTTGGTTTGCCAGAAGATTTGAAGAAGTTTAGACAGGACAAAGCCAAGTTCAAAGCAAAATAGCTCTTCAACAGTCCTACAAAATATTTCATGTTTTGATATTTAAGTATCACCACACTGGGAGAATATAATAGTAGTAATGTGTTATTGTTTTATATTTTATTTCTCAAAGTGTGTTTATGAGTGTTTTGTGTTTTAAGCATTTCTTTTGTGGTCGAGGAAATATTTTATTAAAAAATTGAATTGTTTAATGCTTTCATTCCACTCTCCTTACTCTTCTACCACGTCTCATAAAATACAGGGTTGGGAGAGGAAGAGTGGCCAAATTAGGCTATTGATTGTAAGGGTCAGTGGGGATAGGACATATTTCTCACACCTAGAAACTCAAACTGTGGAAGAAAAGGCAATGATTTCTGAAGAGATAGGAGGCAAAGTGCAAAACAGAATGAGGAAGTTTCTTTCTGTGTCCAGTTTTCCCTTGCCTACATCACTATTCCCTCATGATGAACTTTGGTAATGTCCCTGCCATGAAGAGGGCATCAGATTAAAAAGCAATGGCTGTCAGGAGTTTCACTTTGCTCTAGACTTCAAGTCTGTGCCCCATGCCACAAGTCCCTGGTTCATAATTCCCAAGTCTTCACCTAATGACCAACTCTATTAAATGTATGAGTTGAACATCAGTTTTGAACTGTTGTTATATTGTCTACACTTCTTTGCCTATGAGTAGAAAGAGCAGGCAAGGGGGATTAAACAAACTGACCTGTACGTTTCCTAACACTCCTGGGTTCGGAATAGCTCATGTACTGCTTGGAAAACTGCTTGGGTCTGAGAAAGGCCATTGGCAATATACCTTCTTTGTCGGTTGTCCTATAAAGCGTGGGTACTGATCACTATGTGGGGGAATCCATTTTGGGATTTAGGTAATGCATAGAGGAATGCATGTACCTGCCTTGATAGGCCCCCATCAAGACTTGGGAGGAATCTGTGTTTGCCTCAACTGGCCCCCATTGAGGCTTAGGGGATGAGGAGTTGTACTCCTATTTTCATCCACCCCTATGAGAATTGTGATTAGGGAATGCTATAGGAGTTGGTGCTCCCATTATCAGCAACCCTTTTGAGAAGTCTAGACTAGAATAAAGTAAGCTTATTTAACCCCTTGGAAGCTGTCTTCCTTGTCTGACCGGATCAACAGTGAACCTGTGCTAGTACACCTGTTAGTGTTAGGAGCCCTCCTATGTTCTCCTGCCCAACAAATGTGTTACCTGTGTATTTACCTGTGAAACACTACCCCCAGCCAAGCATGAGACCTCCTTCCCCCAGGTGCTTATAGCTGCTGGGCCCTCAAGTGATAAGTAAGTGATATCAATAGTCTGAATCCTTATACCCTTGGGCAAATCAAGTTTTGCAGAATGTCTCAATGTCTTTTAAGAAAAAAAACAAGCCTAATCTCTATGGGGGTGGGGAAGGGTTAGGATATTACTTCTTCCACATCTGGATTGTGTTGGGCAGTCAGTGGGTCTCTGTGTTGCACTTCAACAGCAGATATTATCAGCTTGCCATAATAGAGGAAGATAAGAAGAGTCTTCATCTGTTCAGGGGGATTTTAACCAATTTGTTGGGTATCCTAAAGGATTTTGGGGGCCCTGCTATGTGCCCTTGGTTCACAGTGTAGGTAGTGGGCAATTTGAATGACTTAGAGCTATTTATTTTTCTGGGTGATCTCAAAGATCTGGGAATATCTTTGAAGACTACTGATGGTGTTAGATCAGCTAAAGATAACTGAAGATATATCAGCCAGAAGCTATTGGTCTAAAATTGTCAATTGACAAGTGCCCATTTTATTGAATTTCTGTCAGGTAGCTCTCTATGGAGCCAGTTGCCTGCTGGATATCCCTAGTTGGATGTCTTTCTAGAATCTCACATTCAACGTGGCTAAAAAAGAATTCATCATGTTTGCCCCTAAACTTGTCCCTCACCCTAATCTCTCTATTTCTTTTAATGGCATCACCATCCTGGCAGCTAGGTTGGCAGCAGATAGTCTTAGACTTGGAGTTGGGAAGACACAAGTTTGAAGCTTTATCAGATGTGTGAAGCTGGAAAAGTCTTGATTATGTCACACTGAGCCCATGGAATACTATTCTAACAACTTCCTCTTCTTTTCCCTCCTCATTCAAACCCAGCCATATCCTCTGATCCCACTCCAATCTCATCCCTAGTCCCATGCCTATGAGATTCTTTTAGCCTCAATTGTATCTGAGTAGGAAGTGAGTACTGATGCTGAGAAAACAGAAGGGCCTGTTAATTTGGCCACTTCTAAAGAATTATTGGGAGCTGGAGATGTTTCTGGGATTCAGTGTCTATGATCAGAGATTTGTGAAGAGTTTTGCCATCATAGCAAGGCTTCTCAGTGACTTCACCTGTGCATAATCATGAACAGGAGGACAGAAAGGAAGAGTCTGGAATTGACCCTTTGGTACCTTTTGGAAATCCCTTGGATGAGAAATATGACCAGATTTTTAAGGGCTTGGCTAGCTATCTTACATGGCAGTGCTGGCTTTGAGGAAAGAAGAAGAAGGAGAAGGAGGAGGAGGAGGAGAAGAAGAAGAAGAAGCATGGAGTTATATTCTATTTTAATTAAGTGGCAAAATAACCAGGTTCAAGTTTGGATTCACTGATATCTAGCTAAAGAGGATCATTATTTGTTCGTTTTTAAATGGGGGAAAATGTCAGAAACCAAACAGGTAATTTGGTTGATCATGAGAAAAATTTTAAACAACCTCAATTTTCTCTGGATGAGAACAGTACGCTTCAGCTGTCTTATTTTACTGCATCTCTTATCTCATTCAAACCAAGCTTCTGCTCTATCAGACAAGGAGTTCTTATTGTTTCTTACTTGCCTTTACTTCTACAGTTATAGTAACAACACAGAGACCCAGAAACCAGAAATGTGGAAGGGTGGGCTGGCACTTAAGCTGTATGTGGAATACCACTCCAACAATCAGGATAAACTTTCATTTCAATGATAACAACATTTTTTACTAGTTTAAGAAAAACCTCAAACCCAAGTATTTTTTGTGTTAAATACCAATGTGGTTTTGTGTGTGTGTGTGTGTATGTGTATGTGTATGTGTGTGTGTGTGTGTTAAATACCAATGCCAACCTAGTTAGGGTGGTCTTGTACTATGAGGAAGGTGACAGCAAACAAGTGGAATAAATGTTTTGAAAAGATTATTATCTGTCAAGAGCTAATGAGCCACTGTGGACATGGAGCTAGGGACGAAACTGGAGTGGGATCAGAGCATACAGCTGGGTTCGAGTGAGGAGGGAAAAGAAGAGGGGGTTGTTAGAGTAGTATTCCGCGGGCCCAACTGTTTTCCACATGGTTGCCCTGGCTTCATTTTTTCTGCCGCATCGTCATTGTTGGTGTGTAGCATAGGTGATGTTGGAAATAGATGGGACAGCCAACTATGGCAACTGCCAATGATAACGATTCCCTGTGTGAAGAGGAAAAGGAGAAACAACTGATTCTGGGAAAAGTGATGCGTACCAATTTTGCTTGGCCCCTGATGGCAGGATTGGGAGGAATGGGTGGCAGATGCAGAGGGACAGATTTCAGTTTGATGTAAGCAAAAAAATTGCTTTCTCAACACTGTTCAGTCCTCTGTCCCTTGTAGTTTGACACTAAATATCATCCCTAAGCAAATAATTCATAAATAGGTATCTCTACCCCTAATCTCTTCACGAAGTCAGGTTACTTATTGGCTATCTCCTCTTAGAAGTCTGGCAAGAATCTCTTGATAATCTCAAGAATTAACATGTTATTTAACATGTTAATTAATTAAGAATGTTAATCTCAAGAATTAACATGACGAAAACAGAACCCATTATCTTTTCCTCTGAACTTGTCCCTCTCCATAACATCTCTATTTCTGTTAATAGTGCCAACTTCCTGGTCATTAGGTAACACAGTGGATAGTGTTAGATTTGGAATTAGGTTCAAACCTTGTCTCAGACACTTCCTAGATTTGTGACCCTGGCCAATTCACTTAATCTCTCTTAGTCTCAGTTTCCTTATTTGTAAAACAGGGATTATAATAGCACCTACTTCACAAATTTGTTGTGAGGATTAAATGAGATAATATATTTATGGTGCTTTGCAAACCTTAAAGTACCATAAAAATGCTAGTTATGATCCTCTCAGTCAGCCAGACTTGTGTCTTTGGAATCACGGGCATCCTGATGACTGTCTTAGGGTGTTTGAAGGACTGTCCCAAGGAAGAGGGATTAGAACTATTTTACTTGGCCCCACATGAAAGAAATGGGTGGAAGTGGCAGAGAAGCAGGTTTTGGCTTGATGTAAAGAAAACTCCCAAATATGTAGAGTTGCTAAAAAAGTAGACAAGGCTCTTGCAGGTGGCAGGTCACTCCTCCCTTGAGGTCTTCAGATAAAGGTTGAATGACCATTTGTCTGGCATTTTGTAGAGAGGAATCTTGTTCAGATACTAGTCTCAGTAGCCTCCTAGCTTTTTCTTTTTCTTTTTTTCTGTCTTTATTTTCTTTTTAATTAATTAATTTTAATTTATTTGTTTAGTTTTTCCTGACTGAGATTCTGTGAATCTGAAACAAAATCAATAGCATGACAATTTAAAAAAGCATTTAATTTTCTTCAAACTGACTCAAAAGTTAATTTGGTTTCCATAGATGTGAGGATAAGGTCTTCACCTAGAATAAGCTGGGCCTGATTCTATCCGATCCTCTGGTAGGATAGGTTCCAAACTGGAATGAAATGAGAAACGTGGTCCATTTAATAGTCTTTTTAAATTTAAAATTCAATCTTATTTTATTTTCAGTTTCAAATTCTCTCCCTCCCCCTCCTCTCCCATTCACCGAGAAGGCAAGAAAAACAAAACCCATTATAAGTATGTATAGTCATGAAAAACAAATTTCCTTGTTAGCCATGTTCCAGAAAAGAAAAGAAGAAGAAGAAGAAAGGAGAAGAAAATATTCCTCAGTCTGCACTCTGAGGCCATCAGCTCTTTGTCTGGAGGTAGATAGTATGTTTCATCATGAATCCTTGGAATTGTGATTGGTCAATTTGTTGATCAGTTATTCAATTTTTCACAGTTGATTCTTTTTATAATATTGCTATTGTATAAATTGTTCTCCTGGTTCTGCTCATTTCACTTTACATCAGTTCATGCAAGTCTTCCCAGATTTTTCTGAAACCATCCCCTTCATCATCTCTTACAGCATAGCAGCAATGCATCACATTCATATATCATAACTTGCTCAGCCATTCCTTAAATGATAACTCCTTAGTTCCCAATATTCTTTGCCACCACAAATAAGAGCTACCATAAATATTTTTATACATATGAGTCCTTTTCTTCTTTCTTTGATCTCTTCGGGGTACAGATCTAGTAGTGGCTTCATTGGATCAAAGGATACACACACAGTTTAATAGCTTTTTGAATATAGTTCCAAATTTCCCTCCCAGAATGGTTGTAGTCAGTCTTGGTTGGTTGTTGTCCTTTGTTCTTGAAGAGGACCAAAATGACATACTTGTAGTAAATTTAATAGTTAACAAAAGAAAGTTTACTCAGCTGTTGCAGGGGAAGGATGTTTAAAATGGAAGACCAATCAATAAATCAATAAACGTTTATTAAATACATACTATGTGCCAGGGACTGTGCTAAGCACTGGGATACAAAAAGAGGCAAAAGGCAGTCCCTGTCCTCAAGGAGCTTACAATCTAAAAGGATGTTCATCCCGGTAATGTATTGATTCATTTGAACTTAGCTTCCCAGGCTTGTTCGTGTTGGTGGTTTGCAGTCCAAAGCTTTAGGGAAGGGCTCCGTCCCCTTGCGTCGTGCATTCAGGTGACTAAAAAACTACATCTATGGCCTAAGCCTTAATCTCTTGAGTCACTTAAATCTTAAGGACAGTTTCAATACTTTTTAAGGAAAAAACAGTGTAATTTGCATAAGGTGGGGCTTAGGATGTTGCTGCTACCATATCACTTAATCCCCCAACTTTCCCACCTGGTTCGTATTTCAGTAATTCACAAGTTTTTTTTTTTTTGTTATTGTTTTTTTATAACTTTTTTTTCCTTTGTGAAAGGTTTACCCCTCTCTCCTGCCTAAATTCTTTGCACATAGTGGAACACAACCTCATCTTTTTATAGGATTTGAATGAAAAAACTGAAATGGATTAAGTCATAGAAAGTTACTACTTTTAAGTTATAACCTTGAAAATATATAGTAACAAATCATGAAGTGATTTTAACATTGTTGTATAGGATAGAGACCTCATAAAAGAGTAGTCTGGGTATGCTTGTCATGACAGAGACAGCACCAGTGAAATGGAGCAGAGGGCAACTCTGTAATTGATTATCTTCCTTGTAAAGGTTTTCCCTCAATTGTTTTACCAACCTAGGGGCCATAACAAGGGTAAACAGACACAAATTTTGTGTGTGTGTGTGCGTGCGTGCGTGTGTGTGTGTGTGTGTGTGTGTGTGTGTGTGCTAAATCCTATCTCTTTACCTTTGTAATCTCTCTCCTCTGATACTTCCACCAGCCTGGTGCAGACCCTCATCACCTCACTCCTGGACTATGGCAATCACCTTGACCTTACTCCAGTCCACCCTTCACTCAGCTGTCAAATTGACCTTCCTAAAGCATAGATCTGAACATTTCTCTCCCCTTCTCCCATTCAGTAAATTCCATCGGCTCCCTAGTAGCCCCTGGATCAAATATACAAGCCTTGGTTTGGTTTTTAAAGCCCTTCATAACCTGGTCATTTCCCACTTTTCCAGTATGCTTACACATTACTCCCTGCCACATATTCTGAAATCCTGTGACACTGGCCTCCTTCCTGATAGTGCCTTTTCTCTGTTATTTACTTCCTATTCATCCTGCATATGGGCATACGTGTGTTCAGGGAAGATGAGTACTTCTGGTGGGAAGGCTGCTGAGCATTTTTCAGGGCTGCTTTCCACTTTTGGAGTTCACCTATCACCCAACTCTCACCTGTGGTTCCCAGAAGCTATCACATGCATAGTGGCCACACCCCAGTAAAACTATCTCAGCAGACAGGCTAAACCAGACTGAGGACAATTGGGGAGCTCCAAACCCTTTGGTGCGCTAGGGGAGTGTTTACCCCAAGCATGTAAAGACTTCCCCAGTGAAATGGGCGGATGATAACAATTTTTTATGAGCAATTTTTATTGAAGATTTTCATCATCTTTGAAAATAATCTGGGGTACAGCCCTCTGTGCTCATATTGGTCTCATCAGCCACAGGTGGACATACCACAGTTGGACACACCGTACCTTGACCCTGACATAGTGATGTCACTTTGGTCCTCTTCCAGAATAAAGAACAACCACCACCCTGGATATAGCTTGTTTGTACATGGTTGTTTGCTTGTTGTCTCCTCCCATTAGATTGTAAGCTCCTCGAAGGTAAGGATTCTTTTGCCTCTTTGTATCCTCAGCCCTTAACACAGTGCCTGGTGTATAGTAGGAGCTTAATAAATGCTAGGGCATCTAAGTGGTACAGTGAGTGGAGCACTGGGCCTGGAGTCAGGAAGACTCATCATCCTGAGTTCAAATCTGGCCTCAGATACTTAGTAGCTGTGTGACCATGGGCAAATCACTTCACCCTGTTTGTCTCTATTTCCTCATCTGTAAAATGAATGGAGAAGGAAATGGCAAACCACTCCAGTATCTTTGCCAAGAAAACCCCAAATGGAGTCACAAAGAGTCGGACACGACAGAAATAACTGAACAGCAACAAAAGAGATTAGACTTGTGTGGTTGGCTCCAGAAAATAGAACAGGTAGAAGTTACAAGGGGACAAATTCTGACTTGCTATAAGGAAAATCTTATAGAGCTCTCCCAATATGGAATAACTCATTTTGGGAGACAGCAAGTTCTCCATTACTGAAGGTCTTCAAGTAGTAACTAGATGAGTTTTCAATGTGGATGTTGTAGAACTGCTTGAGGTTAGGTAAGGCTCAACTAGACAGCCTCTGAAGGCCCTTTTGAGAGTCTAAGATTCTGTTGCTGGGTGTGCTTAGCCCAAATTAGGATTAGGGATTAGTTAGGGTCAGAGTGCCATACAGAGGAGGCTAGGCACATGTGGCCCTCTAGGTCCTCAAATGCAGCCCTTTAACTGAATCCAAACTTCACAGAACAAATCCCCTTAATAAAAGAATTTGTTCCGTAAAACTTAGACTCAGTGAAAAGATCACACCCAATGATGTAAAAGGTTAGAGGCCAGAGTTTCCCCATCCCTGCACTAGATATTCCAAGATAACTTAGAGTTGGCACCAAAGTCAATGTCAAAATATCTGGAGATTTATTATGATTGCAAGAGGCTAAAGACCTGAAAGCAAACAGAGAGATAAGTGTGAGTAAATGAGGAACAACTCTTTTGTAATGCAAGGCCCAAAGAAAGTCGCCTCAAAGCAGATGGAATAGAGGATGAGATTGAGATTCCATTGTCATGTGGGGAACATGGCTCATGTGGTAGTCATCCTTAACTCCTTACTCTCTTCCACTCTCCAAAGCCAATCTGTGGCCAAGGTCTGTTGATTTTACATTGGTGACATCTCTCACATACTGCCTTCTTTCCTCTGACACTGTTACCACTAAGGTACAGGCCCTCATCAATTGACATATATCCCATTGATAATAGGATACATTGGTTGGTGGCTGTCCTTTGTTCTCAAAGAGGACTAAGATGATAACACTATGTTGGAGTCAAGGTACAGTGTGTCCGACTGTGGCAGATCAGACCACTATGAGCTCAGAAGGCTCTACCCCAGGTCGGGCACAAATAGCCCACATGAACATTTGGAGTGGAGATGTCTCTAAATTTGTGCATCTCACGTTTCTTTTGAGCTACTGCAATTCTGCTTCACTAAAAGAGCACAGGTCCTTCTTTAATGCAGTCATGCCGTGCTGGGTGGTTCTTTGCCAGTATCTCTCATGTCTCACAATTGATTCCAAAGTTCTTCAGAGAGACCTTGAGACAGTCCTTGCATCATTTCTTCTGACTTCCACGTGAGTGCTTGCCTTGTGTGAGTTCTCTGAAAAATAGTCTTTGAGGAAGCATACATCTGGTATTTGAACAACTTGATCAGCCCATCAGAGCTGCCCTCTTCCAGTATTCTTACACATTACTCCCTGCCACATATTCTGAAATCCTGTGACACTGGCCTCCTTCCTGATAGTGTCTTTTCTCTATTAATTACTTCCTATTTATCCTGTATGTGGGTATACGTGTGTTCAGGGAAGATTAGTACTTCTGGTGGGAAGGCTACTGAGCCCTTCTCAGGGCTGCTTTCCACTTTTGGAGTTCACTGTCCTTTACCTTCTGCAATTTCATCTGTCAGGCTATGGGAATATCAATTCATCAGGGAAGTTTCCAATCAATTTCTCCTACCCCTACTCAGTTAGATTGTAAGCACCTCAAAGACAGGGGCTAGTTCAAAGTTGTTTTTGTATCCCCAAGACCTAACACAGTGCTTGGCACATATTAAGCATTTAATAAAGGCTTGACTTATCATAACTGGTACACCAGCCTCCATGCACACACACACCCCCCCCCCCCCACACACACCCCCACACACACACACACAAAATCTGTTATAGTAAGTGAAAAAATTTTGAATGCTGTGGATAAATTCACTTACCCTGGCAATATGCTTTCCAGAAATGTACACGTAGATGGTGAGGTTGACGCACACATTACCAGAACTACCTCAGTGTTTGGGAGGCTCTGAAGTGTGGAGAAGAGGTATTAGACCACCTACCATACTGAAGGTCTAGAAAGCTATTGTGCTGACCTCATTGTTGTATGCCTGTGAAACCTGGACAATATACCAGAGTCATGTCAGGACACTGAATCACTTCCATTTGAATTAGCTTAGGAAGATTCTGAAAATCAACCAGCAAAATAAGGTACCAGACACTGAGGTCCTTTCTCAAACTGAACTGCCAAGCATTCAAACTCTACTGCACCTCTCTCTGTTTTATGAAGGAGATCTAGATGATCTTGTTAGATCATTTCTACAGACCTTTCAATACTGCAGAATGAGGAATTTGAGGAATTTAGATTAGACTGAATTTCCCAAACCTATTTGCTCACAAAGCTTGAACTATATTGATAAAGCCCACAAATGTTGAAGTGTCCCTTAGACAAAGAAGGGTTGGGGAAATTTTGAAGCAAAGTAGAGGAATAAAGATTATTTTCATAATGAAAAAAAAAACCTGCCATAATACCTGGAATAGAATTTATTTTTGTCAATTTCTCCACTTTTGGAAGGATGAAATCAAGATGAATCAAGAAGTTATTGACTGTTCTTTGGGGAGGAGAGAGAGAAAGAGAGAGAGAGATTTGAGGCAGGGAGATTAATGAGAAGGCTTTTACAATAGTTTAGGTAAGGTTCCTAATGAGGGTATAAGCAGAAAGAAGACTATTCATGCAACAGATGTAGAATAAGAACCAGGTTCCTGGGAGGGAATCATTTTTGGAGGAGAGTTTCTTTCCTCTTCCCCTCCTCCACTCCCTTGACCACATCATCATATGGACTGAACCAGTAGGAGAAAATGCATCTAGGTGGGAGTGGAGAGACATGAAATGTGGAGGACAGACATGAATGCATAAAGATAGTCACCTGAAGAAAGAGACAACTTCAGCATGCATGACTTCTCATGGTAAATAGAAGTGCTTGACAGGGACTCAAGAAAGAGGTAGATCGGGGCACCTAGGTGGTGCAGTGAATAGAGCACATGCCTGGAGTCAGGAGGACCTGAGTTCAAATCTGGCCTCAGACACTTGACACTTAACTAGCCGTGTGACCCTGGGCAAGTCAGTTAACCCCATTGCCTAGCAAAAACCAAAAAAAAAGAAGAAAGAGGTAGATCCTTGAGGTCCAGAATAGCTGCCCACTAAACAGAAGGTGACACCCAAAGGGAACTACAAATATTGTACAAAATATTTTGACATTTGAGGTTGATTGTTTATGAGAAGTACACTGGTAGGGGCTCAGGAGCTACACTGTTAGCAGTCTAGGCTTTAAAATTTATCCTTTGAACCCTCTGGGTCATTATCCATCCTCTGGGGACCCAGCTCATGAGTATAAGAGCAAGCTGGGAGAGTCCTCCCAGAGAGGGAAGGGTTTATAATTGATTATGTTTGTCGACCTTGCCTTCTCCCTAATTAGAAGCTATACTTATTACTTGATACTAGAAACCCTGAATATAACCAAAATAGAACAAAAAACCACCCTCAAATCTAACTAGGAAAGTAAATCTGCCACAAAACAGTGATGATGCAACTGCTCAGTATTTCTACAAAGATAACCATAATCTATGCGTAATATACAGAACTGGACGCTATGCTGCATGTTCAGGGACACTAATTGATTTATGTTCTGTAAACCAATGACCTAAACAGGTGGTTGCTGGCAGTGTTGAAGATGCCAGTAAACTCCCACGTAGTTCTCTTCTTTGTGTAATGGAAAGAACACTGGATTTGAAGTCTGAGGACTTTGATTTAAATCTCATGAATACATACTTATTATGTGTGTGACCTAAGAATGACTGTGCCACAGGGTGAGTTGAAGATGAACGGGTGATATCTGGAAAATAAAATTAAGGGGTGAGAGAGGATTATACTGGGAGAAGGAGAAAGGGAGAAGTAAAATGAGGTAAAATATCTCACATGAAACAGACAAAAAACGGTTTTTACAGTGGAGGGGAAATGGGGGAAAGTGAGAGGGAATGAGTGAATCTTATTCTCATAGGATTTGGCTTAAGGAGGGAATAACATACACAATGGGGTATGGAAACCTATCTTACTCTACAGGAAAATAAGGAGGAAAGGGGACAAGAGAGCAGGAGGTTGATAGAGGGGAGGGCAGATTGGGGGAGGGGATAATCAAAAGCAAACACTTCTGAGGAGGGACAAGGTCAAAAGAGAGAATAGAATAAATGGGGGGTAGGATAGGATGAAGGGAAATATACTTAATTTTTCACAACAGGACTACTATGGAAGTGTTTTGTATAACTACACATCTATAACCTGTATCGAGATGCTTGCCTTTTCAATGAGGGTGGGTGGGGAGGGAGGAAGGGAGAAAATTTGTAACCCAAAGTTTTAAAAACACATGTTAAAAAATAAAAAAGAAAAAAAGGGAAAAAAATTTAGTACAACAAAAATATTTATAGCAGCTCTTTTTGTGGTAGCAGAGAATTGGAAATTGAAGGGATGCCCATCAATTGAGGAGTGGCTGAACAAGTTGTGGCATATGAATGTAATGGACTACGAGTGTTCCATAAGAGATTATGAGCAGGCAGATTTTGGAAAAACCTGGAAAGATTTACATGAACTGATGCTGAGTGAAGTGAGCAGATCCAGGAGAACGTTGTACACAGTAACAGCAACATTGTTCAATGACCAACTTTGATGAACCTAGCTCTTCTCAGCAGTGCAGTGATCTAAGACAATTCCAAAAGACTCATGATAGAAAATGCTATGCACATCCAAAGAAAGAACTATGGAGTCTGAATGCAGATTGAAGCATATTATTTGTTCTTTTTCCCCCCTTCCTTGTGGTTTTCCCCTTTTGTTCTGATTCTTCTTTTGCAATATGACTAATGTGAAAATATGTTTAATATGATTGTATATGTATAGTCTATATCAGATTGCATGCCATCTTGGGGAGGGGAGAGGAGAGGAAAAAGGAAAAATTTAGAACTCAAAATCTTATAAAAGTGAATGTTGAAAGCTAAATATAAATAAATTTTTAAAAATTAAAAAAAATAAAATGCTTTGCTTATCACTGGAAAGAAAAATGGCTGTGCCACTGATGGACCTCCATTTCTTCATCTGAAAAAAGAAAGGGTTGGACTAGAATGAGATTTCACGTCCTTTCCTTCCATAGCTCTGGGTACAGCTGATGGCAGAGGAAGGAGGGGAGAGAATCAGGGTGGGCAATGAAAAAAAATTGAATTTGTCCTTGACTTTTATCCTTATTTCCTTTTTAACCGGGCCTAAGCAAAATCTACAAGGTCCTACAGAGTGAGCATAGATTAGTCCCGTTCACCAGGAACCTGGATGACTCAGAAATTATGCTTGTTTTTTTTTTTTTTTTTTTTTACCTTCAACCTTCTAAAGATTCCTTTCTGGCTAGCCCCAAGAGAACAAAAACAACAATCAATAATATGAAGTCCAGTTGTCCAAACATCTCCCAGCTTGGGCTGGCCTAACATTGAAAACTACTATTAAATCTAACCTCAATACTCCTCCCCTTGTTTTCAATAAATCAATCAATAAACACTTATTAAGCACCTACTAAATGTCAAGTATGATACTAAGCACCCAGATTCAAAAAGAGGCAAAAGACAATCCCTACCCTCAAGGAGCTTATAATCTAATAGGAAAAAAATCGTGCAAACAAATGTATATAAAGTGAGCAATATTTAAGATAAATAGGAAATAATTGAAAGAGGAAAGGCAGTGGAATTAAGAGGGGCTATAAGTTATAAATGGGGCAGGTAGGTGGTACAATGGATAGAGTGCCAGGCCTGGAGTCAGGAAG
This sequence comes from Vombatus ursinus, assembly GCF_900497805.2. Lineage (NCBI taxonomy): Eukaryota > Metazoa > Chordata > Mammalia > Diprotodontia > Vombatidae > Vombatus > Vombatus ursinus. The sequence goes on along the minus strand of NW_020954546.1, from coordinate 34,526,319 downwards.
ATGCATCTTCCTGAGTTCAAATCTAGTCTCAGACGCTTACTAGCTGTATGACCCTGAGCAAGTCATTTAACCCTATTTGCCTCAGTTTCCTTATCTGTCAAATGAGCTGGAGAGGGAGATGGCAAACTACTCCAATGTCTTTGCCAAGAAAACTCTAAATGGGATCAAGGAGAGTCCAACGTGACTGAAAAATGACTGATCAACAACATGTTATAAGTCCTGCTCCCGTAGTTTTTCTCCTCTAAAAAGGCATTCCTCTTGGCTCTGGCATTTTCTCTGGCTATACTCCATGCCTGGAATGCTCTCCCTCCTCAACTCCACCTTGGCTTCCTCTAAGTCTCAAATAAAATCCCATCTTTTATAGGAAGTCTTTCCCAACTCCTCTTAATTCTTATGCCTTCCCGCTCACAATTATTGCCTTTTATCCTGTATGTAGCTTGCTTTGTATATATTTGTTTGCAATTTGTCTTCCTCATTAGATTGTAAACTCCTTGAGGTCAGGGAGTGTTTTTTGCCTTTTTTTTTCATATTACTAGCACTTAGCATAGTGCCTGACATGTAGTAGGAGCTTAATACATGTTTATTGAGGGATTATTCACTGATCCATTGATTTAGTTCTCCATGATTCTTTGTCATAGAATCACATCTCAGAATTTGAAGGGAGGCCATCATATGCAACCTGAACAAGATACCTCTACAGCACAGACAGCTGACAAGATATCATTTGGCCTTTTCTTGAGGACCTCCGTGAGGAGGAGCCCACTGAGGTAGCACACATCCCTTTTGCTGTAATTCGTAATAAATGTTTCTGTAAGTCAAGCCAAAATCTGCCTCCCTGGAAATTCTAGTCAATGCTCTATCTATCATCTCTCTCTCTCTCTGTCTCTCTCTCTCTGTCTCTCTCTGTCTCTGTCTGTCTGTCTGTCTGTCTATCTATCTATCTACCTATCTATCTAATCTACTTTCCAAATCAGGGGTAGCTGCCAGCTTTGGACAACTTGCTCTCTTTCACCAAGGTCACCTGGGATAGGACAACAGCTGCTCTAGTGTTAGGCTGTCCAAAGGGACTTGGTTTCCTAAAAGCTAAGGGCAAGGATTTTTATTTATTTCCTCTGACTATGCTTATTATATCTATTCTTTTTTTTCATATACTGACAAAACATTTAAATCTAACAAGCAAATATTATAGGCGAGAGGTGATTCAGGTTTGAGATTGGAACAAAATGAGACATCCATAATCCATCTAATAGCCATCTAAAGGTTTTACTTAGACATAGAAGAAAAAGGATTATTTAGTAAGGAAACATCATTGATTTAATTGGGAGTAGCTTCCCTGACTCTGTATTGCTTATGCTGGCTTACTGATCAGAAATTTGAGGAAAGAGCAATTGATTCCCTGTGTGCTGGATTCTTGTATTTAGACTACCGGGAAGCTATGTCAGTGAGCTGAACCTTAGTTCCCCTGGACCAATTATGTCTTAAGGATGGTTTCAATACCTTTTAAGTATAACTTTGGGCTCAAGTAATTTGCATAAGACTCTCTTTTGGGCTCTAGTAATTTGCATAAGACTCTCCTTATTGATGGAAAATGATTACTTAATGCTCCATGCCTGTGTGAGGGATTTTGGCAAGAACTTGAGAGAGGAGAGATCCTACCTCTTCTGGCTTCCAGTTTTCAGAGAAGATACATGTGATTTCATATTCTCCTCAAGGAGAGGCTCTTGGAGGAAAAGAAAGACTCAGGGAAGAAGTCAATATGTTGAGGAATCAGTGCCTTGATCATGTCCCTATTCCTATTTTACTGCAATAGAGATTTTGGAGAACTTTCCCTTGGGTGAAATTAAGGACTCTGTCTCTCTCTCTCTCTGTCTCTCTCTCTTTTGCTCTCATAGCTTCCTTTTCAGTAGTTCCCTCTGTGTATTGTCTGTATAACTTCTCTGATTTCTGCTTGCTTTTGGCTTGGATAAATTGAATATTTGCTATTTACTATATGTGATAGTCTTTGTGTAACTGGCATTTGGTGGAAAAAGAGAAACATCTTTGGATAAAGCTTGGAGCACTCCTTCTCCATTAAAAGGATAGTGACCAAAAACATAGCCTGAACCTAAAATTATTTCCCCTAGACTAACAATATTTGAGGGAATAGATAGATAGATATAATTCTAGCCTAGTATTATATCTATAATATAATAGATAGATAGATATAATTCTAGCCCAGTATTTCCCTAGCAGTTAGTCTCATGGCCACATGAGACTCCTGTTTCTCTCCTGGTAAGAATCAAAAGTCTCCTTTGTAGAAAGATATGTGGAGGAGATTCTAGAATTATCTTTTCATTCCTCCCTGTGAGATATATCTAGACAAACTCATGTGGACACACATGGACAACATAATTTACATAAGGAAAAAGCAGCCTCGCCTAGTGGGGTATGGTCCAAGTGGGGTAGGTCTGCTCCTCCAACATCACTTTAACCTCCAACCAAACTAGGGTACTTACTTTTTCTGCTTTCTCCCTCTTTTGTGTATTACTTTTGCTGTGAGGAAAAGGATTGTCTGTTTTGGACTTTGGAGGTGACCTGAGTGTGAGGTTGAATTTTTCTAATTTTTAAAGTGACAGGAAAACTGTGTCTACTCTGTTTTACATTGCATTTCTATGGGTCCAAGGCAGGGGAAGTTAGCCAAGAGATGATGTTTAGGAATGTGGATGGAGCACACCAAATCATGGAATTACACTTTCTAAATGGTTGACAATGAACCTGGGACTGCAAAATGAGGAAATGTTTCAATCTTGAGAACTCAGGAAGGTAAATCCCAAACTGGTGTGTCACTTAAGGTCTTGTGGAGTAGAAAATAGACTGATGTGGATGAAGCTTTTGGATTTTGAAATATGATCTGGTGGTCTGGAATATGTGGCGTCAGGGGCTGAAAGGGAAAGAGGAGTCATATGCTAGAATCAGGCATCTGGTTATAGTGGCAGTAACAGAAGAAGGGAGAAAGATAATTAGGGATTAGATGGGACAGATTTTGGCTGGGGGCACAAATTAGTTCAAGGACCAGAAAGTTCCAGGAAGCTTGGTGCTTCAAGTTCTAATTCAATGATGAAGGAATGTTTAGAAGTAGTGAAAGGCCTGAGGCTAGAGACAAAGGTTTTCTATATTGGTTCAGCAATATGGTGCCTAGAAGCTGACAGAGATTGGCAAGGTTTAAGACCTAAGGCTGGATTCTTCACAGCAGTAGCTGGGATTTCAGATTCTACTTTCATTATTGGAAGAACAATAGTGAACTTAATACATTGTAAATGCTTGATAAATGTTTGATGAATTTAAATGAGATTTGGATACAGTATGATGACAGAGTTCTGTGTGTTCTAGTTGAACATCAGTAATCTTCCAATATATTTTTAGAAACTATAGGGTAGGCAGCACAGTATGACACAGAGCAGTATAATTGCTTAATTTCTTGGGCCCCACTCAATAGATCTAAACTGGAACTGCAGTGGTGAATTTCTTCATATAATCCAAAAGATTTTAGTTAGACCGGAATTGACCTTGTGCTTATATAGTACATAAGCACACATTTATTCACTATTCATTTAATAGCATTTCCAATTTTTCCATAACAATTTTGACAAGGACTTCCTCCTCAGTCCACCATGGAACTCTAAAGATTTCATCTAACCTTAGGAATAATGATAGCAGTGAACTGATCCAATCATTCTGGAGAGTAATTTGGAATTCTACTCAAATAGCAATCAAACCTTTGATCCAGAAACACCACTACTAGGTTTGTATCCCAAAGAAATCATAAAAAAGAGAAAAGGAACCACATATACATAAATATTTATAGCAGCTCTTTTTTGTGGCAAAGAATTGGAAATTGAGGGGATGTCCATCAATTGGGGAATTACTGAACAAGTTGTGGTATATGAATTTAATGGAATACTATTGTTCTGTAAGAAATGATGAGCAGGCAGATTTCAGAAAAACCTGGAAAGACTTACATGAACTGATCCTGAGTTAAGTGAGCAGAACCAGGAGAACATTGTATACAGCAGCAGCAACATTGTGCAATGATTAACTGTGATAGACTTAGCTCTTCTCAGCAATACAATGATCTAAGACAATTCCAAAAGATTCATGATGGAAAATGCTAACCACATCCAGAGAAAGAACTATGGAGTCTGAATGCATATCAAAGCATAGTATTTTCACTTTTTTGTTTTTTCTTTCTTGAGGTTTTTCCCTTTTGTTCTGATTGTTCTTTCACAAAATGACTAATGTGGAAATATATTTAACATGATTGTATGTGTATAACCAAATCAGATTGCTTGCTATCTTTGGGAGGGGTGAGGGGAGAGAGGGAGGAAGAAAAATTTGGGACTCAAAATTTTCCAAAAATGAATGTTGAAAACTATCTTTACAGGTAATTGGAAAAAATAAAATACAAGTAAGAAAAAAATAATAAAACAAAAAAATAGCTAATACTGCTGTGAAATTGTCAGAAGAACCCTAAAGATAGATGCTGTCAGAAAACTGTCCAGCTATCTTGTAACCACAGAGAAAAGTAGAAATTTAAAGAATCCACTAGTCACCTTCTGGAGGAAACCCTAAAACGAAAAGTCCCAGGAATATTTATAGGCAAAAGAACACCCAAGTGAAGAAAAAAATACTGCAAGCAGCTGCAAAGAAAGAATTCAGGTACTGAGTAGCCATAATCAAGATAACACAAGATTTAGCAACCACTACTATAAAGATTAAGAGAGCTTAGAATATGATATTCTAGAAAGAAGAGGATCTAGGCTTATAGCAAAGAATAACCTACCCAGCAAAACTGAGTATCATCCTATAGGGGAAAAATAGATCTTTAATGAAATAAAGGACATCCAAAAATTCCTGATGAGATGATCAGAGCTGAGTAGAGAATATGAAATACAAATTCAGGAGTGAGGTGAAGCATAAAAAGGTAAAGATGAATGAGAAATCTTAAGGGACTAAAGAAGGTTGAACAATTTACAGTCTTATATGGAGAAATGATTCTTGTAACCATTCAGAAATTTATCATCATCAGAAGTCATAAAGAGAATCTAATCAGACAGAGGGCCTGTGTGTAATTCTGTTGTGGTTAGATGATCTCAAAAAAAAATGGAATGAATGGGGGAGAAGAATTCACTGAGAGAGTGGGAAAGGGAGAAGAAGAATGGGGAAAATTATCTCACCAAAAAATGACATTATACAACAAGCAAGGGATAGTAGAATCGCAGTAGATGACACTTGAACCTCATTCTCATCTTAACTGGTTAAAGGATGAAAGAATACACATTGTTGGATACAGAAATACATTTTACCTAACATGGAACTAGGAAGGAAAGGTATACAAAAGAGACTATTAAAGAGGGGGGAAAAGAGAAAGATAAGAGAATGGGATGAAAGCTAATTTACAGCAAGTAATCTTAACTGTGAATGGGAATGGGATGAACTCACCCATAAAATGGAAGAAGATAGAAGAATGGATTAGAAACCAGAATCCAACAATATGTTGTTTACAAGAAACATACTTGAGACAGAAAAATAAACACAGAGCTAAAATAAAGGGCCAGAGGGGTGGAGCAGAATGTAAAAAAGGCAGGGGTAACAATCATGACTTCAGACAAAGCAAGAGCAAAACTAGACCTAATTAGATAAGCAAGAAAACTGCATTTTCCTAAAAGCTATCAAAGACAATGAATTAATATTGTTACTAAATATATGTAAACCAAATGGTGTAGCATTTAAATTCTTAAAGGAGGAGTTAAATGAAGAAAGGAAGAAAAAGAGAGTAAAACTATAATGTTGTTATTGTTTTATTTTCAGTTGTGTCCCACTATTTATGACCCCATTTGGGGTTTTCTTTGCAAAGATACTGCAGTGGTTTGCCATTTCCTTCTCCAGCTCAAGGGGAAGCTGAGGCAAACAGTGTGAAGTGACTTGTCCAGGGTCTCACAGCTAGTAAGTGTTTGAGGTCAGATTTGAACTCAATGAAGATGAGTCTTCTTGACTCTAGGCCTGGTGCTCTATCCATTGCACCACTTAGCTGCCCCCAAAACTATAATATTTGTGAATCTCAATTTACACATCTGAGATCTAGTTAATTGAACCAAAAATAAACAGAAAAGAAGTTAAGGACCTAAATAGAATTTTAGAAAAGTTAAATATGCTAGCCCTTTGGAGAACATTGAATGGGAATAGAAATGAATATGCCTATTCTCAACTGTACATGGCACTTTCATAAAAATTGACCATTATTGGGGCATAAAAACCTCACAGACAAATGCAGAGAAGCAGAATGTTTTGCTGACCGTAACGCAATAAAAATTACATTCAATGAAAAGACAGAAAGATTAAAAATTAGTTGGAAACTAAATAACTTAATACAAAAGAATGGGTGGGTCAAAAAACAAATTATAAAAAGAATCAATAATTTCATTAAAAATAATGACAATAAAACAATACACCAAAACTTTTGGGATGTGGCAAAAGCAGTAATCGGGGAACTTCTTATCTTTAAACTCTTTCATCAGTAAAAGAGAGAAAGAACAGATCAATGAATTGGGCGTGCAACCAAATAAAACTAGAAAACCAACCAATTAAAAACTCCCAATTAAACACCAAAATAGAAATCTGGAAAAGCAAAGGAGAGATTAACAAAATTTAAATTAAAAAATTGAATTAATAAATAAAACCAGGAGCTATTTAAAAAAACAAACAGATAATCCATTAGCTAATTTTATTAAGAAAAGAAAGGAGAAAACCAAATTACCAGTATGAAAAATGAAAAAGATGAATTAACAATCAATGAAGAAGATGTAAAGATTGCACAAGTTTCAGTATGAAAAGATGGTAGTCTTGGTAGTTGGTAAAATATGAAAGTATAAAGTATGAAAGTTAGTAAAGTGTGAAAAGATGGTAGTTGAGGCAAAGAAATGTGGAGAAATGAAAGAAAACACAAGAAAGGCATACAATAGATTAGCATTTGTTAAACTCAAGATTACAAAACTGAGAAAGGAACGTTATTCAATAACTATTGGAAAAATTGGATAACAGCTGAATGAAAATAGATTTAGACCCATGCCTTGCACCATAAGCCACAGTACATTCCAATTAGATCAATAATCTAAATATTGAAAAGAATGGAAGAAAAAGGAATTTTATATTTATCTTATTTGTCTGGGGAAGATCAATTCTTATTCAACAAATGGAAGATATCGGCCACGTAGTGGATTTGATTACATGAAAATAAAATGTTTTGAAGAGCAATAAAAAAACAAACTGGGAAATGGTTTTGGGGATAAAGATATCTAATAAAATTTTGGTGACCAGAGTCTATAAGAAACTAATACAAATGTACAAGATTAACAGCAGCTTCTTAAAGATAAATGGTAAAGTAGAAACATCCAATTCTCCAAGAAAGGAGTGCAAATTATTTATAGTCATTCAAAAACTGCTTAGGCTCTATAATTAGAGAATATGGAAATACTCAAATAGAACTGTGATCTCACTAATTTATATGCTCCTTCCAATCACGAAAGCTGTAACTTCTCCATGCCTACACATCCTGTACAACTCTTTTCCATGGTCTCTTTTAAGTTTATCACAGGGGATCTACTGAATATGCTAGGCAGAGGTTGAGGGCAGGAACTTTCCTTGCTTTATTTTGATATTGTGAGGCTGCCAATGGAGCACACACACTGTCCATCATTGATCTTTTACTCTTACCATGTGATCAGCCTATCTTTTTTTTTTCTTTTTGGTGAGGCAATGGGGTTAAGTGATTTGCCCAGAGTCACACAGCTAGTAAGTGTGGAGTGTCTGAGGCTAGATTTGAACTTAGGTTCTCCTGACTCTAAGGCCGGAGCTCTATCCACTGCACCACCTAGGAGCCTATCTTTTTAAAAAAAAAATTTTACTCATACATTCCTTTGATGACTTTTTTATACCTCCATTTTTAGGAAAAGCCCCAGACCAGCCACCCCTCATTCTCCAGATTTAGCCACCATGCCCCCATATGGGTACCTTCTTCTCCATCCATCCTTTTTACTTCCCTTTGTATGTGTTGTCTTCCCCCCTAGAATGTAAGATCTTTTAGGGCAAGGACTGTCTTTTTTTTTCCGCTTGTATTTGTATCCCAAGTGCTTAGCATAGTGTCTGGTACATAGGAAGTGCTTAATAAATGCTTGTCAACTGACTGATTAATGATATTACTGCTTACTTGTATTGTAACGAGTTGCAGCCTACTCAAGCCCATCACTGTGCACATCTCCACTGCCTTTTGGGTAATACACAATTTTGGTGCTTCAGAGATTGTATGCAAATTAAAACTACTTTGAATTGGCATTTTATAAACTTATCAAATTTGAAAAATATAAAATTCAACATTGACAGAACTGTGAGGAAACATATGCTATTAGAATCCTAGTGAAAATGTAAATTGATGTAATATTGTTGGAATAGTATCTAGCAAAATAATGAGAACTTTGAAAAAACATAGAATTAGAAGGGATCTCAGAGGCCATCTGGTCCAACCCAGAACTGATGAAGAATTAGGTCGGTACACTGCCTTCTACAAATACTCATCAAATTTTCTCTTGAAGACTTCTAGTAGAGGAGAATATGTCTTGAGGCAGCCCATTCAACTTTTGGATAATTCTGATTGTTAATGAGGATTTTTTTCTTACATCAATCCTAAATCTTCCTCTCAGCAACTTTTGCCTATTTCTCCTACCCTTTGGCACCAAGAAGAATAAGTTGAATTTGTCTTTCATATGAAAACCTTTCACATATTTGAAGATAGTTATCATTTTCCTTCAAAGTCTTCCTAGTTCCTTCATGGTACAGACTGGAGATTCCATACCAACCTGGTCACCTTACTCTCTGGCCCTTCTCCAAGTTTTCAGTGTGCTTCTTAAAATATATCATTGAGGTGCTCACTTCGGCAGCACATATACTAAATCAGAATGATACAGAGAAGGTTAGCATGCCCCCTGTGCAAGGATGACATGCAAATTCATGAAGCGTTCCATATTTTTGAATGTTGAAAACTAAAAATAAATAAATTAATTTTGAAAATATATCATTGTGAAATTAACTCAATTTTACAGATGAAATCTGTATAACCCGTCATTTAAAGGTTACTTGCACAAAACTCTCCTTATTGGTAGAGATTGATTATTCAATGCTCTGTGCCTGAATGAAGAGAGAGTTGGTGAGAGCTTGAGATAAGAGTGATCTTGGTTTTCTGGCTTCCAACTTTGAGAGAGAAGTAATACCATTTCATACTCTCTTCAGGTCTCAGAAGGGAGAGAAAGACTCTGGGAAAAAGCCAACATATAGAGAAGTTTGGTCATTTCCCTATCCCCAGCTTACTACACTAGAGACTGGGAAATTTCCTCTTGGGTGAGATCTGAGACTCTTAGTTGAACTGAGTTATCTCACTCCCAATAGGAGAGCTCATTCCCTCTGTATTATCTGGTATATTCTCATATGTATACCGTCTCTGATTTCTGTTTTGCTGTTAACTCCGATATATGAATTTATTTGCTATTTGCTGTGTTCATTATGGAACTGGCTTTTGGTAGGAAAGGAGTCAAGCCTTGGATATATAAATTGTGGCATATGTTCCCCCACTAAGAATTAGCAATCAAGAGCATAACTTGAATTATTTAAATCATTAATAGGCTAACAATATTTAAAGGAGTATATATATATAACTCTACTACTAGTACTCTTTCTCCAAGGAAAGCAGAATGGTCAAGCTTGTGGTTCCAATCTCCTGCTTCCCTCAGTCTCCACCAATGAAGATAATTTTATGCAAATGGACTTTGAGCCATAGGTTATATACATTTAATATGAATGTACCATTTTCCTGATCTACCTGTCTATTAAGCCTAAAAAAGGAAAATGAGATGATGGCATGACCCATTCTTGACTAAGCTATGGTAGATTACAGTGATTATCATTTCTCTTTAAAGATATAGACAAATACTTCCTTTAATAAATAATCCTAGTATTTGCTAGTGATTTAAGTCAGTGTCCCTCTTGGTCATTCTGGGTACCACCTAACAAGCCTAGAGTATATCTAACTTGTTAATTCTGCCTTAAATTCTCCTCAATTTCCAGCAGACGGTGCCAGATCTTTTTTTTTTTTAGAGCTCTTCCAGTATCATTCCTTTATAAAATCTTTCACATTTGTTCCCTTCTTTACCTTCATTATTTCCAGGTCCTAATCAACTGTTAGCTGGTCTGTTCTAATAGCTTCCTTACTGATCTCTTCTCTCTCTAATCCATCCTTTACAATTCTCCACATTGTTGCAACATTAATATACTTTAAATTTTTTAATTTATTTTTTCAATTTATGAAATAAAACAAGCATTTCCGTAATGTAGTAGAATAAAAAAAGATGATTGCACATGCAACTGCAAATCTATTATGTACAATTTGCTATTGCTTTTAAATATATAATAAAGTTATCATATAAATTTCCTTCCCCTTCTTTTTTCCTCTCCTGTGTACCTTAGAGATGGTTGCCATTAGACATAATATATGTATATGTGTAAAACTATTGTATATGTATATATATATACATATTATATATGTAAAACCATTCTATACATCTATTTATCAGTTTTTTTCTGGATAAAGATAGCGTCGTCCTTCATATGTCCTTTGTAGTTAATTTGGGTATTTATAGTAGTCAAAATTACTTAGTCACTCAAAGTTGTTCTTAAAATAATATTGCTGTTACTGTATATAACACTTTCTTTGTTCTGCTCATTTTACTTGGAACAAAGTAGACAAAGTAGACAGCAGTAAATAAATATAATAACCTTGTATTTGACAGATTTATGGATAGGTGAACAATTTATGAATAAACAAGAGGTAGAGAACAGAGTGAGGTACAAAATGGATAATTTTGATTACATTAAATTAAAAAGTTTTTATACAAATAAAATAAATGTAGCCAAGAACATTAATATTCTTAGAGCAAAGTCTGAACATGTCACTCCCCTGCTCAAAAAACTTCAATAAAGAACCACAAAGAACAGGAATGAAGGATGTCATCCCAGAATTGTAGACAGAACCAAAAGATGGGCTGGCCACATGGTGAGAATGAACAATGACAGGTGGATGACCCACTAGTATTCCACTCATTCCCTTGAGATGGGAAACAGTGAGAAATGCCTCCAGCAAATAGGGTTGACCCTCACTGGTGAACATTTGAGAGGACACAGAGAAGAGTCACATAAGATGGGTAGATATGGATTTGTTGTGATTCTGTATCATTGGAAGGAACTCCTGAATCAATGAAATCACAGATCTATTTGAATAGTTAAGAGAGCTCCCTGTTGCCTTTAGGATCAAATACAAGTTTCTCTGTATGGCATTTAAAACGCTTCCTAATCTGGCTACAACCAATCATTTTAGTCTTCATTAAATTGTTCCCTCACATGCATTCTGTGTTCCAGTCAAGCTGACATACTTGCTACTTTCTGTATAAGACAGGTCAGATCCCAATCCTAATTTAAGTTTGTTGCCCAAAAAATTTGACCTATTAGATAATAAAGAGAGAAGAGCAGCAAATGGAGTGAAGAGGACTCCATCTACACTGACTCCTTAGGTTCATCTTGGCCCCAGGCTCCAGTTTCTCCAACCAGGAATTCTGAGAGGACTCATATGGACAAAAATATTTGTAGCAGCTCTTTTTATAGTGGCAACAAACCTTAGAAATTAAAGGATCGTCCTTACTTTGGGGAATGGCTAAACATATTATAGCATATGAATAATTTCATAAACATAATTTCACAGGCACCTAGGAAAACTTGTATGAACCAATGCAGAGTGAAGTGAGAAGAACCAAGAGAAACATTTATGCAACAATGACAGTACTGTAAAGACAAGCATCTTTGAAAGATTTAAGAACTCTTATCAGTGCATTGGCCAATCACAATTCCAAAAGACCAGTGATGAAGTCTCCTGATAGAGAGGTGATAGACCCAAGATGGAGAATGAAACATACATTTTTGGATGTAAATAAAGTAGGAATTTTTCTTGTCTATGCTTTTTTGTTATAAGGGCTCTCCCTCCACCCATCATCGGGGAGGAAGGGAAGAAGTTGGGAGAGAGAAAATAAATACTTGTTAATCTAAAATAAAAGAAAAGATTTTTTTTTAAAAAAGAAGCATACAACTGAAGAACTACTCCCCCTGTAAGCTGATAATGACTGCAGGCAACAGTGATTCTGCAAGGAAATTGCTCCATTTAGTGAGGGCAGAGGCCAAAAATTGAAGCTAGTCATTTTAGAAGTCAGTTGTGAAACCTGATGAAGTGGATGATAAGCCAAATGAAAACACTAGATGATATGAAATCTAGCCCTATCCTGCACAGTGGTGGATGGGAAGTAGGTCATTTGATCAAAGGAAATGATTTTTCTTTTCCTAAAATAATAATGCAGAAATATTGCATAGTCATTTAAGGATATATGACTTAGATTGAATGTTGTTCAGTCATGCCCAACTCTTCATGATCCCATTTGAGGTTTTCTTGGCACAGATACTGGAGTGGTTTGCAATTTCCTTCTCCAGCTCATTTGACAGATAAAGAAACTGAGGCAAACAGGGTTGAGTGACTTGCCCAGGGTCACATAACTAGGAAGTGTCTGAGGACAGATTTGAACTCAGGAAGATGAGTCTTCCTGACTCCACACCTGGTGCTTTATCCAGTGCGCCACCTAGCTGCTCCTTAGATCAAATATTGACTGGGTAATGCACCAATCTTACAGCCCTGACCAAAGGAGAAGGAATTGTTTCACTTGAGGTTAGTTTATTCATCTAGAAAAGAACATTAGTTAACCGGTAAAATTATATGGCTAATAAAAAAATCTACCTCCTGTAGGTGCATTAGTTTAAAATACCTCTAAATATTCAATTTAAATTATAAGGCACTTTATGTGATTCAAGAAACACAGTCCACCTCTATAGGTGTGTGGTTAGTGCAAACACATTTCTTTTTAACGTTGTGCAAAAGTGTTGAGTATTGGGTACCAATCCAAAATTTTCAGGATTGTTAAATTAAATAAAATCAAAATAGTTTAATGGAGGAAAGTGAACTTGTGTGAGCTACCAAAGGCCTCTTTATTTCTCTGCTAATAGGAATTATCTGATAGACATTGTTAACTTCTCTTTTCTCTTGTGGCCACGAGATGGAGCAGTGGAGCCTGGAATCAGGAAGACCCGAGTTCAAATGTGGCCCCAGACTTATCTACTAGTTGTATGACCCTGGAAAAATCACTTAACCCTTATCTGCTTCAGTTTCCTCAGCTGTAAAATGTGCATAATAATAGCACCTACTTTCCAGGTTATTGTGAAGATAAAATGAAACAATATTTGTAATATTAACAAACTTTAAAGCACAATATAAATGCTAGTTATTATTATTATAAGTTATAATATAATAGTGTGATATTCTTGTTGTCATCATCATCATCATCATCATCATCATCATCATCATTCCCACTGGAAGATATCAGGATCTTGTTGCTTCTTCCAGGGAATACGGATCTGTGCTCTCATCATCTGGGCACTTCCTCTACTGACGAGGGTTATAATTCATTCTGTGTAATTCTTGTATTTCATCTTCAACAATTCAACAAATATTTATTAAATGCCTATTGTTTGCAAGGCACTGTGTTAGACATCAAAAACCTACAAATAGATATAACTATAGCCTTGCTTTCCGAAAGTTCATTATCCAATGGGATGAAAGACAAGAGCACAAATTAATGGAGTCCCTTAACCTCCTCCCCCATCAGAGATTATTATTAGGTTTCATAAAAGCTTTCCATCCCAAGGGAGGTTGTACATGTATAGAACGAGGACAAGGGGAGTTAGCAGTTTCATATTTAGGGAAAGTGATTCACCCATAGGATTCCTATACTCCCGAGTGTCCTGATTCTAAGAATTGGAGGAATCTTGGCGAAGTGAAAGGCTAAGGGCCACAGCAGAACCAAGGGACCTCAAAGAGTGTCACAAGGGATCCCATTAGAGATGCCTCTTTGCCTCTCCTCCATGTCCTGGGATGGGAATGTCTCCTGCCCACCTAGCCCCATTAAGAAGGGATTCATGAGGGGCAGCTAGGTGGTGCACCAGCCCTGGATTCAAGAGGACCTGAGTTCAAATGTGGCCTCAGACACATAACACTTACTAGCTGTGTGACCCTGGGCAAGTTACTTAACCCCCATTGCCAAAAAAAAAAAAAATAAGGGATTCATGGGTGCTGGTTTTCCAGCTACCAGTAAGTGTTGCAGAATAGAAAACATATCAAGGAGGTACAGTTGGCCAGGGATTATCTCCTCCTTCACTTCTGTCTCACGTGAAGGGGTGGCCCTTCTCCTTGCTAAGGCACAACCCTCTGTATGCACCATAGGTTTCACTCCACTCTATCTCTTTCAGCAGATTATCCACTCCATCAACCCTGTTCTCACTAATTTTCAGCCTCTCCCTAGACACTGACTTCTTCTCTGTAACAGTCATATCTCCCCCATCTTTAAAAACAGACAAACAAACAAATAAACAAACAAACAAAACCTCTCTCCTGATCCAATCATCTTCATGAGCTATCTATCATACTACTTCTTTTCTTTCTTTGGTGGCTAAGTTCCTTGAGAAAGCTGCCTATAGTCAAGGTCTTCACTTGTCCTTTCCCCTTCTTCTCCTTTGCAATGTCTTCTGACCTCACTATTCAACTGCAACTCCTCTCTTCAAAAGTTGCCAATGACATCAATTACCAAATCTAATGGATTTTCTCAGTCCTGATCCTCCTTGACCTCTTTACAGCCTGGCACTCACCTTCTTCTGGTGGCAATCACCTTCTACTCTCTTTTCTCTAGGTTCTTGGGATGACTGGAGATGGCCCTGGATGCGTCTCCGGAGGACAAAGTGAGGCTGGTGCCTTTGCATAGCCCTCCCTCACTTAAATCCATTTCACTTGCCTGTCATGGCATCACCTCCCTGATGTCAGGGTCCTCTTCCAGAATGAAGGACAAACAACAGCTTCTTGGGATGCTGCTCTCTCTGTTACTCCTCCAAACTGCTCCTAGTCTGACCACTCCTCAGTCTCCTTTGCTGGATCTTCCTCCACTAACTGTAGGTACACCCAAAGTTCTATCCTCAGTCCTTTTCTCTTTTCTCTCTAAACTATCTCATTTAGTGATCTCATCAGCTCCCATTGGCTCATTTATCATTTCTACGCAGATAATTCTCAAGTCTAACTATCTAGCCTTAACCTCTCTCCTGAGCTCCAGTCTCTTCATCTCATCTCAAACTGTAAATCTGTATTTTAAATAAATTTTTGGAAAATCAGGTAAGATCTTGAGCAGCTAGTAGTCTAGAACTTTATAACTTGAGGGATATCATCCAGACAGGACTTTGATAACCCTGTTTACTCAGCTTCCTGGCGGCTTTTGGATTTGGACCTTAAACATCAACTTTTCTTGGAATTGCCTCGCCATGGTTTTAATTGGACCCAACCAGCTTCTGGCCCACCTCTTGGATTTGAGCCTTTTTCTACTTCCTTTTCCTTTTGGGTAGCTGAGAGCTAGAAAACATTCAGCTTGGCTGCTCCATCTCTGGCTCAAAAGACTTTGCAGCCCTCTGTCGACTGCTGTAATTGGGGGATGGGGGTGAGGGAAGGGCAGCAGTGTTGGATGAAAAACAAGCCTTCTTGGCTTAACCTCCTCACTCCCAAGTTTACTCTGCTTCAAAGTATGACAGAGTGTATCTCTTGTTTTAAAATGCATGCTGATTTTTGTTATTTGGAAGAAATGACTTTTTAAAAAGGCATTAAAGTGAAGAGCCAGTTGAGCATAATGTATTGAGTGCCAGCCTGAAGTCAGGAAGATCTGGGTACAAATCCAGCCCTACTAGCTCTGTGACCTTGGGCAAAGCACTTAAAGCTTCCATGTTTTGAGGAACTCCTAAGAACTTAGACTGAAAGGAAATTACTATCATAGGTACTCTAAGGGCTCCTATAAACCACTGAAAGGGAGACCCATTTTAAGAAAGGCCCCAAGGTTACAGCATTGTCCCTTTGCTTGCTTTGGCTATTGGATGGTCTGTCTGTGGACTTTCCCTTCATTGGAGATCTCTCCAAGGCACCTCATCTAAAGAGAAGTCTCTTTGTTGGTCCCTCATGGATGATCCTTCAGGACGATAAAAATATGGTGATCACAGGGACACATTGTAAATGTGAGCAATATACAGAATTGTCCATTTATATAAAACAGGAAATGGATTTCTTTGACATTGACAGAAATTTATCCTGGGATGTGATATTTCAGCTTAATTATGTTATTCTTCTATTAAAACAAAAATAAGCTTATTATTATATATTATGTATTAAATTATATATATACTATACATTAAAACAAAAAATAGGCCTATAATACTTATTATTAAGTTAAGTGATTTTGCCAAGACCTTGGACTTCAAATCCAGTATCCTTCCTGCTCTGCCATGGAGTTGATTGGGAGGAGGTGTGGAATATGGTTGGGCTGGGAATGACTTTATTATTTTAATAACAAATGTAAATAGCAGATAAATGTAATTCTAGGCTCTGGCTCTAGAAATCCAGTTTCTCACAGTTTGTTGTTGTTGTTTCTTGAGCTTTTGTCTCTGAGAAAGTCTATTAATGTAATTTACTTGTTTAGGTTTTTTGAGAGGAAGAAGAGAAGGGTGCCAGGGCAAAGTTTAAGACCAGATATTCTGGAAGCTGTGTTGTATCTCAATGTGGTCGGCAAACTGAATATCATCCTGCCCTCTCCACTGAGCAATACTTTGTAAAAAAAAAAAAAAGGATAAGCAAATAAAGATTTAAAAAGCACCTCAGTAAAATTAACCAACAGTAACAGAGTCTAATGGCATGTGAAATGTTCTACAGAGTTCCCTACCTCTGCAAAGATGAGAGAAAGCTACGTTTTCTCATTTCTTCTTGGCCATAATAATTACATAGTACTTCTCCTTCCCCCCAATTTACATCACTGTAGAAATTGTGTATATTCCTTTCTAGTTCTGCTAACTTCCTTCTTAATCAATTTATTCAGGTCGTCCCAGGATTTTCTGAATTTATCATATTCATTGTTTCTTTCTTTTTTTTTCTTTTTCAAGATATTTTAATTTTAAACTTAAATACTAAAACTTAAATACACAATAAGAAAAGAAAAAGAAACATATTATAAAACTAAATATTAAAACTTAAATATGAAATAAGACAAGAAAAAAAAAGCATTGCCATGGGCACAGCAGAACATAAGAGAGGATTCAAAGTATAGAACAATAAGTTTCCATTTCAAGAAGCCTATATAATAAATACTATGCACTGTATTCAGAGCTGTCCATCTTTTCTTTGCTTCCTTGTAAGTTTTCTTTTATTATCTGCTATGCATTTTTTATTTTGTTCTTTTTCCCCTTTCCTCCCCCCTCTCCCTCTCATGAGAAAGCTACAATTAAGCACACACACATACACGCACACACATACACACACACACACACACACATATAGGTATATATGCACACATATACATATATACATACACATACATGTACACACAAAGATATATACATACATACACATACATATACTTAGATATCTATAATTATACTCATATATAGACATATACGTTCATATGCATCTATGTAAGACCATACTGTACTTATTTGTCCTCTGTTTCTCTGAGGGTCGATAACCTCTTCCTTCATAAGTCCAAGTCTTTTGGTATTTTTTTAAGTCCACCAACTTGTCATTTCCTATACCACAGGATTGTTCCAACCTTATACTGTCTAGTTATTTTAAATAGTCTAGAAGAATATTTATTAATGTGGCTGAAATATAGTGTAGTTTCCCTATTTTTCTTTTTTGATTAAATCTATTTTAGCTTTAACTTTGTCTAAGATAATGTTTACTACCCCTGCTTTTTTTCCCTAATAAATTCTACTCCTGATTTTCATTTTATATTTGTGTGTATCTTATTTCCTATCCCTCCTGACTCCTCTACTTTACTTCTACCTGCTACCTTGCCCTTCTATTAATTAATATTCCCCCGCTTCAAGGATCCCTCCTTTATCCCCCCATTCCTGTTAATCTAAATACCCTTCTGTACTCTCCCTTATCCTATTCCCTCATCCTCCCCTCTAAAAATCTCTCCTTTATTCTCTCACCTCTCCCTACCCCCTTAGCCTTTTACTTCTTTCTGAATTTAGAAGACTCAGTACCCTTCTAAATGTACATGTATTGTTCCCTCTTACACCCAATCCCTGTGAGAGTAGAGTCACAGAACTACCAGCCTTCCTCCCCTCTGTGTCAGTTCTTCCTCTTGCACCTCATTTATATTAAGATAATTACTCCTTTTACCTTTTCCTAAATAGTTTTACTTTTTAGAATCCTATCATACTCAGGTCTACCCCAATCTTTCTTCTGAACTACCCAATTGCTAATAACAATCTTAGACATATGTTTTGCATTTCCTCATATAAAAAGTAAACATTTGTTCGAATCCCTTGTAATTAGTCTTTGATATGTACTTTATATTTCTCTTGGATTTTATATGTCAAATCTTCTGCTAAGTTCAGTTTTTTTTTTAAACAAAATCCTGCAAGTCTGGAAATTCTTTAAATGTCCATTTCTTTTCATTCAGGATTATGCTTAACTTTTCTGGGTATGATATTTTTGGCCATATCCCCAGTTCTTTTGCTCTTCAATACATAGTTTTCTAAGACCTGTGATCTTTTAGTGTTGCTGCTTCTAGGTCTTGTGTGGTTCTAATTGTGGCACCGCCACATTTAAATTGTTTTTTTCTTGTTGCTCATATTTTCTCCTTGAGCTGGGGGTTTTGGAATTTGACTATGATATTCCTATAGGTTTTCATCATAAAATCTCTTTCAGGTAGTAATCAATGGATTTTTCCTATTTCTACTTTCCCTTCTTGTTTTAACTCTTCAGGACAATTTTCTTTAATTATTTCTTGTATTATTTGTATCAAGATTCTTTTTTTGATAGTAGTTTTCAGGGAGTCTGATTATTCTTATGTTTTCTCTTGATCTGTTCTCCAGATCAGTTGTTTTTCTTATGAGATGTTTCATATTCTCTTCTATTTTTTCATTCTTTATATTTTGTTTTATTATTTCTTGGTCTCTTATAACTTTGCTGGCTTCCCCTTGCCCAATTCTAATTTTCAAGGAGTCATTTTCTTCCTTAAGATTCTGGATTTCCTTTTCTAATTGGTTGACTTTCTTTTCACAATCTTATTGTTTTTTTTATTGTTCTTATTTTTAAAAAAAATTTCCTCAATCTCTCTCATTTGATTTTTAAAGTCTTTTTGAAGTTCTTCTATGAATTTGTTTTGGGCAAGTGCCCATTTGATGTTACTCCTTGGTGTAGGAAAAGCTTTTTTTCCCCTTCAGAATCCTCCTCTGAAGACAAACCCCGATCTTCTCTGTTCCCACAGTAATGTTCTATGGTTGGATTCTTTCTCCTTTGCCTGCTTATTTACTTTTTTAATTTTAGCAGCTTATTTTTTTGTAATCACCTCTAGTCCTAGGGTATGGGGGGATGGTGCCTCTGGCCTCGGATCCTCCTTCAGTTCCTCCCTCTGGCCTGGAACCGAAAGCAAGAACTCCACCCTCCTGTAAGTGCTCACAGCCAGCAGCATCCCCACCTCACTGCTTCCTTCTCCCCCAAGTCTGTGTCACAGCAGCACAGTTGGGTCTGGCATTCCTTGTCAGCAGAGTTTCCCTTAATCTTCCCTGCTCAGATGTGGACTCCCAATGCTGTCTGGGAAGTGAAAGTTCCTGTAGCTGAGGCCGAGGCTACCTCCCAACCCAGCTAACCCCAGGGCTTGTTGTTTCAGTGAAACTAGCCTGGAGGGGTTTACTCTTCCCAAAGATGGACCAAACCTCCATCCTGGGATTTTTCTTCAGATCTTCTCCTATTGTCCCAGGAGGACCACTGTTCTGCCCTTACTCTTATTTATTTTTACTGCTCTATGTTTGCCTGGTGGCACTATTTTGTCTTGCTGGTGGAGGAAATCTTCCCCTTCATTGTTTCTTATAGTGCAATAAGATTCCATTGCATTCATGTATCCCAGTTTGTTTAGTTATTTTCCACTCAATGTTTGTTTTCAGCTCTCCCTCACTGGGCTACGTGTCTAGCAGGCAGTGGAATCTCTGGGGCAAAAGGTCATTTCTCTTATTATTGATGACTTGGAGCATTCTTTATTCTCCACCGATTATGTTCAGTTGTTTATCATATCCCTTTTCTAATATGATCTCTGCTCCCTGTTGAATCCTCTCTCTTAACAAAGGGAATCAACTAAGTAAAATCTACTAGCACAGTGACCATAGCTAACAATGTGTGCAATATTAGACAACCATAATCCCCCACTAAGGAAAGGAGGGAGGTGTATTCTGTTATCTGTTCTCCTGGATTAAAATTGACTACTGCAACTAATTAGATTTGAGCTGCCTTTCAATTTTAGTTTTGTTTGTAGTTTCTGCTCTAGTCTCA
Organism: Vombatus ursinus; assembly: GCF_900497805.2. Lineage (NCBI taxonomy): Eukaryota > Metazoa > Chordata > Mammalia > Diprotodontia > Vombatidae > Vombatus > Vombatus ursinus. The sequence goes on along the minus strand of NW_020954546.1, from coordinate 34,505,735 downwards.
TCTTAATGCCTTTTCTATCTTTTTTCTCTTTGGTGGTGGTGGTGGTGGTGGGGAGGCAGCAATCATTTATTAATAAAGTGACTATTCTATGCCAGGAACTTTGCTAAGCACTTTACAAATATTATTTCGTTTGATTCTTACAGCAATCCCTGAAGATAGGTGTTATTATTATCCCCATTTTATAGTTGAGGGAACTGAGGCAGAGAGAGGTTAAGTGACTTGCCCAGGGTCACATAGCTAGTAAGTGTGTGAGGTTAGATTGGAACTCAGGTCTTCCTGACATCAGGCCCAGTGTTCTGTGCACTGTGGTGCCCCCAGCTGCCATTTCTACCTGCTCCATAAACATTTCAGGGACTGTAACATTGGGATCCAAATGTGATCGTCCTTCTATCTTTGGTGGAGAAAACAATTTATTAAAATGCTTTTTACAAGTCTTTTTCCCCCTCCTATTTGTGTAGTCCTTTCATTTTTATCCTGATTGCCTTTGGGATGGTTTTGTTCAGATGAATATCTTCCCAAGCTTCCCTTAAGCTGGCTTTTACCCTCCAGTGTTTGCCCCAGTTTATGAGGCTATACTGCTTATCATCATCCATCGTCTTTCTTCATAAGATTTTACAAACAATTTTATGATCTTTTGGCAAGTAAGTCAGATGTTTGATGACTAAGGCACTTTCTGAGCTCTTTTGATCTTGTGGTAGTTGATTTACTTAACATAAAAACATAAATTTCCTAGGAAAGCACTCTCTATTTGATAAGATCTTTTGGGAAAACTGGAAAGTAGTTTGGCAGAAATTAGGCTTAGACCAATGTCTTGCTCCTTTTTCCACAATAAATTCAAAATTGTTATTATGACTTTAATATTAATGATCATACCACTAGAAGGGAAGCTGATCATATACTTTTCACAGCTACAGGGAGGAATTGGATTTTTAACAAGAAATAGTGACAATTACAAAAGTTGAAATTGACAAATTTTATTACGTGAAATTTAAAAGCTTTTACATAAACAAAATTAATGCATCTAGCATAAAAAAGAAGTAGTCAACAGGGGAAAAAACTTTGGGTAAGGGTTTACTATCTAAGATATTTAGACAGAAATTTATAATGTCAAAAGCTATTCTCCAATAGATAAGTGGCCAAAGGAACAAACTTCTCCAAAGGATCATGATCTATTAATAACCGTGTGAAAGAATGCTCCGTCATTAAAATAATTATTTCTCTGTTTTGTTAACTCTAACTTCTCACTCTTTTCAGTGCTATTATGTTTTAAAATGGTTTTTATAAATTATATTGCTCCATCTCAGGTACTTACTAGCTGTGTAAACCTGGGCAAGTTATTTAATCTCTGTTTGCGTCAGTTTCCTCATCTGTAAAACGGGGCTAATGATAGCACTTATTTCACAGATTGTTGTGAGGATAAAATGACATAAAAGATATAAAGCACTTAGCACAGTGCCTGGCACATAGTAAGCACAATATAAATGTTAGCTATTATTATTGTCATTATCTTTGAAATCTCTAACTTGGCATACCTCTTTTCTGACTGGATAAGCAGATGAAGTATCATTCATATAGGAGAAAGAGTACTGGCTTGGTGGGATCGGAGGCTGTGGGTTGGAATCCCAGGTCTGCTGCTAACAATTTTTGTGACTATGGAAAACTTACTTCATTTTTGGGCCTCAGTTTCCTGCTCTATAAAATGGGTCTTAAGTTTCTTCCAGCTTTGGATCTTATTTTCCTGCATTTCACCTCATCTACATTCATAAGATCTGTGCTCTGAATTCATTAGGGCCTTTACTATTTTCCATATTGCCTGGAACACCAGTCATCATTCCATTCTTTTAAACTTCTTCCCAACCTTAGACTCTCTTACATTTGTGATTTCCTTGCCGTCCTAAACTCCTGCTGAGCTTGACTTGCCAATGGTGGGTAGCATCCCATTGGCTACTTTTACCACACCTGTTTCTGGTTTCAAAAGAATTGTCAATACAGGACTCAGAACCTTTCAGACCTGGCCCATTCACAAATTAATGTTCCAAGCTCATCCTTGAGAGTGCTTTCATTCATTTTTCATTGACTCCTTATCTCCTCTACACAGTAATTATCCCACATCATCTGTGCTCTCCTTAATTCTCCAACTTACCCCCCTTCCCAAACATGTTTCCCCTGCCTCCACATTTCTAACCCAAATTCCTGCTTTATGGGAAAAAAAATTGAGGGTGTCCCAGAACTTGTGACTAAAACATAAAACCATTTAACCTCTTATTCTTCCCTACAGCTTCAGAGGATTAGTTGAGCCCATTCTCTCAAGCCCATGCTATATCCTAGACCCCATCCTTTTTTACTTCCTTCAGGACACGTTTCTCCAATTATCCTCTCCCTCTCTAGCATTTTCAAAATGTCTTTCTACAGAATCCTTAAGGACTTTCATCTTTCAAACATGCCCAGGTGTCATCTGTCTTTAAGAGACAAAACACACACACACACACACACACACACACACACACGCACACCTTTCACTTTATTCCTTTGCTTCATTGAATAGCATACATCTCCATTTTGCAACCAAACTCCTCAAGCACATTATTCCCTTACACAAATATGTAGAGGACTTAATATTTCATCAGCGTGAGGACCTATCAGTTTCTCTTCACCAACACAGATCTTAAAACTGTTACTCAACTATGATTCAGTATATGAGTCTCTGAGAGTCGCCTCAGGCACATACAAGTTGAGCAACTTGGCTAGGGTTACATACTTAGCTACTCTGTGTGTGTGTGTGTGTGTGTGTGTGTCAGAGAGAGGGAGGGAGAGAGGGAGGGAAAGAGAGAGAAAAAGACAGAGAGAAAGAGAGAGAGAGAGAGAGAGAGAGAGAGAGAGAGAGAGAGAGAGAGAGAGAGAAGCACAGCAGTCTTTTGTATCACACCATCTTTATGCTACTGTTATAATTACATAGAGGTTCAATATTCTTTAATCTGCCTTCTGCCTCCACATCCCACTGAAACTATCCTATCAAAGTAGGCTTTGACACTGCTTACTGACAATTCTGTATTTCTTAGGACTTTTTCCTCCCTTGATTTTTGCCATGTGGCACTTTTATTTTTAGGTGGTCCTTTTACCCACTTAATCTGTCTCCTTGTATATCTTTCTTTGTCAGCTGTCTCTTCTGGTTAGGGTTAGATGTGCAAATTTGTGAAGCTAGAGTATCTGCTACATTTATATAGTGCTTTAAGGTTATCAAACTGACTTACAATAGGTTCCCACAACAATACTATATGAGGCAGGTGCTACTCTTATCTTCATTTCGTAAATGAGGAAAGTGAGACTTAGAAGGGCAGCATAAAAAGTGTTGGACTTGGAACCAGAGGACCTAGGTTGAAATTCTGGCTCTGTCATTTATTATCTGTGTGACCTTGGGCAAATTACTTAACTTCCCTGGGCCTCAGTTTCCTGAACTGAAAAATAAGGGCATTGGACTGGATGATCTTAAAGGTCTCTTCCATTTCTAAACCTATGGTCCTATGACTTGCTCATGGTTGCATGACTAGTAAGAGGCAAGATTCAAACACAAGTTGTCCTAACGTCAAATGCGACACTATCTGCTACAGTGGATGAATGAACAAATGAAGGAACTGTGCTAAGTGATGAGGATGCAAATACAAGCAAGCAAGACAGTCTCTGCCCTCAAGGAGCTTACAATCTAATAAGGAAAGACGACATATACAGGGGAGAGTTGCAACATAGAATAGAGAAAGATGGAGGATCTATGCACTGAAGCATTCTTTGGGAATGGTCTGGAAGTAGTATGACGGGCCAGTGATGGACAAGATAAGTTGAAAGTTTATAGAGGCAGCTAAGCGGTGCAATGGGTAGAGCAGCAGCCTTGGAATCAGAAATACATGAGTTCAAATACAGCCTCAGACACTTACTAGCTGAGTGACCCTGGGCAAGTCACATAACCCTGTTTTCCTAAAAAAAAATTATAAAGGTTAAAATCACAGAGGTAGGAGTCCAATATCCAGTGGGAAGAGATTAAGTTCTGATGGGAGAAGGCATGTTACACTATTCTACTTTTAAATAGAACCAGAAAAGAGAATGAAAATTAGCAAGAATGGTATAATGGAAAGAGACTAGACTGAAAGTCAGAAGACGTAGGTTCAAGCCCCGACTCCATTACTTCATAACTGTGATTTTAGAAAATTAACTTAATCTCTCTGAAATGAACCTCAATTTTTTAATGTGTAATATGGGAATGAAAATAGATTACATGAGTCATGATACCTACAAGATTGCTGGTGCTTACCTCACATTTGTTGTGAGATTCACAACATTCCATTGAAACTGCTCCCTCTGATGTTACCAGTGATCCATGAAATGGCCATTTATTGGTCCTTATCCTTCCTGACTTCTTTATGGCCTTTGACACTGTCAGTCACTCTCTTTCTCTAGGTTTTTCTGGCATAATTCTCTCCCGGTTTTCCTCCTCTCTGTGTCACTGCTCCTCAGTTTTCTTTGTTGGGTCTTGATCCAAATCACGCCTGCTAATATGGGGGTCTGCAAAGGTTCTGTCCTGAGCCCTCTTCTCCTCTCCATCTATTCCATTTTGCTCAGTTATCTCATCAGCTCCCATGGACTCAATGGTCACCTCTATGCTACTGATTGTCAGGTTGATTTATCCAGTCCTAACCTCCCTGTGGACCTCCACTCGTACATCTCCAACTGACTATTAAACATTTCAAACTGGACGTCTCATAGGCATATTAAACTCAACATATCCAAAATTGAACTCATTCTCTTCCCACAGATCCTTCTTTTTTCTGAGTTTCCCCATTACTATTACCAAGAGCTACCATTATATGTAGTAGAGATCCTTTCTGATAAAATCAGAGGTGAAACAACGCTCTGTCCAGGGTACTACATCCTCCCTCTCACCCAGGCTTCCCAACCTAAGTTTCATCCTTGATTCATTCCTTCCCTCACCCCACTTCACCCCCTATCCAATTTTTTGCCAAGGCCTGTCAACTCTACTTTTACAACACCTCTCCAATATTCCTCCTCCTCTCCTCTGATGCTATTATTGCCTGGGTACCGGCCCTCATCACCTCCTGTTTAGACTATTGAAAAATCCTTTTGGTTCATCTCCCTGCTTCAATTCTCTCTGCACTCCAGTCCATCCTCCACTCAGTTGTCAAAGTAATCTTCCTGAAGCACAGGTCTGACCATCTCACCTCACATCCCATTCAATAAACCCCAGAGGCTCTCTATTACTTCTGGGATCAAATACAAAATCCTTTGTCCAGATTGTAAAGCCCTTCCTAACCTAGTTCCTTTCTACATTCCAGTTGTCTTGTACTTTATTCCCTTCCACTGGACTCTATAATCCAGTTATACTTACCTCTTTGCTGTTCTTTGAATGAAATACTCCATCTCCTGACTCTCTCTTTTCCTTGGTAATCCCCCAGCTCTGGAGTTCTCTATTTCTCACCTCCTCCTCCTCCTGGCTTCCCTCCTTTCTTTCAAATCTCAGCCAAAATCTCACCTTCTGAAAGAAGACTTGGCCAGTGTCCTTTAATGCTAGGGCCTTCCCGCTGAGATTACCTCAAATTTATTCTGTATATATTTTGTTTGCGTGTAGTTACTTGTATGTTGTCTTCCACATTAGACTGTAAGCCTCTTGAGAGCAGGGTTTTTTTTTTGCCTTTTTTTATTCCTGGCCCTTAGTAGAGTGCTGGGCTTGTTGACTTGGCTTGAATAGAAAGGTATTTGAAATCTATAAGGAGCCATGCAAACATAAATGGTGGTGGAATCTGCCTTTCCTATAGTAAGTACTCAACGTTTGTTGAATGAATGAATGGATAGTGAAGCTCTGTGGTTATCATTTTACTTTCTTTTTGTTTGCTGTGAGGCAGCAGAGATTTAGACCAGTGGTGTAAAACTCAAGTAGAAATTAGGGTCACTAAGCCATACATAGGAATCCCTGTGGGCTGAATAGTGACTGAATTTTAAAATGTAATGTTATCTATATTTTATTGTATTTTTATTTATTTTTAAAAAATACTTACCAATTACATTTTAATCTGGTTTGAGTAGTACTCATAAGTGTTGGGGCTGCATGTGGTTCTTGGCCGTGTATTTCACACTTCTGATCTAACTACTTAATGATGAACTCTTCACAAATTGAAATGATAGCTGTATTTGAAATCTCATAAACATTGTAAACTACTAAAACCATAAACATATGTCCTTATCAGGATCATCAGACCTTATCAGGACCCTATCACTGTCTTATCATACTCCTATCCTGAGGTCCACATACTTGGCTGTTAAAACTGTAAATACCCCTGTTGCACCCTCTCTGAAGTAAGAAACTTGCCTTCAGAAAGTGCTCAATCTGGGATTGCTATTCTACTTGTCTACCAGCAGGAGGCGTCAGTTTCCCATTCTCTTCTATGTTGCATTACTACCCTGCTGGGCTGGGACTTAGAAACATTCCCAGAATCCTAAGAATATAGTTAAGTGGAGGGGACTTTAGGGATCATTGATCCCAACCCTTTATGTAACCTGGAGGTCTCAAGTACATTTCCATAAGACTCTGCTCATTGGGGGAGATTGATTACTAGAAATCCATACCTGTTGGGGGAGGGTCAAAGTTGGCTCACATCTTCAGGAGAGAAGACACTCAATTCTGGATCCTCTAGATTAGAGGTATCAAAAGCCATTGGCAACATTTCTGAGGGTGCCTGGAACTAGATTAAAATGTAATTTGGAAGTATTGATCAAAATAAATAAAAATACAATAAAACACAGATAATGCTAATATATGGTTTCCCCAACACTTAGACTGATATCTGACCCATAATAGAGGCTTAATAAACGCTTGCTAACATGACTTGACATAATGATTGTCTGTATGTGATGGGAACAGACGTTACCATAGGATCATAGGATTTTAAAGCTGGAAGGGAGCTTAGAGATTATCTAGCTTAACTCCCTTATTTTATAGATGAGGAAACTGAGGCTCAGAAAAGAGAAACCACCTGCTCTTGCTCAAATTCATATGGCTAGTGTAGAAGGAATATTTGAACTCCAGTCCTTAGACTTTAAGTCCAGTACTAGTCAGCATCAAAGCTGTAGATTAGTATTTTACTGAGTAAGCAGAATCTCAGAAGCATTCTTCCTCCCTCATTGGTATCACCAGCATTTTAAAATTATCTTCGTCCTAGGAGAAATCCTGATAAACTTCTTTCAATCCTGTCTTCTAAATGATTGGAATAGGAGGTCCTCTTATGGATTCCATGTTCTTCTTGACATATCCTAAAATGCTACTTCCCTAATAGAGAGTAAGTCAGTCCAGTATCCTTCCCAGTTCACCTAGGCTGACTGTTTGGGAAACCCAGAAGGGATATTTGTTTTTCTCCCTGGCCAGCAATTTTGCCCACAGTGTTTCTTCCTTGTTTCCTTGGAATTAGCAATGATATCATAGTAACCATAGTCCCGTACAGTGTGGCAGAAATGAGTCAGTGGCCCATTCATTGGAAAAATTATATGTGGGTTTTCCCCTCCCTTTTTACCACTAGAATGTGTAACCTGGTTACAGTTGCTTGGTAACTATACACAGTTGTAAGTAATCTTTTTTTTTTTTTTAAATTGCAGAAGACGCCTCTGGTAAAATTTGTAACATCGTTTCTTTCCTTTCATGCATACTCTTGAATTTTTGGTACTCTTCCGGGAAAACAAAAATCCAATAGTCTGTCTACAGGGCTAATTAGCATGTCTTCTCCGTGGCCCCCACCCCCTGCCTTGCTCTTGTACTGAGTCCCCCCAAGCAATAAATGCTCTGTTTGCTGAACGCTGTAAGCTAGAAACTTGAATCAACGACATGGAATTGTTTAACAACGAGAATTTTAGACTATTAGTTTCAGATGTTTATAGGTAAAATTTCCAACATTGCATTTCAGTTCCTCGTTTTGTGCTAATAAATAAATAAATAAATAGGAAATTAAAGAATGACCACATTTTAAAGAGTGGTAAGTATTTGAATGCTTTGTTCCTGCCTATTCCTTTGTTCAGACTGTGGTTGCTCAGATCATTTCCATAAAGAATCAGAGAATGTTAGAGCTGAGAGGGACATTAATGAACATCTGGTCTGATTTTTATGGATTCAGAAACCTAAGCCAAGAGCTGTAAAGTGACTTGCTCTAAGCTACACAGTGAGCCAGGGGCAGGCAGAACCAGAATGTGCCAAAGTGGAGAATCAGAGGATTTGGATGCTGGAATTGACTAGTCTCACTCCTTTCCTTTGGGAGTTAAAGAAATTGAGACCCAGAATGCTAAGGAATATCACTATAGGCCAGGGGTGGGGAACCTGTAGGTCCTCAAGTAGGGCCCTTTGCCTGAATCCAGACTTCACAGAACAAATCCCCTTAATAGGATTTGTTCTGTAAAACTTGGACTCAGTCAAAAGGTCACACCCAAAGACCTAGAAGAACACATGTGGCCTGGAGGCCACAGGTTCCTCACCCCTGCTATAGGCCATATCACAGAAGGTTATAGAATCTCCCTCACACAGAAAGTTATTGGTAAGATGAACTAAAATCATGTCTCTTGTCTCTTCGGTGATTTCCCCACTGTATGGCATAACAATAATCACAGTCTTGGTCAAAGCAACAATTTGAGTTTTTTGTAATTTATGAAGTGTTTTCCTATCTAAAAGTTCAGTATTCTTAGGATTACAGGTTCAGAGCAGGAAGAGAGTTTAAGATGTCATTTAATGCAATCTCCTCTTTTGTTAGGGGCAGCTAGGTGGCATAGTGGATAGAATACCAGGCTTGGGGTCAGGAAAACCTGAGTTCAAATCTGACCTCAGACACTAGCTGTGTGACCTTGGGCAAGTCATTTAAACCTGTTTGCCTCAGTTTTCTCATCTGTCAAATGAGCTGGAAAAGGAAATGGCAAACAACTCCAGAATCTTTGCCAAGAAAACCCCAGCTGGTGTCAGGGAAAGTTGGACATGAATGAAAAGCAATAACCACCTCTTTTACTTAAAAAAAAAAAATCTGAACTTAGCAAATACCAAATAAAATGGGCATTTATCTATACATAGAAAAAGAGGGTTGTCCATGAAACATCAGATCTCTACAATTTGCTGTTCTTTTAAAGCATTTAACAAATTCAACCTGTAGCTTTCAAAACTTTCCAGCTTGAATGTGTTTCTTTTTGGTCTTTGCATTAAAAAAAAAAAAGGATACCTTAATGATCCTCTTTTCTTTTTCTTTTGTTACTCCATCTTTATTCTTTCATGCTTTCCTGTTCCCCACCCCTCCCAGAAGAAAAAAAAAAGAAAACAAAAGCTCTTGAAATATATATTCAGTCAAGCAAAAGACTCTTACATTGGCTGTATCAGAAAATATTTATCTTACTCTGCGAAGTAAAGATCCCTTCATAAAAGTTAATTGATGCTAATTGGTTAAATGAACCTGGGGGTTGTTAATCACTGGTTTTTACAGTGGGCAGAAAACACCAGAATGGAGGCTTGAGCTGATTGCTTTAGAGAAAGACTTCTTTGACCTCTGAGAGATACCCCTAGAATCCTGAGGAAGAGATGTACCTCTGGCTAGAAGAGTGAGTCCAGGGTATTCTGACACAAAGAAAAATCAAAAACTAGCCTCACCCTCATGGATCTTACATTTGAATGGAGCAGACAATAATAGAGATATAACAGGACATACAATATAGAGTATGCATATGGAAGGTGGCCTTAGAGAGGGAGGCACTAGCAGCTGTGTGGCCTGAGCAAGGGCTTCTACAGTTCAGCTGACTCTTTGAGGAAACCAGGGAATCAGCTGGAGGTTTTGAAGGAGAGCATTCCAGGAAGGAGGGATAGATAGCCAGTGCAAAGGTGTGAAGATGGAGCTTTTGAGTATCAGCAACTAGACCAGTATGGCTGGATCTTAGAGTCTGTGGAAGAGACGAATGTTTTAAAAGCTGAAGAGATAGGAAAGGTTGGGAAGAGTTTAAAATGCCAAACTTAGTGCTTTAAAGTTTGTAAAACATTTTATACGTATTATCTCATTTAATCTTCTTGACACCCCATGAGGCAAATATTACAGATGTTATTATTCCTGTTGTCAACCATTACTAAGTTGGTTCTTAGAAAGACAAACAAAATAAAGCTGAATATGAGTGTTTACTTCTCTCAAAGGTCGCTGAACATGCATTCTGGGTTTACCCAAGGCTGGTGATGGCCCAGGATGCAGTGGGTAATCCTGGTGTCTTTGATGTCTGATAAAGCTCTGTGTGCCTGCTTCAGTCATCTTCATGGCTGCTGGAACAAGTTATTCTTATCTGCCCATTCTGCTAGAGGAAGTCCTTATGTGCTTGAGGCAGATGCCCTCCCAACTCACTGGTGGGTTTTAGGCCTATTTGTTACCCTTAACCTGGATTAGCCTATCTACCAAAATGGTTTGACCACTTTGAGTGCTATAGCTTCTTGGAGCCACAGGTGAGAGTTGGGTGAGAGGTGAACATGAAAGGGGGATGAGCAGCCCTGAAAAGGGCTTGGAAAGCCCTATACCAGAGGTGCTAGTCCTCCCTGAACACCCCATACACCCCGTTCATGAGGTACAAAGGAGTTAGAGTAATCATCTGAAAATCTGAGAGTTAGTTCTTATACAAGAATAACAATTCTCTGTGCTTCTCCCACCCCCAACCATAGTTTTGTATATTGTCTCTTTTTCTCGTTCATGCTATAATTTTATAATAACCTAGGGTATCTCCAGCACCTTGTATAATGTAGGTAATTTAGGAGTGCAGGGTCAGAGATTTAGAGCTTGAAGGTACTTGAGAAATCATTTAACCCAACATTCTCATTTTACAGAAAAGGAAACTGAGGTACCAGGAAGTTCCATCAATTTGCCCAAAGCCACACATGTAGTAAATAGCCGGGGTTTAAACTTAGGTCCTCTGACTCAAAATCCAATTCTCTTTCTCCTGTATGATACTCCTCTTAATAACCACTTATTCAATTGAATTGAATCTCAATGGAAGAAACTTTTGAAGTTTTAGAATCACAAGATCTCAAGTTGGAAGAGATCATAGAGATCATCTAGGCCAAAGCCTGAAAAGGGGTCATTCCACATCAACTTGAAGACTTCTAATGGGGGGGGGGTGGCTCCCTACCTCTTCAGGTAGCCCATTTTACATTTTCAGGCAGTGCTAATTGACAGAAAATGTTTCACTTACACCAAGGCCAAATCTGTGCCTCTGCAACTATCACCTCTTGATTCTTTTTCTGCCCCTGGGAGCCAAGCAGGACTCATCAGATGGTTTCATTTCCTCCCAATAGATCTTCAGATTTTTGAAGAGAGCTATCATCTTCTCCCTCCCCCCCCCAAGTCTTCTTTTATCTAGGTTAAACATCTAGACTCAGTTCCTCTAATGCCCAAAACAATACCTGGCACACAGGAGGTGCTTAATTCTTAATTATTTTTGTTTTATGAACTCCTTGGGCAGTCTGGTAAGGCCAATGGACTGACTACTCAGGATCATGCTTTTAAATGCATAAAGTAAATAACATTACAAAGGAATATAATTATACTGAAATATAGTTATCAAAATGTAAAAACACAATTTCATGTGTCCCGGGTTAAGAAACTCTGCTTTATGTCTTCAGAGGCACCTCCCACTCAATGTAGAAATATCCTCTATGTCTTTGACAAATGGTCTCCCAGGCTCTGTTTGAGCATTTTCCAGAGATGAGGAGGTCACTATGTTAGCAGGCAGCCTGTTCCCTGTTAATAGCTCTTATTGATAGGGACTTTCTTTTTAAATTGAGCCCAAACCTGCTTCTCCATTTATTCAATAAGCATTTTGGGGCGGGGGGAGAAGGAAGCAATCAGGGTTAAGTGACTTGCAGAGGTTCACATAGCTAATAAATGTCTGAGGTGGGATTTGAATTCAGGTCCTTCCAACTCCAGGGCCAGTTACTCTATTCACTGCACCACCTAGCTGCCTCAATTCATTCAATAAGCATTTTTTTTTCTTTTTGTCCACAGCTAGTAAGTGTCAAGTGTCTGAGGCTGGATTTGAACTCAGGTCCTCCTGACTCCAGGGCTGGTGCTCTATTCACTGTGTCACCTAGCTGCCCCAATAAGCATTTTTAAAGTGCATACTCTATGTGTGCTAGGGATACACAACCAAAAACCCAGCCTTTGCCACAAGGACCTTACATTCCGTTGGGAAGATACAACATTTACACAGTAATTCAAGACCTCTTAGTCTTGTACTAATACTAAGTCAATACAAGATACATACATATACATATTTACTTTTTAAAAGATTTATTGATGCATTTTGTTTTTGCATTACAAACATTTTCAGATTATTTCCACTTTGAGAGATGTCTCATGTAGTGAAGTAAAACATTTAAGTAAAGCTAAAGATCCAGTGACCTCATCTGAAAATTACAAAATAATTTATGGAGGAAGGGAAGCACATTGTCATCTGTGGGATCAAGGGAGGCTTGCCAGTGGGAGGGGGCACCCGAATTAAACCTTGAAGGAAGCTAAGGACTCTGAGAAGCTAAAGGTGAGGAGGGATCTGCGTTCCAGTCATTCAGCTCAAAGACTGGGAGACAGGAGGCAATTCTGAGTTTGGGGAACTTTTATCTATACTTTAATTTCAAAAAGAAATATGTGCCTTGGAGTAATTTCTGGATAGAAGGGCAGTGTGGGAGTGGTGTTGTGAAAGTTGTCTTGAATTGAATAAACAATGGTGCCCAAAGGTTAGGCAACCCAGGATTGTTTACAGCAAACGAGAATTTCTTTAGATCTTGTGTTTTTCTGAAACCTGTCTTCTCCACTTTTGTAGCTGATCCAAGAGCTATGACCTCAATAATCTTTAAGAATAGATTCTAACAGCACCTTCCATTCTCTAGCATTCCTTCCAGGCCGCTTTGGCTGTAAAACAAACCATTCAATCAAAACAGATTTATAAGATAAGCAAAGCCGTCTTTTATACTTTGGTTTCCCAGTCATCCAGCAAGCAAATACTTCTAGCATAGCAAGTTTCTCCTGGTAACCTCGAGGAGAGTGCAGGTGAAAATGTAGAGAGTAGATCTGCACAACTAGTCTTTAAGCCAATTGGTGTGAATTCAGGCAGGATAAACCATTACATTCAAAAGTAGGTTTCTGGGAATCAGCTATAATCCCACTTAATACTTACTTAGTTGTGTGGTCTTAGGCAACTTTTTATGCTTCAGGCAATCGCCAAGGACGTCGCTACCCAGTCATACCTATAATGGAGGCAGTTCCTACTCATCATAGAATGGTGGTGTCTTTATGGTAGGTGTACAATGAGAAGCATCATGGAGTGGGGGGTGGGGTGGAGTTTTGGATTGGGGGTTGGGCAGGAGTATATACTGGAGCCAGCTTCAACCTGCTTGGAAGAACAGATTGTTAAATTTTCAATGGGGGCATTTACACCGCAGAAATCAGCAATTGATACAAATCAGGACTTGAGTTATTGTTTAGTTGACTTTCTAGGTTTAAGAAAACGTTAATGTAGATTAAACTTGAAAGTGTGTGTGTATGTTTTTGTCCCCAAAGAAGCCAGTGGTTAAATATTTACCAGCACACTCCTGTTTTCTCTATAAACATTGTTTGATCTTGGCAGGAGTTCAGTAGAAGGCTCAGGGAATGTGGTCACCCCCAAACTAGAAGCCTAATATGTAATAATATGTAATATTAATAATATGTAATATATAATAATAACAGCAACAACAACTGACATTTACATAATGCTTTAAAGTCTGCAATATCCATTATCTCAATTGAGCCTGGCAACCCCTGGAGTTAGGAAGTCCTGGGTTTGAATTAATACTTACTAGCTGTATTACCTTGGGAAAAATCACTTAAACTTTGAACCTCAGTCTCCACATGTGGACAATTGGTATAATAATGCTTGTAATGCCTATGTCTCAGGAGTACTGTTAAACTTCAATTAAGCTCTATCTAAAGAATGTTTTAAAGTGTCATTTCCAATTCTGAGCCTGTCATATCTACTTATTTTTTTTTTATGTGAGGCAGTTGGGGTTAAGTGACTTGTCCAGAGTCACACAGCTACCGAGTGTTATGTGCCTGGGGCTGGATTTGAACTCAGGTCCTTCTGACGCCAGGGCTGGTGCTTTATCCACTGCACCACTTAGCTGCCCCCTCCATATCTATTTACTGATCCTTATTTGTTGTGGTGTGAATTTCAGACTGGTGTAGGTATATGGGAGTGGTGTGGTCTCCATCCATTCAGGCAGCCATCTTGACTGAAGGAAGAGCCTACTAAATCTTAGCTTTATTAGTTTTGGCCCAACATTCTAGATAGTTGAGCTCTTTGTGGATTTTGGCCAGATTATATTATCTGATCAAATATGGCCCAGGGTACTAGCTATCCTTCCTAGTTTTATGTCATTCTCCAATTGGCTAAATATGGGCAGGTAGGAGGTACCATAGTGCACAGAGCACTGAGCCTGGAGTCAAGAAGGATTGTGTTCAAATCCAACCTAAGATACTTAGGAGCTGTGTAATCCTGGCCAGTCACATAACTTCTGTTTCCTCATCTGTAAAATGAGGAAAGTAATAGGATCTATCTTCCAGGGTTGTTGTGAAGATCTAATGAGATAATTATTGTAAAGTGTTTAGTAAAGTGCCTGACACATAGCAACACCTATATAAATGTTAATTATTATTATTATTCCATTTCTGCTTTTATCCAAGAGATGTGGTATCCTCAGGGTAGGGCCAGGTTCTTATTAAAGAGAGTTGGGTGAAAGGTTCAAAATCTAGAGGAAGTTTGTTCAGAACAGCATAGTGGTTCCTAATGGCAAAGAGGAATGGGCTAGATAATGGGAGAACCAGGTTGCAGTGGGAACTGGGGAGAATAAGAATAATTAGAATAGGAGTGCAGGAGGTAGGAGTATGATTTTCCAAATTAAAAATAATTATCAGTTATATAGTACAATAAAGTTTGTAAAGTGCTTGACATATGTGAATGTGATCTTATTTGGGTTTTACAGTAGCATGAGGTAGATGATGCCCATTTTACAGATAAGCAAACTGAGCCTCAGAGATGTGAAATGACACAGTGAGTCAGTATCAGAGTCAGATTTTGAAACTGAGTCTTCTGACTTCAAGTGTCAGGCTAGGTGGTAAGAGATTGGAGAGCCAAATCAATGAAAGGTGAACAGGTATCTCATATTCTAGGAGGGATCATTGCTCTTGAACCAATTCTAGTAGTATGGGCTGTGTTTCCAGCAATGACAATTGATGGGTTTGTGCTGATTCTTCTACGTCATCTTCTCAAATCTTCTTGTGATCAACAGCATGAATTTGTGACAGGGGTGATTAAAGTCTGAACACAAAGCTAATTGATTTACTTCTAGGAGGTTTGAGCCCATCACTTTGAGCTCACTAGCTTAATTTTCTAATCAAATGGGATAACCGGTTATTGAAATTTGTGTATACAGCCATGTGCTTCCTGTAAAAGCATCAAGGATAACTTTGGCCATTCAGAAGATATGATATATTTTCTGAGATACCATCTAGGGGTGGAGTGACCCACCAATAAGGGTCTGGTGTGCTCACTCTCTGTCTCTCTGTCTCTTTTCTTTCTTTCTTCTTATGAGAGGTAGAGGAGGATCCCACCTGGCAAGCTTAAGCCTGGGTCTCTGGCTGCCTCTTCTGCTTTGTGTTTCTTTTTCTGGGTGAAGATGACCAATCAATATTCCTCAGATTGACATTTCCTACCTTGGAGGTAACCTTTAAAGTTTATGAGTTCTGAATTATTGGATTCCTGAGTCAGTGGTGGTTGTAAAGACATGCCCTGCTAAAGTTCCTACAGCAATTCATGGAGCAAGAGACAACTACCGATAGGCAGAAGAACACAACTACTGACCTGACTTTCCAGAAGACATGGACCTCGAGGGACAGAGCACAGCCAAGTCATAAGTTAAGCACCAATTCAGCAGTCTCACAAAATATCTCATGTTTTGATGTTTTAAATATCATCTTCCTTCTTGGGAGAATATAATAGGATTTCTAACTTTCTGTTTTCTATTTCTTTTGTGCTGATGAGTCTTTTGTGTCTTTAGCATTTGTGTGGGGAAAAATAGCTGTCCCATAACTGATCTATATTATACATTGAGCAGCTTTCTACTCTGTTTTGGGTAGACTCTAAATGAGAGAGAGAGAGAGAGAGAGAGAGAGAGAGAGAGAGAGAGAAGAAGAAGAAGAAGAAGGAGGAGGAGGAGGAGGAGGAGGAGGAGGAGAAAGGAGTCATTCTTTTTCAAAGTTTACTCTGTAGGAGGCTCTTCTTGGTTCAGTGGCCAATTCTTTCTGACACTGCTTTGTCATAACAGGACTACCTGCTTTTGTCCTTGGGGCAGTCAGGGTAGGATGGGGAAGGCTTGGACCATGGAATATCTAGAATTTGTTATATGAACCCAAAGCATCAAATCCTTCAATGATGAGTCCATATCCCCTTAAGTGTCCCAGGGCCCGGGCTCAGTATATCATGGGAAGTGCCCTGGTCAAAAGATATAATACTGGAAATGACCAATCAATCAATCACCCTTAAACAACATTTATTAAGCACGTACTGTGTGCCAGACTCTGTGCTAGGCACTGGGAATACAAGTACAAAGAATGAAACAATCTCTACCTACCCACTTGTGCTCTGTTGGATGGCCATAGTTAAAATAAAATCTCAGCTCTAGAAAGGCCCTCAGAAGCCATTTGGTCCAATCTATTCCTCTATGGAAATCTCTTCTACACCATACTAGAGTCATTGACTTAGAGCTGGAAGGGACCTTAGATGTCATCTGACCCAACTCTCTCAAAGTTACAGATAAGAACACTGAAGGTAGAGAAGTTAAATAATGTGTTCAAAATCAGGCACAAGTATTAACTGGTAGATCCAGAATATGAACCCAGTTTTTCTGACTCCAGATCTAGTTCTCTTTCCCTTGCACCACACTGCCAAGTTGGAAGACTCCTAGGTCTTAGAAGGGAGATCTTAGAATTCCAGATCAGCAACTTAGCTGTCTTTGATGTGTAGCGGTTCCTGTTTCTTAGATACCTAAACTAAAGGTCATTCCAACTTACTGATTCTCTGCTCTGTAAATTTTAATACTCAACCATGGTGTATTTTAATAGTTAACCCTGATTTATATTTTCTTTAAAGACTTAACAGATCCAAACGAAATGCTTCTCATTACCTCCCCCAAGGTCCTTCCTCACCCATCCCAATTTTCTCCTTCCTGCAATATTTCCTGAATGCTGCCTTCAGGAGGGGACAATGTTATTAGGGATCACATTTTTTTCTCTCCTTGCTTCTCTTGACATAGTTTGACAGCTGGTCAGTGCCAAGCTGCTCCTTCCTGTGATTCACAACTCAATTTTACAACCAGACAAATAAACTAATAGTTACCAATCACCCCCTACCCCACCAAGGGACAGGGAGGAAGCAATAGAGCTTTGGCCACACCCAAACTGAGAGAGATTCACTTCTCGTTGTTGTGGTAACTGCAAAGTATTTTGTAAAACACTTAGATGGAGGGGGATGGGTGATGGGCGATGAATCACACCAGTGGGCTGGGTTGGGAGAATACAACTGTTTTCACTTAAATTAGCCAGACTTAAAGTTGTTTTGAACTCCCATGGTTTATGCTCCAAAATCAGAAACAAGTCAAGTCTGAGGAGTTTTATTTTTTTGTTGTTCATTTGTGGCATAGATGGCTTCTCCTCCTTCTTTTCCTTCTGTTGTTAGAGGGAGCTATGGCTGCCCTTTTAGTCTGTATAGGGATTGCAGAATTGATTTTGGTAAAATAAAGACCTATGTGGAAAGGCAGTGTGGTTCAGTGAAGAATGTTGGAAAATATTTCAGGGAGACAGTGGATAAAGGTAGAGGACCTGGAGTCGGGAAGACCTGAGTTCAAATTCTGCTTCACGTAGTTACCAGCTGTGTGGCTCTGAGCAAGTCACTGTGCCTCAGTTTTCTTATCTATGAAATGAGGATGATGATAGCACTTCCCTCAAAGGGTTGTCATGAAGATCAAGTGAGTTTATATACATATATATATCTATATATCTATATATATATATATCTATATAATGCTTTTGCAAACTTTCTAGCTATCATTAGGAGTTAGAGGATCAAAGTTTAAAGCTCAGCTCTGTGGATGACCACTTAGGTGATTTAACATCTCTGGGCCTCAATTTTTCATCTACAAAAAGAAGGGATTAGACCAGGGATAGGGAACCTGCAGCCTCAAGGCCACATGTGTGGTCCTCAAGTGTGGCCCTTTGAATCCAAACTTCACAGAACAAATCCCCTTAATAAAAGAATTTGTTCTGTAAAACTTGGATTTGGTCAAAAGGCTGCACCCAAGGACCTAAAAGGCCACATGTGGCCTTGAGACTGAAGATTCTCCACCCCGTAGACTACATGGCCCTTAAAACTCCCTTTGACTCAAAATCTATGATCCTATGACCTGGGTCATTATGCAGCTCTTTAAAACACACTATTAAAAATATTATCTGGGGACAGCTAGGTGGTGCAGTGGATAGAGCTCCAGCCTTGGGGACAGGAGGACCTGAGTTCAAATGTGGCCTCAGACACTTGACACTTATTAGCTTTGTGACCCTGGGCAAGTCACTTAACCCTGATTACCTCACCAAAAAGCAAATATCTATATCTCTATATCTCTATATCTATCTATCTATCTATATTTCTGGTAGGAGTTATAATGAATATATAATATATAAGGAATTTTTCCCAATAGAATTTGCCTGGATCATTGCATTTGGTTCTGCAAGGACATTGTCAGGCTGGAAAGAATCTAAAGGGGGTAAATGGGATTGTGGAGGAACTAGAGATCATTTGGTATGAGGATTGATTGGAGGAAAAGCAGATGTTTAGCCTGGAGAAGAGAAAGCTTTGGGGAAGGTCATGATAATAATAATAACAACAACAATAATAGCATTTATGAAGCACTTTAAAGGTTTCCAAGCTGTTGTCGTTCAGTCGTGTCCAATACTTCATGACCCATTTGGGGTTTTCTTGGCAAAGATACTGGGGTGGTTTGCCATTTCCTTTTCCAGCTAATTTTACAGATGAGGAAACTGAGGCAGCCAGGGTTAAGTGACTTGCTTAGGGTCATACAGCTAGTAAGCTCAGGGTCACATAGCTAGTAAGTGTTGAAGGCCAGATTTGAACTCAGATTGAAGCCCAGTGCTCTATTCACTGTACTACATAGCTGCTCCAAGGTTTGCAAAGCATTTTATAAGTATTACCTCATTTGCTCTCTTATCGAATGTGTCTTCAGATATCTGAAGATTATCATGTGGATTATCATGTAGCTGCCTTTAAGTCCCAGCTAAAATCCCATATTCTACAGGAAGACTTCCCTAAGCCCTCTGAATTCTAGTGCATTCACTGTGTTCATCATTTCCTATTCATCCTGTGTATTGCTTGTTTTGTATACATTTGTTTGCATATTAGATTGTAAGCTCTTTGAGGACAGGAGCTATCTTTTGCCTCTTTTTGAATCCCCAGCACTTATCACAGATCCTGGCACATGGTAGGCACTTAATAAATGTTTGATTGATTGATTGGAAGAGGGATTACATTTGATTTGCTTGTACTCAGCAGGCAACAATTCGGCTCTTGAGCCGAATTTAGGGGTTTAGGGGTTGATTTTTAGTGAAGGCTGTTTCAATTTGTAGAAGTTGCAGCAAAGTTCAACTGACAGAACAGAACGGGCTGCTTACCAAAGTATTGGGTTCCCTCCTACTAGAGATTTTTAAGCAGATGCTTGAATACCACTTTTCGGAGATGTTACAGGAGGGATTCTCATTCAGGTATAGATTGGATGAGAAAACCTTTAAGGTCACTTCTAACTCTCAGATTCTGCAATGGTATACAAAACCGAAGCTAACAACCAACTTCAAGTTAATGGAAAGGACAAAGATGAGAATGAGGAGATAATGTTTACAATTACAGTATCTCCAACCTGACTTATTCAAACTTGTTTTTGATACAAAAAAATTGCAAATTGATAATGGAAATGAAAATAGATAATTGAAAATAGATAATAGTGGAATATTATTTCTGATTATTCCCATTACCTACAGAAGATGAACTAATTAAACATTCATCATAAGGAAAGTGACAAAAGGAATGACCTCAGCCAAAAAATGTTATCTCAGTTTGCCAAGGGAGAGTTGTAGGGAAACCTGAGAGAGATCAGGCTCTGGGGGAAGTAACCTAATAGTCTTTAGTCAGCATAATCATTGCTATTTATATGGAAGAGAGGAGCATGATGGGTGTAGGGGGTCGGGGGAGACGGAAGACTTATTGAAAACAGTTTCCATACCACAGCATTATTTAACTAGTTTTCCATTTCAGGAAGTAGAAACTGGGATATTTGTCTATTCTCTCTCTCTCTCTCTCTCTCTCTCTCTGTCTGTCTCTCCCCCCCTCCTTCTCTCTCCCTCTCATAAGATAAGACCAAAGAACTAAAATGAATTGATGTATATGTGTGTATATATATATATATCTATATATATATCTATATATATATATCTATATATCTAGCTAAAGATCAGATGGGGCAGTGAAAACATCCAATAACATTTACCCTACAGTGTGATAACATACCTAGAAGATACTGAGAGCTTTGAAGTAATGGATATATGAGTTGCACCTCCATATGTGTACCTTCATCACTTCTCTCCTATGTGCTTTCCCCTCCATGTGAGTGCTCTGGTCATATGTATTCCATAGCTCTCAAGTGCAAACCCTCCATCCCTAGGCAGGTCTACTCTTCTTACTGTTTATGTGTCTGTAGGAGAGCAAGTTCAAAGTTTATTGGAGAAATGTTCCACTGTTACTTTTATTAGTTTGTAGTTTAATTAAATGCCATAGTTGTGAACTAAGTGTTTTTTTTTTCTGGCAGATTCATAAAATTACAAACCATGGTGAGGGGTCAGTTATGATTTGGAGAGGATTCTGACCCACAATGTGCCCAGAAACTAGGATTGCTAAATGGAGACCCTTAGGTGAGGGTGTCTCCCACTACTACAGAGATGTGGCAACAAAGAACAACATGAGTTTAAAATATAAACTCATTTGCAAAACTTTATAAAGGAGGATGGGGGAAGATTAAGAAAAATAGTCTTACAAAATAACAAAAAGCAGAAAAGGGTGGAGAGTAAATTAGTCCGCAGAAAGTTTGGCATAAATACCCATTTACGTCAGATCATACCAAGAACATTCATATATGAAACTAGAATGAAGACAACAAATAGATGAAAAACTGGACCACATTTGCCAGTCTTTCTATAGTGATCTAGTCTCATCGTTAATGATAATGGAACCACTACATTTGGATTTGAATACACTATGAGGAAACGGAAATCTCACTAAACGATATGAAGTAGAGAATTGCTACTGAATGAGACCAAGTGTACCCAGAAGCAACACAACTTTGAAGGCATCGACGTAACAATTTTCAAGCCATCTCAAAGAAGCAAAGATACTGAATGGTTAGAAAAATAATTACAACTGATACCATTGCCCCCAAAAGGCAGCTAAGAAAACACTAATAATCATCAATCCATTTGCTTACCTTCTTTTTTTCTGGAAAACCTTTATCAAAATGATCTACACCTACATCATATGTAAATCACATCTAAAGCTTTTTGCAAACCTTAAAACACCATATAAATGCTGGCTACTACTAAAATAAGAAAGGGGCAAAGGAAGGCTTTAACAGATGACTTTCAACAGCAAATCATGTCTTCACAATCACTCACTCAACTGAAGGATAGAAAGTATATAAAAATGCTGCTGTGTTTATTATTCATTGTTAACAAAAAAGTGTTGAACTTGCTACCACAAAATGTAACCTTCAAGGTTCTCCTCCGACAAAATGCCTTCTGTGAATTTATTAAAAGCATCCCCATTTCCATGAGATAACAGATCATTGAAGCTTAGAAGCCTGGAATATGTATTTATTGACAACTTAGCAAACACTTATTGTAAAACACTATGCTGATGTTGTAGAGGTTTATAAAGATGCATAAGATAAGGTCCTTGTCTTCAAGGACTCTGGAAAGACAAGGTATGTATTAGTCAATCAATCAACGAATAAACATTTATTAAGTGCCTACTTTGTGCTAGGCTGGGGTCATGAAGAGTTGGACACACTGCAAAACCACTGAGCAGCAACAGGTGCAGGTACTATGTTTTGGGGACACAAAAAGAGTCAAAACACTGTCCCCTACATGGTTACACACTAGGTCCCTCTGAGACCGGGGATAAACATCCATACATCAGCTCTTTCAACTCCTATCTTGCTCCCTGGTAACTAGTACCCAACCATGCAAATGACCCTGAAATTCTAATAAATTTCCATAACACATTAGAAAAGGAGGTTGGAGAAAGAGAAGGAGAGAGAGGGGGAAAGAATGAGGGACAAGCTAGCAGTCTGCCAGCTTCTGGCACCATGGCAAAGGTCACTGGCTCAAGGAGCTTACAACCTAATGATATATGCATTTAAATCGAATTGTAATGCAGAGTAGTATATGGTAAGTAGCTAATGGGGAAATACAGATAATAGATGCTATAGATGTTTATAAAACTGAGTTGGATTGGTTGAGGCTTCATAGAAGAAATAGGATTTGAGCTGACCTTTGAAAGATGGTAGGATCTGGATTAACAGATACTCTTGGAGTGGAGAGGGCATTGTAGGTTGGGTGAATGGTATGAGCAAAGAGAAAGAGGTAGGACAAGTTAAGGCTTATTCAAGGGATAATGTGGAGGCCAAGCTGGCTGAGGAAACGTCTGTGGTAGTGTAGTGGGAGGTGAAGTGAAAAAGGTGATGTGGGACCACATTGTGAAAGGTTTTGAATGCCAGGCTAAATATAATCAGTGAGGTTTCATTGAAGATTTTGAGCAATGGAGTGGCATGATGAAGATTTTATAGAATATTAAGCCTCTGGCAGCATGCAACAGGATTTATTGGATTGGGAAGAGACTGGAGGCTGGGAAAGCAAAGAACAGGATATTATCTAAATTAAAAGGACTAAACTAGGGTGATGGAAGTGGCGATGGAAAGGAAAGGTGATGGAAAAACATTATGAAGGTAGAACCTAAAAGAATTTGTGACCGATCAGATATAAAGGGACAGAACCTTCTTTGAAGAGGTGGGGGACTATGGGGACGGAACATTGTATATACTGTCTGGCTTGGTTGATGGGTTGGTTAGTTTTGCTGAATTGCTTCCCCCCCACTTAAAAAAAAAGTCTTTGTTATAAAGGATGACTTTTTGCAAGGGAGAATATATTGGGAAATTAAGATGATGTAAAAACAAAAGATATCAATAAAAATTTTTAAAGGAAAAAACAGATTATGGAGGACAGAAGAAGTAGGAACTAAAAATGACATTGTTTTTGAAGCTGGATATAGTTCTTAGTGGTGTGGGGAGCTGGTTTTTTTTTGTGGGGAGGAAATGGAATGTAATATATCTGTTTTGTCACATTTTAGTTTGAGTCACAATTAGCATAGGGTGAATGAGACTTGGTCCCCCAGACATACACCAAAGATGACTGGCAGATCCCAAGAGTCAGAAATGGATGCTAAAGAAAGGATCAAACACCAGGTTTGGGATCTGGGGAAAGTGTACATGTTGTGGTAGTTGAGAAGTAGCACAGATCATGTATGGGATACTAGACTTGGGATCAGGAGGATCTGGGTTCAAATCCTGCCTCAGAGAGAGTGACTGCCATTTCTCACAGTCCTCTGGTCAAATGCAAGAAGATCCCTTGCTGTGGCACCCCTATCCTCGAGGTAAGGAACAGAGGGACATCCTCTCTGGTGGGGGAGGGGCAGCTGCATCCATGGTGTTCTGTCCTCTGTGCCCTCCGCAGATGGACTGTCCTCTGCCCTATTGCACCTGCCCTCTGTACTATCACTCCATGGTTGAACTTATGTTCAGTTATAGCTAGTTTTTTCTCTGGGTTTGAAACATGCTGCTAGTGAGAAGGAAAGTAGTGTGTCTGGATCTCTCTCTCTCTCTCTCTCCTCTCTCTATGTTAGGGGAATTGGGACCTTTGCTATGGTGCCAGAAGCTGGCAGACTGCTACTTGTCCCTCATTCTTCCCTCCTCTCTCTCCTTCTCTTTCTCCAACCTCCTTTTTCTCATGTATTATGAAAGTTTGTTAGAATTTCAGGGTCATTTGCATGGTTGGGTGCTAGTTACCAGGGAGCATGATAAGAGTTGAAAGGACAAATGAATGGATGTTTATCCCCAGTCTCAGAAGGAGCTAGTGAGCAGCCATGTAGCGGGCCGGACATGCTACCTGAATCAAGCTTACTTAGCCTATCTCATAGGGTTGAGTCAAAGAAATCTAACAGCTATCTCACCAGCTCTCTTACTGGCCACTGGGTGAAGACTATGGCTTTGTTTAACAGCAGAGCTGAAGATATGTCGACTAGCTTGGGGCATGTTGCAGTCACACTGTGAAAGAATGGTAACATTTCTGTAGGTCCAAGCCTCAGGTGATGGAGGTGAAGAAGCCCAAAGACCAGAGGAAGACTGATGGGAAAGGACAGAAAGCGTCACCAGTGGGCTGGGATCAGCAGACAACAGCTAGGATAGGGAGGTGAGGTGAACTTCTCAGTCTTGGTGGAAGTAGATGAAAGATGGAGGCAAGAAGAAGTGGAGTTCCTAGACTATGCCAGAAAGCTGAGGGAAATAGAGCTATGTGGATTCAGGAAAGATGAATGTTCAAACCCTTCCCACCCTCACAATATGAGTTTTCCAAAATCTGTTCTCTTCCCTAACGGGCATGTGAGTCTGTGGGAGATTGTACCCATCAGTCAAACTGAGACCCATTAAAGACCTTAGCTTGAAGGTCCCCCATTGCATCCTGGGCCATCTCTAGTCTTCCTGATCCCTTCTATCTATGATGCTATGATATTTAGGGAAGGGAAGGGGAGATCCTTATGCCTGTGGTGCCATTCTGAGGATAAAAATTGTAAGATTAAGGGAAAGAAAATTTTAGAAATAAAAAATTAAATAGTCCTCCAAATTTAGTCAGATTTCAAAAAGGATTATTTTTAAAGGAGTAACTTTCTCCCCAGATGAGAAGGCAGAGAAAACCAAAACAACTTCGTTCACAATGTGAAAAATCACAAATGCTTTCACATTCAGCATTTAGTCCATTTGCTAATACTTTGTAGCATAGTACAGCAAATAGAAGCAAAATGATCATGGTTACAATTGGATATTTATGAAGAACTCAATGTACTGGGCTCTGGGAGAACGCACAAACAAGACACTATCTTCTTTATTAGAACAGATAAATCGACTTCCTTATAACCACACCCTCATTGCCCCTGTGATCCTTTAGGAATTTAACGTTGAGAAGCATAAGAGAAATGCCAGTCTACAGAGAAACTTGGGCAGGATTTTTTCCCCTTAATTTGACATTTTATTTTGAACTCCACAATGACAAAAATGAATATTTCAATATACAAACAAGAACAAAAAAGAGGATTTTATATGAAACTGTGAAGTTCTGTCATGTACAATTTAATTTTTTTAAAGTGTATAGTAAATATAAAAGGGTAGTAACTAAGTTACCCTGTTTATTTGTATCCTCTTCTGGCAGAACTTTTATAGATAGTTGTTGATACAAATTCAATTCATTAAAATGCATCAAGTACCTACTATGTTCCAGGCTCTGTACTAAGTTCTGGTAATACAAATAATAAAAAGAAAGATAGTTCTTGCCCTAGAGGAGCTTACAATCTAATTGGGGAAGACAACACAAAAGGAGGCTAGAAAGCAGGATTGGGGGGCACCAAGGTTTGGGGTCATCTTGTTCCCTGGAATTGAAACCTAGCAGGGTTGCAGATGCAAAGTGGATTGCAAATGACAAGAAAGCCAGGGCTACTTCCATTGGGTGTTTTTAATAGACAGTCATTCTTTAACCCTGGGGTCTGAGAACTTGTTTTAAAAAATATTCTGATAACTGTGTTTCAGTATAACTGGTTTACTTTGGAATCCTATGTATTTTATTTTATGCATTTAAAAATATTATTCTGGGAAGGGCTGCTGCCAAAAGGGCCCATGATCTGAAAAAAGAACCCTTGTTATAGAATAACCCTGACTTACTAGGTTTGTTTATAAATGAGTTTGAACAGAAAGAAGCAATGAAAGATCATATTGGGATTTGCACAGGCCCCAGGTTGAAGAATTTTTAGGAGATTAGGAACTTGAGTAGGCGTGTGGAGAAGATGGGTAGGACATAGTCATGTTTTCTGAATCACTGCACAATGATCAGCAAGGCAATGGTGATGTGTATCCAGCAGAGTTGTAACAAGGAATTTTCGTACCTGAGGCAAGTACCATAAACCACACGTAATGTAAACAGAAAGAATCTGGCCTGGGGGAAACAGAGACCCAGGGGTACTAGTTCTCATGAGTGGAGACCCCAGGAAACCATGAAGCTGCTGCTAGGGAGGCTGCTATCCCACTCCCAACCTGAACTGCTCCCCTCACCTCCCCCATTTAATAGCTTTCTATTTTATTTTAATTAATTTATTTTTTAATTATTTATTTACTTATTTTAGTTTCAACCTTCACTTCTTTAAGCTTTTGAGTTTTAAATTTTCTCCACCTCCCTCCCCTCCCCCCTTCCCAAGATGGTGAACAATTTGATATAGGCTTTACTTATACATTCATATTAAACATATTTCCACATTAGTTGCGTTGTAAAGAAGAATTAGAACCAATGGGAGGAACCACAAGAGAGAAGAAACCAAACCAAACAGCAACAACAACAAAAGAGAGCAAATAGTATGCTTCAATCTGCATTCAGACTCCACAATTCTTTCTCTGAATGTGGATAGCATTTTCCATCATGAGACTTTTGGAATTGTCTTAGATCCTTGCATTGCTGAGAAGAGCCAAGTCTATGAAGGTTAGTCCAATGTGGCTGTTACTGTGTACAACATTCTCCTGGTTCTGCTCACTTCATTCAGCATTCATATAAGCCTTTCCAGGTTTTTCTAAAGTCCATCTGCTCATCATTTCTTAAAAGCACAATAGTATTCCATTACATTCACATACCACAATTTGTTCAGTTATTCCCCTATTTATGGGCATCCCCTCAATTTCCAATTTTTTGTCACCACAAAAGAGCTGCTATAAATATTTTTGTACATGTGGGTCCTTTCCTCATTTTTATGATCTCTTTGGGATACAGACCTAGAAGTGTTATTGCTGGGTCAAAGGGTATACACAGTTTTATAGCCCTTTGGGCATAGTTTCAAATTGCTCTCCAGAATGGTTGGATCAGTTCATAAATCCACCAACGATACATTAGTGTTCCAATTTTCCCACACCTTCTCCAACATTTATCATTTTCCTGTTTTGTCATGTTAGATAATGATAGGTATGATGTGATACCTCAGAGTTGTTTTGATTTGCATTTCCCTAATCAATAATGATTTAGAGCCTTTTTTTCAAATGACTATAGATAGCTTTAATTTCTTTCTCTGAAAACTGCCTGTCCATATCCTTTGACCACTTATCAATAGGAGAATGACTTATATTCTTATATATTTAATTCAGCTTTCTATATGTCTTAGAAATGAGGCCTTTATCAGAGACACTGGCTATAAAAATTGTTTCCCAGCTTCTGCTTCCCTTCTAATCTTGGTTGCATTGGTTTTGTTTGTGCAAAAACTTTTCAAATTAATGTAATCAGAATTATCCATTTTACATTTAATAATGTTCTGTATCTCTTGTTTGGTCAAAAATTCTTCCCTTCTTCATAGATCTGACAGATAAACTATTCCTTGCTCTCCTAGTTTGCTTATAGTATCAGTTTTTATATCTAAATCATGTACCCATTTTTGACTTTATCTTGGTATAGGGTGTAACATGTTGTTCTATGCTTAGTTTCTGACATACTATTTTCCAGCTTTCCCAGCAGTTTTTGTTAAATAGTGAGTTCTTATCCTAGAAGCTGGAGTCTTTGGGTTTATCAAACAGTAGATTGCTATAGTCATTGGCCGTTGTGTCTTGGGTACCTAACCAAAACACTGATCCATCACTCTGTTTCTCAGTCAGTACCAAGTAGTTTTGATGATTGAATAGCTTTCTATTTTAATGAACTATTCTTGATAAGTAAGTGCTAAAGTAGTTGTTTCATACAGAAAGAGTAGGCTAAAAGAGGTCTTAAAGCCTTGTGGCCCCCATTTCTTGCTCCCCTTCTGGTTAGAACCCAAGTATTGCTTGGAGAGGAGCAGACAAGACTCTCTAGAGATTCACTCTTCCCTGGGAGTCACATTTATACAAACCTACCCTTTATGGATAAAAGACACACTTCAAACTTTACTGCTTTAATAAATCATGTTGCCACTAAAAAGTTAATTGTCTAGATCTTATGAATGAGGTTAGTTGAAAGAGCAGGAGATTCTCCAAATCAACAAGCATTTATTAAGTGCTTAATGTGTACCAGACACTGCTAATGTTCCGGGAAATACAGGCAGAAAGAAAGATATTCATTCCCTGCCCTCAAGGAGCTTACAATCTAATGGGGGAAAACAACCCACAAAAGGAAACTGAAGTGGGGCTAGGGGGTGGGGGGGAGTGTAGGCTGGATAAGGAACCCACAGGGACATAGTAGAAAAAGCCCATAGTCAGGAAATGGAACTTGGAGAGGAAAGAAGACATGGGACATGGCTGACCTTGGCATTTTCCTTAAAATGAAGGTTCTGGGAAGAACAGCCAATCAGAGGAAAGGGCTGCAGGGGCAGCAAGGACTTCCAGAGTGAGAAAGTCAGGGACAGAGTGAACATTCAAGATGTTCACTTGGCATAATAAAGTCCAAATGTAGGACAGAGACTGAGAGCCAAATTTAGATTTCTATCATTCTTGTATTTCTGAGAAACGTTCCATTTTCTTGTTTCCATACACATTCATAAATCAATTTTGAATCAAGTCTGCACTTTGCAAGTTCAAAGTGGCAGGAGGAGGAGATTCATTAGAATTTATCATCTAAGAGTCTTCTGGTGAGTTGTGATCATATTGTGTCATTAGGGAAAGTCAACACAGGTGCCTTGAATAACCCCTGGAAGGCCACGTGATTGGTGGCTGGCTTGAAGGTAGCACCATGTGATGGTCATATATAACACACTTTCCCTGGATAATGAATTACTAAAGTGACAGCCTGTTTTTATATAGGTGGCAGAAATCTGGGTAAGGAGCTAGCTGTGGGCAGCACTGGGGACACTCACTAGCTGTGCACCTAACCCACATCTCCCTGTCATGGGGCTGTGAAGCTAGAAGACACCTTAAAGACCACTTTGTCCAACCTTGTTGTTTCTGGAGGAGAAAAGAGGTCCAGAATTAGTGTCAGAAGAGATGAGAACCCAGGACTCCTGCCTCTCAGGTCAGCATTCTTTTAGCCAGGCTGTTGACATTTGGCTTCCCTCAGGGGCCCTGCTCTTTCTAAGCAGGGCTCTAGTCAAGCAGATGAGCAGGGAGGGGGACCCCCTCAGCCCTTTCAGTCTACATGATTCAGTGTTGAGGTTCTGAAGCCCTTGTTGACAATGACAAGAAACTCTGCTCCTGAGTTGGTTGATTCTTTCAAACCATACCCCATGGAACCTTAGGCATTCTAGGGTTCTTTTGAAAGAAATGATAGCTGACATCTATATATTGCTTTACAAAAATTATCTCACATGAGCCTCATGACAAATCCTGTGCAGCAGCTACTATAGGTGTTATTATCATCATTTTACAGATGAAAGAATTAAGGTTTACAGTAGTCAAGTGAGTTGTAGATGGTTATATAGCTAATAAGTGTCTGAGGTGGGATTCCAACTTTGGTCTCTCCTGACTTAAAGTATAGTACTCTTTCTACTACACCATGTTTACTTTTTAGAAGATCACTCAATCAATTAATCAAAAAGCATCCTACCGTATACCAGACTGTAGGGATACAAAGACAAGTGAAATATTCTAGGGGTGGTGTGGGGATAGAACAGCAGGAAGGAAGAAAGGGAGGAAAGGGAAAATGAAAGATGAAAGACGAAAGGAATGGAGAAAGGAAGGAAGCATAAATGGTGTTTCCAGCCAAGTGTACAGCTTTTTGTATATCTCTTTGTACTTGCAAGAGATTCCTAATCGGTTGATAAAAGGCTGCCCAGCAGCAAGCTAGAAATCTGGCACACACTGAGGAGCTGGGTTTCCTCTTCATGTTTTTAGCTCCTAAAGTCTTCTTTTTCTCTCTGAAGTCAGTCCCAAAGAATCTGCAACCGTCTTTCTCTCTTTGTCTCTGTGTTTGCCTCTCTGTCTCTATCTCTCTGTCTGCCTCTGTGACTCTGTTTCTGTCTGTCTCTGTCTCTCTGGCTCTATCTGCCTCTCTCTTGTCACAGTCCCAAGATGGTCTGGTCTAACTGCATTCTGGAGAGACAGTGAACTGTTGTAGTTTAAGATAGATTGAATGAGGTACAGACAGAAAGAATGAAGAGGACTTTTCACACGATGGAACGCCTTGAACTTTTATTTTGTGAAATCCTGTAATAAAGAGAATTATGGAACGACCTTGGCAGCTATCCTTACAGCTGAATGCTGGGCTCCTTCCAGATGCGACAAGGCCAGAGAAGCAGAGGTGAATGTGACCTTTCTCATAGCTGAAATATCGTAAATTGTGATTTATTCCTTTGCTTTATTAGTTGTGAATAAATTATATGACCAGTAACTGTGATGTTTAATTAAACTTCAGACATTTTGGAATATGTATATGTATATATCTATATATATGTATATCTGCATGTATAAACACACACATACCACACATATATGTATATATAGACATACATATGTATATTTATATACACATATCCTTATATACATACATGTATACACATAATCATATCACTAAATATTCTAAGCTTAAATAAACATTGCAGTTACTGGCTATATGTATGTACACATACATACATATGTACATGTGTATATTATGCATATGCATGTATATACATATGACAGGCACTGTGAGAATACTAAAGTTGTGGGAATACAAATACAGACAGAAAGACTTTTATTCCTTACCCTCAGGGAACTTCTGGGCAGGGAATGAATGAATGGATATACATATACAACATATAGTGTGTATATATATATATATATATTTTTAAAAGTGTGTATGTACATACATGTGTCTATGTGTGGGTGTAGCTATATGTATCTGGGTATACATAACTACACAAATATATATGTGTATATATGCATGTGTATGTATAGGTATAGCTATCTGTGGTTGGTCATCCTTCATTTTCAAAGAGGACCAATGATATCACAAGTCTTGACGTGTGTGAATTGGGTTTAAGTGAGGCAGAGTTGCACAAAGTCATCCATAAGCCTCATTCTCTCTTCCCAAGTCATCAAAGTCAAAGTGGCAAGACAACAGTCAAGATAACTGGTGATGGCCTGGGATGTAGTGGATGATTTTGGCATCTTTGTTGTCTTGTTAAGCTCTAAGCACTCCACAGTACTTGCTTCAGTCACCTTCATGGCAGTTAGTACAAATTGTTCTCATCTGCCTGCCCATTCACATGTTTGGGGTAGACATCGCCCTACCTCACTGAAAGGTTTGAAGCCTATCAGTTATCCTCACCCTGGTTTAGTCTATCTACTAGACAGGTTTATGGGAATGTGGCTGTTGTGCATCATAGCGTGCTTCTTGGAGCTGCAGGTGAGAGTTGGGTGAAGGT
The DNA here is from genome assembly GCF_900497805.2 of Vombatus ursinus. Classification (NCBI taxonomy): domain Eukaryota; kingdom Metazoa; phylum Chordata; class Mammalia; order Diprotodontia; family Vombatidae; genus Vombatus; species Vombatus ursinus. The sequence goes on along the minus strand of NW_020954546.1, from coordinate 34,473,890 downwards.
GAATACCAAGTTAAGCAGCCTTGAAAAGGGCTTGGCAAGGTTTCACACCAGAGGTACTAGTCTTCCCTGAGCACCCCATACACTGTCTCTCTCTCTCTCTCTCTCTGTGTGTGTGTATATATATATATATATGAGACGAGAAGCTACTCAGGGGAAAATGGGTTTTTCATTTAAATGTTTATAATTAAAAATGTTTATCATTTAATAAGCTGGGGGGCTTGGAGGCAATTAATAAAAGGGATGTTTTAATTTTAGCCATTAATAAAGAAATATGCCAACATACACCTTGATTATCTTAGAATTTGGGTTAATGAGGGTGAAAATGGTTATGAGACAAGTAGCAGGCTGAGAGGTAACCCCTTCATGTAGGTTACATGTGTGTGGTAAGAATAAATCCCTGTTATGGAAGGAAAGAAGGACAGGAGGAGGAAATAAAGAGAAAATAAAGAAATAGAGAATGGAGTGCAATGATTTGGTTGCTGGGGAGGGAGCAGGGTCAAGATCATTAGCTCTACCACCTCCACCCACCCCTTTTGTGTAATACTTCTTGATTTGCATGGTCACTTAGGGCATGACTATGGTTGAAACTGTCTCCTCATCACAAATCTACCTTTTATTTAATTTATTTTAAAGGGATCTATCCTTTTTAGTTTTATTAAGTGATACTCCCTGGATAATTTGAAGAGACTTGGGCTCCTGACTTTGGGGTCTGATGAGAATTAAAAGAAAATTTCAGACTATAAATCAATTGGGTCTGGACTGAGAGAATGCAAGCAAACAAGTCAGCCAGGCACATGTAATTCATTTGTCTTTTACTCCAGTCCTGCCTGGGGATGGGATTTGGGGTATGAGAACAAAGCAGAAATTCCAGAACTTCAGAAACTTTTAAGTCACCACTCTTTGCCATTTTTTTCAGATGATACATAGCTAAGATCTGGGTGGTAGATTGGATGGACTTTAACTCTTAATATAAGAAACATTAAAGTAAGACCTAATAGTTCACATAACTCCAACAGAAGAAAGAGAATCATTCTAATTGAAACTGTGGTCAAAATACATCATGTATTTCAGTTTGTTCCAAACTGAAGTTCTTTCTGGTCTTTGTCATTTTGACATTCAGTTCACCTTTCCCTATTGTTTAAACAATAAGGCAAGAACTTGAGACTCCCTTGGATTAGTTCCCTTTAATCCTGGAACTGTTCATATCATTATTCTAGCTTTGTAACCAAAGAAAATGTGATTTTGTCCACTGACTTTTCCCTCTGCAGTTTTGATCAATTTTCTATGAAAGCCAGTGATTTTCTAGTAGACAAAGAAGACAGATTTATTAAAGAGGAGGAAAATGTTGCTTTCAGTGTTTTGCATTCTGCTAACTGATTTTGACAAGCAAAACTTGTGATGTTTACTTGGGAAAAAAATAACTGCAATAATATTTCTATTTTTTAAAAAAATATGTGTCGCTTTCTAGACATAATTTTAAAACATTCTTATTTTCTGCAGTTTGAAGGGAATATTGGCTGCAGATCTTGCAGTTAATAGGATTCTGGAGGATTAGGAAGTATATCACACTCAGTACACTTTTAGACAGAAAGCATTGTGTTTAAGGCTATTATTGGAAAATATCAAAGATGAATACATCTGGTTTTATTTTGTGGCAGACTGTTGATTTCCAGAAAACTTGTGTTTTGCCATCGCCATCGATAATAGCAAGTGGCGGAAATGCAACTTTTTTTTCTAAAGTGTTTTGTTATAAAACAACAGTATATTTGGGTAGTTTATGTTATAAAACTTGTTAGAAAGCAAATCCCACAGTTGTGAGCCAGGATACTGGTGAAACCGGGACAGCGTGAGTTAATTCCTTCCACGTTCTCACACCAGCTGGTAAGATATTGGGAGCATGGACAGGTTGTGAAGGCCTGGGCCCATTCGGGTTCACTTCATCCTCGGGTGGATTGATCCTGGACCCAACAGTAGAATATTAAGACAGTTTTCAGACGTTTGAAGGAGAGCTGCCGACGTTCCCAGAGAGCTTCCTTGCTGGCTGCTTTTAACAGTTTTGCTGGCTTCCTGTGCCTTTTATCTGTTTATATCTTCCCGAGTTGCCTTTTAACCACCTTGGGAACTGCTTTTACCTGAGGGTATGGGAAAATGTTTTTAATAAAAGGTCTTTGTTTGAACTCTCAGGTTCGGAGAGATCAATTGCCCCAGACAGCCTTTAGCTTCCGGGACACCGAGTCTCGACCACTGCCCTCAGTCCTGAGCTTTACAGCCTCGTCCGACTGCCATCGCACCTTAAATCCCACCTGTTCCCAGCTGAGATTTTTGGTTTCTTACTCTCTCTCTTCTGACTGTGGCACTTCCACTTCCCAGGTTCGAAACCCTGTCATAAATCTTCCTTCTCCCTATCTCGCATGGCCATTCATTCACCAAGTTCAGGTGACCTGACTTCCGCAAAATCTAACATACCTGTTGTTTCTTTTCTGGAGCTGCGTCGTACAGACTGTCATTTCCACTTACCTGGACTATTATTTCAGCTTCTTAATGGAAGCTTCTTAACAAGTCTTTTTGCATCTACTCTCTTCAAAATATCCGTTCTCACCCTGCAGTATTGATCTCCTTTATGCAACATTCCATTCCTCTGAAATTCTTTCCTGGTTTCCTATTGCATGATGCAGTGGAAAGAGTGCCAGGGAAAACGTGGGTTCAACCCTGAGCACAGGTACTTACTATCTGTGTGACCCGCGGCAAATCATTTCATTTCTCAGCGCCTTAGTTCCTCTTCTATTTTATGAGGGGCTTCTAAAGCTCCTTCGAGCTATAAATCTATGAAATATAAATTAAAATACTCACAAATATTAAAATAATTGCTTATAAATAAAAGTATTAAATTTGCTTTTTAAAATAAAATAGTTGAAAATACAACAGTATCTTGAAAAAATATTTTTAAATTAAAATATTTTAAAATTACATTATTATACAAAATAAATACAAATTTCATGAAATTTAAACTCCTTTGCTTGGCACTTAAGGCCCTCCACAATAGGGTACAACCTTATTTTTCCAGCCTTATCTTGGATTAATTCCTATCATGAATTCTACATTTCAGCCCAATTGAACTTTTAGCCTGCTGAACATGCCCTGTGTTGTATCTGAACCTTTGTTCGTACTCTTCCCAATAGCTGGAATGTAACCTCTACCCTCTATCCACTTATCATATTCTTGCCTTTTTTTTTTTTAAATGCCCAAAGCAAGTGGCATTAGGTCCTCCAGAAAGCCTTTAGCAATTTTGACTGTAAGAGAGGACCTTTTCCCTGGAACTTCACATAACTCTTTGTTTTGCATATCTGCATGCATGATTAAGTACTATTGTGTATTGTAGTTAGCTCCAGTATCCTTGTCCTTACTCCATTGTAAAGGAATTACATTTTATCTAAACTTTCCCCCTACATATTACACAGTTGTCTTTATGCAGTAGGTGCTTAAGAAATCTTTGCTGAAATTGACATTTAAACATTTTATGTGCATTCATTGCATCTTCAATTGTAAATGATTGTGTAGAGTGGTCAGATACAATCTCAGTATGGTTGATTCCAGTCATTGAAAGTTCACCCCTTCCAGGATATAACATAATTGAATTGCTTGCATCAATTTTCCATATTCCAGCAGGCTTATACATTTGCATATGCAAGATGAACAAATTGGAGAAGATGGTTTTTGATTTTCAAATTGAGTCGGAAGTAAGACTGGTTTCCCAAGAATTTCTCTTTTACTCACTGCTCCCAAAATTCATCCAACTTTGCTACCTCTAAAATCTTCTGAATGCCTGTCAGCTTCTAACAACATTATGAGAGTAGTCTGAGTCAAGATTCTAAAGTCCAGTAAGGTACATGGTCCTCTTTGACTCAGTTTCCATTGAAGATGACTAATGCATGCATGAAGCTATCTATAACTTTACCTTCCTTCAGATCACCTCTGTGGACTAGAAACAGAGCCTAAATGGGAGTTGAGACCTGGGTTTTTGTTCTAGTTCTTTTACCGTTAAGTATGACCGTGGGCAAATCACTCAAGCTCTGTTTCCTCATCTTAAAAATGAGGGAGCAGAATTAGATGTTTTCTAAGATCTCTTCCATCTCTGTTTCTGTGACAGATTCTGTGATTCTAATGCACCTCCATCCCTGTTTGTTTTTATATCAATTTGTTCCCGTAACCTTCTATGGTATCAAATGACTGTCCTTCCTTTTATTTTCCTTTCCCTGTCAAAGTTCTTGAAAACATGGTCTTTTTGTTGTGCCTCCACTTCCTGCCCACATTCCTCAGCCTCTTACAGTCTGACTTCTAGCTCCAACACTTACAGCTCTTACCTCCTAATCACAAATCCAATGGTTTATTTGCAAATGTCATCCTTCCTCAATTTGACGCTCACCCCTCACCTCTCTTAATGGAGAGAATAGACTGTCTTAGCTTTCAAGTAAAGGGGAAGCTCAGTATAGACAGTAGCTCCCCTGAAAAAATAGGGAGGTCTTCATGATTTGCAAGCTCAATATGAGTCAGCAGTGTGATATGGTTTCAAAACCAAGGAAAAACTAATGTACACCTGAGTAAATAAATGGAATGGTTATACTATGTGGCAGTCTATTGATCCCCTAGTGTTGTGCTCAGTTCTGGGCATAACATTTTAGGAAGGATGTTGACAAGCCAGACTATGTCCAGAGGAGGGCAACCAGGATAGTGAAGAGCCTTGAAATCATGCCATATGAGAATTGGGTCCAAATTTGGCCTCAGGTACTTTACCTGTTGGAGGAACTGTAGATGTTTAGCTTGGAGAAAAGACCTAGTGGGGATGTGATAGCTATGTTAGATTATTTAAAGTCATCAAATCAACAGGGATTTATAAAGCATCTACTATGTGCTCTAGGCACTGTACTAAATTGCTGGCAAATTGTTAGTTTGAAGGGTTATCACACACAGAAGAGGGATTAGATTTATTCTGCTTGTCTCCAAAGAGCAGAAGTAAGGGGGAATGGAGGAGGTTAAAAAGAAGCAAATTCAGGTTTGATTTAACGAAAAACTTCCCAATGATTAGAGCTGCCCCAAAGTGGAACAATGCCCCCTGTCCCCACTATTATTTGATATAGTTCTAGAAATGCTTAGAATAGCAATAAGATAAGAGAAAGCAATTTAAGGCATAAAGGTAGGTAAAGAGGAGTTAAAACTATCCCTATTTACTTATAAGAAGATGGTATACTTGGAAAACCCTAGGGAATTAGCAAGATACTAATTGAGACAACACTGTCAGCAAAATTGCAAGTTCCAAAATAAACCCTTAAAAGTAAACATCATTTTTATATAATTACACCCAAGAAGAAAGAGAAATCCCATTCCAAATAATTACAAAATGCATAAAATATCTGGGGATCAACGCACATAAAAAGACTTGTATAGGTTCAATTACAAAAGTGTTCCTTAGAGCAATAAAGAACAACTTAAATAGCTGGGGGAACATTTCAGTGTTCATGGCTAGGTCATGCCAATAATAAAAATGACAATACTACCAAAGTTAATTTATACTTTTAATGCTGTACCAATCAAGTTGCCAAGAGAATCCTTTATAGAACTTGAAAAAATAATTTTAAAAATTCATTTGGGAAAAAAAGATCTAGATTATTAAGGGAAATGATGAAAAGAAATAGGAATGAAGGGGGAATAGGACTTCCAGACCTCAAACTCTAATATAAAGCAGCAGTCATCAAAGCCAGCTGGTTATTAGTTAAAAAATAGATTAATTAATGGAACAGACTAGACAAGGGGAAATCAGAAACAATGGAACTTGACGTGGGCTGCCCTAGGATGTAGTGAGTTCCTTCTCAATGGAGGTTAAGCAAAGATTGAATGAGCAGCAGGCCCTTGTTAGAGTGAACTTGCTAGACTGCTTGTAGAGGGGATTGTGTTCAGGTGCTTCCAACTCTGAAATCTTGGGTCTTTGTGGGCTGCTGTCCTGATCCTGAAGCTTTAACTGTTCTTTCTTTGACTCCTTCATTGATTCCTTGTCCCCTCCCTAAACTCTTGGGGTAGTTGTTCGCCCGAGATTTTTGTACTAGGGCTTGGCCTGGCCTGGCCTCTCCTAGCCTCACCTGACCTGTACATAAGACTTTTAGAAGAGTGTTACTATTTATGAAAGATCCCTACCTCTCTGCAACCTAGAAAATACATCCTAGAGAGTTGCCTGTAGCAAATAGAGGTTAATTGACTTGCTCAGGGTCACACAGCTAGGAACTGTTAGAAGTAGGACTCTAACTCAGATCCTCTTGACTCTACACATTGCACTCTATTGACTATCTCATGTTACTAAAACAGTACTCCTCTCAAGGGCAGCTTGCCAGGCCTGGAGTCAGTAAAACTCTTCTTCCTGAGTTCAAATCTGGCCTCAGACACTTACTAGCTAGCGGTGTGACCCTGGACTAGTCACTTAAACCTGTTTGCCTCAGTTTCCTCATCTATAAAAATGAACTAGAGAAGGAAATGGAAAACCACTATCTTTGCCAAGAAAACCCCCAAATGGGGTCGAAAAGAGTTAGGCACAGCTGAAAAAAAAGACTTAACAACAACTTTCATCAAGTCTCCCCCAGTTCAGAATCCTTTGATAATTCCTTATTGCTGATAGGAATAAAGTTATTATAGTTTCTAAAGTTCAAATTCCTCAGGCTGACACTCAAGATCTGGTTCAACCCCACCCTACTCATTCAGTCTTGTCTTTGATTACTCCCTATCATGAAATCCTCTCTCCTAGCCAAGTCAAATTCATTGCCTCTTGCTCAAACCATGTTTATTTCTGCCTGCTTGACTCTGGCCATGCTGATCTTTTTACCAGAATGTCTTTACCACCAAACCAAATACTACTCAGTCTTTAGGACCCACCTCAAGTCCCACTTTTTGCATGAAATCTGTTGAAATCTCTGTATCCTGCATTGCTAGCCCCTGGATGTACTTCTGATTTTTACCCTCATTCAAACATTGTCTTATACTGTTATTTTTGCCTGTTTCTTCAAATACTTCTTTGAGGAGAGAGATGGTGAGTTATGGCAGAATGAGCACTGTAATTGGAGTCTAGGGGACCTTGGTTCAAATCTCACCTTTGTCACTTACAATCTATGTGACCAAAGGGAAGTCATTGACCTTCCCTGTGACTCAAATTTCCTCTTCTGTAAAATGAGGGGATTGGAAGAGATGATCTCTATGGTCCCTTCCAGCTCTAAAGCTATGATCTCAGAAATCTTTTGGATCCTTCATATGAGTGGAGGGGTATACAAACGGGTATTAATAAACACTTCTAATCTAATTCTCCAAATCTTTGTATAAGTAATAGGCATTGGTTCAAGAGAGATGGCCAAATGACCATCCTTTTATTAACAAACTACTGGCCTTGTTAATAAAATGATTAAATTACCCAGAAATGGTGTCTCTCAAACTTTTTAATCATTGTAATAGAAAAAGGGGAGAGACTCTAAAAACTGTGCACAAAGCTGGATCCTGAATCTCTATTATGTACCTGTTATGACCTAGTATAGAAATAGCCTGCTACTATATGGCCCTATTTCTGTAGGAAGTTCAAGGGTTACACATAAAGCTATCGAGGCTCAGTGAATTTAAGTGAATTGTCCAAGGTCACACAGCTGGTAAGAGGATCAGGCTTTGAACCCAGGTCTTCTGGGATAGGTCATTAAAAAAATCAGTGTTCTGATATTACTTCATTCTACATCCACCTGAATGCTACCTTATACCTCATTGTTGGCAATACTGTCTTAGGGAAAATATATGACATGATTCTTTTCCTCAAGGTACTTCTTCTGATCGCGTATCTAGAGTTGGACAGAACCTCAGAGAGTGCCCAGTCCAACCCCTTCAGGAAACTGAGGTCTATGGAGGTGACGTGACTTTTGCAAGATCATGTATGTCAGAGGCCAAATTTGAGCCTAAGAACTCTGCCTCCAGGGTCCATACACTTTCCACTGTGTGACGATGAAGAGGGTAAAGGCAGATAAGATAGTGCCACTTCCTCTCACCACTTTTTGAAAATGTGTAGCATTTCTCTCTATGCATTTTTCAGTTTAATTGAATGGCTCATTGGTGGCTTATGCATTTTTGATAATGAACTGATATCCAGATTAGAGACTTTCAGTTAAACTGTACTAAAGTGATTCAGACTGCTAATTAGCACAAATGGGCTTTGGATTCATCCCAGGTTGTGGCCTTGCATACTCAGGGACCCTTGGTGAGGACATGAGAGATTGTCAGGTTTCCAGAATAAGTCATTTCCTTAGAATTATATAACATGAGAGCACAAAACATGATTTTAGAAACAGAGACCTTGGAACATAGGATTATTAGAACATAGAATGTTAGCTCTGGGAGAGATGTTAGAACAGAATGCTCAAAGAGAACTTATACATTATCTAATCTAATTCCCTCATCTGACCTGGATGTTCTCATGTATACAAGTTCCTCAGTTTGCATCCTGTCCTTTCATCTTTGTTTACTATCCGCTTTCACGTATATCCTGGCTCCCTCTCAACCCTCTCCCCATAAAAAAAAAGAAATAATAATTGATATTTAATTTTTGGAGCAGACCTCTGATTTCACTAGTATAGGGAATTCTCAGTGATTAAACTCCCTTTATAAATGAATGAATTAAAAAAAGCACATACTATGTGCAAACACTGTTCTAGGTGCTGAGGATACAACTAGAAAATTGGAGACAGAGCCTGCTCTCGAGAAGCTCGTATTCTAATATTGGCAGTAACACAAACAGGAGATTGTAGCTTCAAGTCAGATGGAAAGGTCCTATGGTCCTTAGGGTGCAGCAGCAAGGTAAGGCCTCTTCTTCTTCTTCTTCTTTTTTCATTTGCTAGGCAATGAGGTCAAGTGACTTGCCCAGGGTCACACAGCTACTTAGTGGCAAGTGTCTGAGCCCAGATTTGAACTCAGCTCCTCCTGACTCCAGGGTTGGTGCTCTATCTACTGTGCCACCTAGCTGTCCCCATAGGGGCTCTTCTTTAATGTCATTTGTACTGATAAAACCACATCCATTCTGATGTTTGACAGGGCTAAGGATTCTGAAATATACGGTGTTAGTTAGAGACTTGCCTAGACCACTGAGACTGACTTAAGTGACTTGCCTAGGGTCTATGTGTCAGAAGTAAGGACTTGAACTCAAGACTTCCTGATGCCGTTATGCCATTCTGCCTCTTTGCCATTTATGTAGCACTTTAAAGTTATGCAGAACACTTTACCCAAATTGATTATCTCATTGGAGTCTCAGAAGAGCTCTGTGAGGTAGGCACAACAGATATCATCATCTGTAGTTTATATATTTGGAAAGTGAGAGGTAAAATGACACGGCCATATTCACACAGCTACCCAGCTTTTCCTGCCTCTAACTCTAGCTTCCTGTCTATTAAGCCACACTGCTTCTCCAAAACCCCCATACTGTGACATTTAAAAATTCCTTTGGCCTAAAGACTAAGAAATAGAGCTCAGATTACTGACTCATATTCACCAGGCTCTGAGTACTAGCATAATTGATATGACTGAGGAGGGCAGAACCCTCATTGCTGAGACCAAAGGCAGATCTTACCTCTTCTCCTCAAAAAGCAAACAAACAAACAAACAAGCAAATAAATGACACTCCCCTCTCATTTGCTGTCAAGTGCCAGCAGATACTTGTCAGCTTGGTTGACAAACAAGCCTAGGAAAGGTTGAAAGAACAGCCTGGGCACTTAAGGACCGTATGGGCAACAGCCAGACCTACGGATCGATTTTTGGATTAGGACCAGACTTCCATTTGGAGCTGAACTGATGTGCAGTATTTGTGGGTCAGGGAGATGAGATTCAGGGAAATCTTGTTGGGAAATGAGAACGGCCAGCATCCTGGGGCGGGGGAGGAATCTTTTCCTCCCTGACCTTGCTCCCCATTATTCTGGCTTGAATTAAATTCATGGAAACTCTCCAATCTTTTCCAGACCCATAGGGCAGAGGCTGTGATTGCCTCAGACGACCACTGACAGCCCCTAAGGAATGTGGTTTTTCTTCCATGCTTCTCCCCCTCCCCCCACCTTTTGAGGCCTTTCTGAAAGATGAGCATGAATCCCCACCCTGTTCTCTCTTTTGTAGCTGGAATGTGAGTGGAATATGATCATTACAGGAAAGAATGTGAGCAGAACGTGGTCTCTGCTGACTTCCTATGTGGAAGTATGTCAAATATCTGGGTGCTCTCCCTTTAAACATGGGAGTGGTCTCTGTTCCTCAAACTCTCACAAAGCAGCAATAATGAAAAAGACTTTTACCAGAACTTTGAGCTCCTAGAATGCATGTTTTCCCAGGAACCACAAAGCCCTTTTATGTGCAATCCCTTTTATCTGTCCCTACCTAATCTCTGATTGATCACTCTATCCTGGCTACAATGGTCTGCTCACTGGCTTTGAATACCTGGTATATAGTATATGACTGAGGCTTTGCTTCTACTCTTACTGCTTCCTGGAATCCCATCTAGGTGTTAGCTAGTGGATAGCTGGGCCTGAAGGAAGACCAGAATTTAAATCCAGCCTTAGATATTTATTGGCTGTATGATTCTGGGCAAGTCATTTAGCCTTTGTCTGCCTCAGTTTCCTCAACTGTAAAGTGGGGATAATAATAATATCTATCTCCCAGGTTGTGAGGATCAAATGAGATGATATTTGTAAAGTTCTTAGCACAGGGTCTGGCACATAGTAGGTGCTACATAAATACTTGTTTTCTTCTTTTTTGCCCACCCCTGTCTTCCCCTCTCCTGCCAGTTCTTTCTCTCTTGATCTAGACCCTGCCCATTTTTTTCAGGCCCATTTCAGGTCCTACCACTTCCATGACAGCTTCTTTGACCACTCCAGCCTTCAATGATTTCTCCCTCCCCTGAACTCATCTGCTAGTGAATAAACATTTATTACGTGGTAGGCACTGTGTGAAGTGCAGGAGATACAAAAAAAGGTAAAAGCTGTCCTTGGAGCAGCTCACAATCCAATGTTTGTACCATTCCTTGAGAGTAGAGATAGTTTCATTCTTTGTATGAATCACCAGCAACTAGCATGGTGCCTGGCACATAATAGGTGCTTAATAAATGCTTGTTGATAGAGTGATTGGGCAGCAAGGTAGCCCAGTGGATATAGCACCAGGCCTGGAGTCAGGAAGACCTGAGTTCAAATCCAGTCTCAGACACTTATTAGCTGTGTGACCATGGGCAAGTCACTTAACTCTGTTTGCCTCAGTTTCTCATCTGTAAAATGCATTGGAAAAGGAAATGGCAAACCATCTTAGTGTCTTTCTAAAATCAAACAAACAAACCCAAATGGAGTCACAGAGAGTCAGACATGAATGAAATGATTCAACAACAACAATATACCATCTGGTAATATCTCTTATGATGTTTTCTTACATTGCTATTTCATTTTTCTGGTGTGTTTGTCTCATCTTCCCGGCTAAGTTGTAAGCTATCTGAGGCCTTATGCTTCTTTATATCTCCCATAATATCTTCCTGAGTGTTATCATTGATTGGATAAGTACATGCATATTTATTACCATCTTTCTGGGCTTATGGGATAGGAAAAGTTTTTGTAATAACCACTTTCCAGTCAGTCACACTGAGACAGAAGGTTAATGAGTAGCCCAATTTCACACAATGAATTGGGTGAGTGGATAGGTCTGGGGCTAGCATATCTTTGTCTTGTCTTGTTTTATCAGGGAATCAGGACTAAAAAAGAAAGAAAGGAGAGTTGGATATTTTTGTCTGTTAGTCCTGGTGCCTGCTTCAGATTGTTTTTCTCCACTGCTGTTCTCTTTTCCTGTCCTATTTGGGTGTGGAGAGAAGTGAGAACTGCCCCTATAACCCTGTGGAGTTACTCAGCAACATCATTGGAATTTTCCAGAGGGCTCACCATGGTGACTGGTGGCCACCTGTAGGCACAGCACTGGCCCTTGGCCACCTCTAAATACACAGCAGTATCTTTTGCCAAAGCTTGCCGCCTTGAAACCTTTGGGGTGTGGCCTAGGAAGACCTACTTATGTCTCACCAGGACATGTTGTAGGTCTCTGTTTCATGTGTGAATTTATGGGATTTAAAAAAAAAATGCAGTAACAGGTATATTTTCCTTATGATAGCTTCATACTGAGCATGTTACTAAAGTAAAGCAGTGGAATCCCAGAGTCATCGAATCTCAGAGTTGGAAGGCATAGAGTTGAACCAGTACCAGACCAAGAATCCATCCTATAATTCATGTGACAAATAATCATTCAGCCTTTATTTAAAGGCCTCCAGGTAGAGGGGACACTGTAACCTAAGGCAACCCAGCCCACTTCAGGAGAGTTCTAATGGTTACCAAGCTTTCCCAGGTATTGAGCCCAAATCCACTTCTCTGCAATTTCCATTAATCACTCCTAGTTCTGGCTCTTGGGCCAAGCAGCAAAGTCAGATCCCTCTTCAACATGACAACCTTTCATACTCTTGAAGGCAAGCTAGTATGCTGTATGTCTCCTCTGACTGTTCTCTGTTGTATGTCTTCTCTGGCTGGAGAACCAGTCTTCATACATCTTACAACCCTTCCCTATCCTGCTCACCTTCCTCTGAGCTTTTTCCAGATCATCAATGCCCTTCCTAAAATGGGATGCTCATAAAATGGGAACTGATGTCTTACTGGGGCAGAATCCAGCACACTGCCAGCACCATAGCCCTGGATACCAAGCCTTCTGAATATAGCTTAAAGATTGTATTATATTTTTGGCTGCTATATTTCACTGTTAACTCATACTTTATGTTAATAATAGCTAACATCTATATAGTACTTTAAGATTTGCAAAGAACTTACATATAGTCAGTCAGTCAACAAACATCTGTTAAGTGCTTATTCTGTGCCAGGCACTGTGCTAAGCATTGGGGATAATAAGAAAAGCAAAGAATAGCCCTTGTTCTCATGGAGCTCACAATCAAATGGCAGAGACAATGTACCAATAACTATGTGTGTTCCAGGGAGATACAGGATAGATAGAAGATAATATATATGAACATATACACACATATATAGTATACATGTGTGTATATGTATATGTGTATATATATATATATATATATATGTATACACACACGTGTGTGTGTTTGTATACCCAGGTGCTAAGGGGAGATCTTAGATGAGTTGATTTATTTGTTAGCCCCTGGGTTAACCCATTAAACTTGATTTGGGGGTGGGAGTATAGACGTGTGTGGAGTTGGGAAAGGAAATCATTAACTTGCCCTTTCTGTCATCTCAGCACAACCTATCACAATCTCATTTTATCCTCATAACAATCCTCGGATGTAGGTGCTGTTTTAACCCCATTTAATAGATGAGAAGACGGAGGCAGGCAGAATGTCTTGCCCAGTCACTTAGTCAAAGAGTAAGTGTCTGAGACGGGATTTGAATTTTGATCTTCCTGACTCTAAGTCCAACACTCTAATCCCATGTACTACCTAGCTAGGCATTGCAATGGATAAAGTGTTTTGCCTGGAGTCAAGAAGACCTCAGTTTCCTTAAATGTAAGCACTTGTGAAAATCAAATGAGATAAATATTTGTAAAGTGCTTAGGACTATGCCTGGCATATTGTAGGAACTATATAAATATTTATTCCCTTCCCCATTCCCCCAACTCCTAGTCTAATAGTCTCATAAAAAAAAAAGAAAAAGAAAAGAAAATGGGGTTAGTCCAGCTGAAGTTATGCTGACTCTTTGTAATCACTTCTTTCTTTTCCTGACATTAGATTGTATGTTTGTTAAGGCCAGGGACTATCCTTTGCCTCTTTTTGTATCCCTAGTGCTTAGCACATAGCAGGTGCTATATAAATGTTTATTGAATGACCTTTGTTAGCCATTTCTCAAACTCGTTTTGGGCTGATCAGCCGATCGGACAGACTGAAACTTGACTCTAGCATAGTGATGTCATTTTGGTCTTCTTCTAGAACAAAGGACAGCAACCAATACCTCCTAGAATTCTGTAAGGAATTGATGTCAGTCTCACTGACCTATAGTTTGCAGACTCTATTCTTTCTCCTCCCCCCCAACTTTGAAAATTAGTTCACTTGCCTTTCTCCAATCCTGAAGTACCATTAATTTTTATTTGCTAGTTCATTCAGTAACCTGGGATGTATTTCCTTTGGGGCTAGAGATTATCTATATGACCCTTCACCTGGAGAAGAGGTCTTATCCTTCCTTTGGGCCTCCTCTCTTTCCACCCCTGCCATGGAGTAACCTCCCCTGGATTAATCCCTACTTGCAGAATTATGACATTTCTTACACAATTGGGTAGCCTTGGAGTTACCAATCCCCCCACCATCAGCCTTGAGGAAAGCTGCATGGTTTAGTAGGAAGAGTGTCCAAATTGGAGTGGCCAGACATGCATTCAAATTCTGACTCTGTCAAGTTCCTACCGTGCAACCTTGGGCAAGTCAGGTCAAGAGGCATTTATGAAGTGTTTAAAGTGTGTCAGGCACTGTGCTAAGTGTTGGAGATATAAATACAAACAAAAAACAAAAAAGACAATCCCTGCCCTCATGGATCTTATATTCTAACAAATAAAAGGAAGCTGAAAGCAGGGAAGAAGCATGGTGGCAAGGTCTAGATCAGGGGTGGAGAACCTGTGGCCTCTAGGCTACATGTGGCCTCTAGGTCCTTGGGTGTGGCCTTTTGACTGAGTCCAAGTTTTACCCAACAAATTCTTTAATTAAGCGGATTTGTTCTGTGAAGTTTGGATTCAAAGGGCTGAACTTGAGGACCTAGAGGGCCACATGAGGCCTTGAGGCTGCAGGTTTCCCACCCCTGTACTAGAGGATAGATGGTTGTTGGTCTGGGCCCTTCCTCAAAATGGAGGTTTCAGGAGGAACTTACCAATGGGAGAAGGGGGCTGCAGGCAAAGAAGGAGAATTTAGCCTAGACCATGACTTGACTTTCTGCCTTTAGATAAAGTGGTTACTGATATGAAAGGCTGTCATGGATTTGGGGCCGGGGGAACCCTGTGATATCTTTTTGTGTCCTGGCTGTACCTGCTTCAAACCACTTGATCAGCAATGATTACCCTGCCCAACATGTAATCACACTTGACCTGGAAGAGATGCATTGCAGACTCAACAAGATCTGTATTTTTTGATAAATAAATCAGTGGAAAAGAGAAGATATAACTTATTTGGGTAGGAGAAAGCTTACAGTGGGCCTTTTGGTTATCAATAGTCATCCTGGTGGCTACAAAGGGGTGGATGCTCTAGAGCTCCCTCCTCCTCCTTTCCTGGGAGCTTTAGTGTCTATTCTTACAGAAAAAAAAACAAAACCCTAGTAGGAAGTTGGAAAAAGTCACATAGAACCTCTTGTTGAATTCTCTTAGTTCTGCTCGAATCCACTAGCTAAGAAAAGGGATTCTCTTATCCTTTCTACAAAATTTGTTAGGCTGTGCCTGGTTGTTTCCCTAGTGCCTAGTATAATGCCTTGCACACTGTAGGCACTCAATGAATGTTAATGGGCATTTTACTGAGAGATTCTATTCCTCCCACTGGCCTAGGACTTGAATGCATTTGTCCATTGTTTTAGGGATCTTTACTGAAAAAATGTTTTGGTTTATTTTGTGAATCATTGTGTATAGTAGAAAGGGCACTGAAATAGGAGTCAGGAGAAGATCTGGGTTCAGTTTCTGCTGTTGATATTTGCTTTGTAGTCATTTTGTTGTTGTTAAGTAGTTTTAGTTGTGTCCAACCCTTCATGACCCTTTTTGGAGTTTTCTTGGCAGAAATGCTGGAATGGCTTGTCATTTTCTTCTTCAGCTCATCTTATAGATGAGAAAACCGAGGCAAACAGAGTCATACAGCTTGTGTCTGAGGTCAGATTTGAACTCGAGAAGATGAGTCTTCCTGATTCCAAGCCCACTGATCTAGTCTATCCACTGTGCCACCTAGATGCCTGTGTAATCATAGGGAGTTTTTAACCTCTTGGAGACTCAGCTTCCTCCTCTGTAAAATGGGAATAATGCCTCAAATTGTTTTTAAAAATCTAATTAGATAGCATAGAGGCAGCTAGGTGGCATAGGGAATACAGTGTGGGACTTAGAGTCAGGAAGACCTGAGTTTACGTCCTACCTTATTTCTACCTGCTGTATGAAATCAGTTAAGGCACTTAATATTCACTCAGCCTCAGTTTCTCAAAACTGTAAAATGGAGATCCTAATAGAACCTATCTCACAGGGTTATGAGGATCAAATGAGTGCTTCATAAACCTAAAAGTTCTATGAAGATGTTAATTATTTATAACATGTATAAACTTTGAGGTACTGTGTATATTTTCAACTGATATTGTTTGGTATGAAAAGTACAACCAAGTGTCTCTTAGGCACGCTTATAAAAGGCAGGATTGAAGGGCATGTTTTGAGTATTTTTTTTCTTCTAACAAGGGGAGGCTATATTCATGAGCCTAACATTTGGGATCCCCTTGTGTAGAGATGTTCCCTATTTCCTGGGTGATTGGTATGGACACAGCTGCAGGCTCCATTCTGTTGCTGAGCAATCAGGCAGAACTTGGAAAAATAACCCACTCTCCTTCTGTAGAATATGGTGACAGAGCATCACTTGAGCCAGCTGGCCAGGGGTGGATGGGAAGTGGGCCAAGGGCAAAATGCCTTTCTGAGCTCTGTGGGATGAGTAAGGAAGCAAAACAAAATTTCTGAAGAAACAAGCCGACCCAAATTAGACATTAAAAAAGGATGGTTTTTCTTTTTATTGTGGGGTAGAGGGTACATATAATATAAAAAAAAAATCAAAAGCTTATTGACATATATTTGTATTTTCTTTCCCTAGCTGTCAAATTGTAAGCCTGGAGTTCATTTGTACATTCTAAAGGCCTGGATCTGCTCATGCAACTGCCTCATCCTAGGGGTAGCTATATGGGGACATCTTGAAAATGGCCACTGAGGATACTGCAATGGATCGGGATCAGGAGGAGTTCCTTGGCTTGGGTTCATTTTTTCCCCTTCTGCTTCATGTGTACGACAAAATAGTCATTACATGCGATGGTCAGCCCGGCAATTAGTGAAAAGAAGCTCTGGAAGCCCACTTTTCCATCTCGGCACTGGTCCAGGTCTTTCATAATCTTGTCTACAACTAAAGGGTCTTTCTGGTTCTGGAAAAAAAAAGAATCACAAGAAGCAAAAGCATATGAATCAATTATCAGACAGAGGGACTTAGCTATTAGATCTGTATAACTGCCCATTAAAGACAAAGTACCTGAATTTTTGGATCCTGATTTTTCAAAGAACCTATAAAGATCAACTAGTTTTCAGAGGGAAAGAGTAGGATGGGTGGAGTGGAAAGAGGGTTAGAAAAACAGCTTTGAAAGCTATAAGAACTGTGATCAATGGAATGGTCATTCATGATGCCAGAGGATTCATGATGAAACATGCTACCCATTATAGGGAGGTGATGGATGTAGCTATGGTTCAGAATGAGATATTGTTATGTATGGCCATAGGGGGAATTTATTTTGTACAACTGCATTTTTTTTACAATAAATTTTTCTTTTTTTCTCTCCTTAACAAGTTGTGACTATAATATTCATTTTTAAAAATAAATTTTTATTTATATCTTTTTTATATTAAAAAAAGAAAAGAGGGCTCAGGTTGAAGTTACAGAACCTGGGTTAAGTCTTAATTTTGCTACTTCCTATCTGTGTAATCTCAGGCAAACTGTTTCACCTCTCTGGGCCTCAGTTTCCTCCCCTGTAAAAAGATGACCTCTGGCAGAGGTTAGAAAGGTGGCTCTTTGTTCTTCCTGGTTTCATGGTGATTTGTTTACTTTTTTCTGTAGTATTCTATCAGTTCAAAGTGCTACATGTGGGCATTCTCATGGAGCTGGGGAAAGAATCCTAGTTATGGAGTCAGAGAACCTGGGTTTGAATCCTAACTCCGACAATGGCTACTTCTTGTGATCCTGGGCAAGTCATTTAAACCTCTTTGGGACTCAGTTTCCTCATTTATAAAATGGGAATGTTGGTCTTGAAAGGTCCCTTTCAGCTCAAGATCTTCGATCCTATGTTCTCATGGGGTTTCATCATTAACTATGGAAACCTCTGAATCAGGGGTTCTTAATCTGGGGTCCAAGAACTTTTAACAAATATTCTGATAACTGTATTTCAATAACTTTTCTTTTGAATCCAATGTATTTTATGTTATACATTTACATGATTGTGAAAAGAGGTTCACAGGCTTTGTCAGACTGCCGAAGGGGGTCCATGACACAAAAGAGGTGTGAAGATTCCCTGCTCTAGACCTTCCACAGAAACACTAATGAAATTGTATTGAATTTCACTAGAGCATACATGGGAACAAATGTTCCCCACATTTTACTAAAACCCTTAGTTGGCTTGCCGAGTGTTTCTGACTTTCACTGAGAAATCCAGAAAGTCAAAGATGAGGCTTTTTTTCCCCTCAAGAGCTTGAATCTCAAAACCTGAGCAAGGAAATGAAGTCTGACATCTGCCTCCATCTCTCTGAGAAGCTGACTGCTTTTGGGGAGAGGTTTCACAAATTCTGGCCATGCTCCCACTTTCTCCCTTTGGGCAGAGACTGGTGGGTGATATTTAGATGATGCAAGGAACCAACTTGTAAAAACAAAAGGGCATGCAGTATAGGAAGGATGGGAAAGGTGTAGATTGGAATCATGACCTCATAACGTCAATAAATCCTTTCTGGACCTGTCACCCTTTAGTAGTAAATGTCTGTGCCTCAAATGTCTCTTTCTGTCTTGTGCAGTTTCCATGTTAGAAGCCACCTTATTTTTCAGGATCTAAGCTACAGGGCAACCAGAGGGCCCTTGGCTAGCTGTCTGTCACAGACTGGCTTATGAAGAGCCAGGAAGGACTGATTTGGAAGGCCCTAAGCTTGAGGAAAACAGCAAGTTAATATTACAATATCCAGAAGGAGGCTAAATACCCCAGGGAAAACTCCTCCCTTTCTCTTTCCTCACTCCCCAAACCACACACAAAAGGCAATCCAGATCTAGCCCATCTCTGGGAATCTGAGTCTAGACTTGAACAGGCCCAGAAGAGATTTGCTTTGGTTTTTACAAGTAGGATAATGACAGTTCACATTTATATAGCACTCTAGGGTTAGCAAAACACTATGTCACCATTATCTTATTTGATCCTCGTGACTATCCTGTGAGGTCATTGTTATGATTGTCCCCATTTTACAGATTCTGAAACTGAAGTTCAGAGAGGTTAAGTAATTTTCTTAGTATCACTCAGCTAGGAAGTGACTGAGGGAAGATTTGAACCCAAGTCCTCCTGACTCCAAGTCTAGCATCTCTCCAGATACCATGCCAGATTGGAAGGGAATTTGGGTTCAGAGAACAGATTCAAGCTTGTAAGTTCCTTGAAGACAAGGACAATTTCATTTTTTAATTCTTTTCTTTCTCCAGTGCCTGAGAGGCAGCCTTGATATAAGAGGATAGGGAGATGGCCTGGGAGCCAGGAAGTCCTAGGTTTGAGCTCTGTGTTCGAGACATACTAGCTGTTTGACTCGGGACTATTTCACTTAACCATTCAGTGCTCTAGGCAACTTTTTAAGACTGTAATTTGTAAAGAAAGTGCAAACCTGCATAGGTAAAAGAATTTCCTTGTCCAAGAGTTCCCTGTATTACTGAAATCACAAGCCCTGTTCCCTACGCTCATCCTATTTTTGGAGCCAGGCATATAGTAGGTGCTAAATAAATGCTTATCAGTGGATTGATTTGTTTTCTTTATTCCACTGTTCATTTTCATCAACCTGGGGACATCTGTCATAATACCCAAGTAATCAATAATAGATACAATAAAATGGGCAATTTCATAATCTCTGAGATCAATCAGAATATTGTTTTAAACAAAATACTAGTCAAAATACCCTATGCTTTCACTCTGTGCCTATAAAAAAGGAGTCATCTGCTTTACTAATGTACCACTTCCTGGGGACAAATGCTAAGAGGCAGCCGGGAGCCTTTTAACTTTCTATCTTTTCATCCTCTAGAAGCTATTAAATTATTCAACATCAAGCACAGTAATTATCTTTTCCAGTAATCATGACTGTTCCAGAGAACGAAGGGCCCACTTGAGGGTCTAATGTTTCACTGTGCCCATTTTCACCTGCTGATCAGCCTTATCTCCTGAGATAGGTTGAGCCAATCAATATCTGAAGAACAGGGACTTCCACCCAAATATAGCCCTCAAGCCATGTCTGACTGTGAAAAAAAGAAACAGCATAGTGGAAATGTTGGGAGACACGAAGTCTCTTCCATCTCTAAATCTCCAGTATCCTAAATTATGGCTCTCTAATCTCATTGCATTTTCAGGCAAAAAGGTCTTCCATTTTCCATGGAAAAGCTATTCCTTATGGAATGAAGCTTGGCTTCCACTAAGGAGAAGTTCAGCATCATTATAGATTAGAACTGGGGAAAGAAGAAAGATCTTATCTCCTTAGAGGGATTTCAGGGGGACAATTTAAGTTATGGAGTCTGGCCAGGATGTGGGGATTACAACCCTGATTTTGAGGAGAAATTGGGTGAATCAATTCACTCATTTACTGCCTTCTTTCAATATACTATCCCTTTGGTGACTTTACACCCTTGGATGCTATTTGGTTTGACTCTTCTTATGCCATTGGCTGAAGTGCATATTGTGTTACAGTTTTTAGTGGAAAGAATATTGGATATAGTATCAGAAAAGGACCAGGTTCTAATCCTATCTCAGGCACTTACTAGTTGTGTGCACTTGGGCAAATCACTTAACCTGTAAAATAAGCATCATCATAATTGCACCTACCTCACAGGCTACTTGTGAGAATCAAAGTAGATCATATATGTAGAGCATTTTGCAAACCTCCAAGTACTAGATAAACTCAGCTATTATTGCTACTATTATCAGAGTACAAGCCCTTTGAAGATAGGAATCCTGTCTTAATTTTTGCACAAACTTCCCCCCACCTACTCCTGTATACATCAGGCACTTATCAAGTCATTGTTGAATAAATGGAAAGGCCTGTGCCATAGTCACTGCTAGAAGGGAGTGATGGAATAGGAAAAGAAGAACATGAAGGTCAGCTAGGCGGCAGAGAGGATAGAGCACCAGCCCTGGAGTCAGGAGGACCTGAGTTCAAATCTGGCCTCAGACGTTTGCCACTTAGTAGCTGTGTGACCCTGGGCAAGTCACTTAATTCCATTGCCTAGCCAAAACAAACAAAAAAAAAACATGAGTCTAGATGAGGCTAACCTCTTTGGTACTTACTTCCAAGAATCCCGGGAACTCTTTTTCCATGAGAACTCTCAGATCTTCTTTTGTTAAGTAGCCTTTGTCTCCAGCAAACTTATGAAATGTAAACATCATAGTTTCCATGGCATGTTCCATTTGAGATGGCATCTTGGCAATGTCTTCTGAAACCTGTTCAAAGATGCCCAACACACAGAGTTCATTTCCAAGTTTAAGCCCAGTAGGTGTAAGACTATATAACCTATATGCTGGTTTTTCTCAAGACAAGTGTCTCTACAGCACCAGCTTTGGGCTCTAATGAGGTCAGACACAAACACTGTGTGTTTTTACAGCTTTGAATGGGCTGCCACCATTTCCCCTCTTAATTCAGCTAGATCTAACTATAATTATTAGGAAAAGCAGGATAAATGTTATTCCTGGTTTTCCTGTATGTGTCTTCTAACCCCTTCCTCCCATCCCCCTTTAGTTGGCAAAACAATTTACTGAAAGGAAAGCTATTTCATCATATTCCTTGGTGTCTGTTAATCAAGCTTTTATCTGTGACTAAATACCAAAAACCCACATAGCCATGCTGTTAACAGATATGAAAACTCAACCCTTTAAGCCTATCTTTGTGATCTAGTTATATCTAACTGCAGTGGGGGGAATACTTTCCTGCAAATGACTATAGTTTGCTGAAATCCTTGGGCACTTATTTATATGGTGGCTGTAACTTGTTACTACAATAAATTTCCATATTTTACAATGAAATAACATGCCTTATCCAAATAAAAGAGTTGCAGCTGTATTGCCTAGGTTCTATGGTAGGTTATGGGTAATCATTTACTTTAATATGTTGTAGGAAGAGACAAGTTTTTTCCCCTTGGGGTTTTATTTTTTTAATTAAAATTTTTTTCAATGAACAGAAATTTTTTTTTCCTCTCTCTCCTTCCCATCCCCTGAGGAAAAAATATAAAGGCAAATCCCTTGTAACAAATATGTATACTCAAGCAAACAAATTCCTGCATTAGCCATGTCCAAAAAGTTTATGTCTTAATCTGAACTCTAAGTCCATCACCTGTCTGTGGGAGAGGGGTAACAGGCTTCATCATTAGTCCTCTGGGATTGTGCTGGATTGTTGTTGATTAGAGTTCCTAAAGGAGAAACCAATTTTTGGTGGCACTAGAGAAAGAACTATGATATTTTTATCTGGGTACATTTTGTATATGGTAGGTGTGAGGTAGGTTGCAACGTATTAAAAATTAGGAGCTAGGAAGAACAGGAATAAAGGATGGCATCAAAGGAGTGGATGGTGAAGAGAGATGAATTGGTCATATGCTGAGAGTGTGGTATAGGACAGCCTATGTGTTCCAATGGAATCCTAATGATGCCAAGAGAAGGAAGGCCAATTTGGGTGGGTCCTCTGTGGTGAACTTGGGTAGGGGGCACATGGACAAAGAGTCACCAGGTTGAGCAGGAGTGGATGGGTTGCAATTTGCATCAGTGGAAGGAACATCCTCATTGATGAAATCACAGATCAACTGAAGTATAACTCTTTGAGTATATATTGTTTCCCCCAGTAGAATGTAAGCTCCTTGAGGGCAGGGACTATTTTGTTTTTAGATTCCTAGTACTTGTATAATGTTTGACACACAATAGTCATTTAATAAATGCTTGCTGGATAAGGTGAATGAACATGTTTCTAGGAATGGTAACAGTTAAAATGCTTGATTGAAATGACTTTTAACTAGTTGAGCATAATGAATGGGGAGGAGGAATCTCAAGACTCAGAAAGAATGCTTTGGCAGAAATAAATGGAGACCTTGACCAAAGCCTCCTTGCCAAATTAATCACTGGATATAGAACAGGTGACAGGTTTTGAAGAGAGACATTCAAATGGCCACTTAAAAACCACAAAAAAGTTGTGGTTTTTGCTTGGCATTAACCAGCTGATACACATTCAATAATGATGGATCCCTTCTAGGATCTCCTTTACAGAGCTCAAGGTGAAGCTGGTGAACAAGAAGATTGATTCCACTTAAGAACAGCCAGTCCCCATCCCCCATTTTTATGCTCAGAGAGATGCAGAAGCCAGTGTGCCATGTTTGGCCTTTTGAGCCACAGAACCAGGAAGGTCTAATTAGGAAGGTACTTCACTTGAGAATAGTGACAACTACAGTGCAGTGAAATATCCTGGAGATCCCTCTCCTGGACCCTCCCTCCCATCCTTTGAAAATAGACAAAGTACAACCCAGAGCTAGAACATCTGAGTCTAGACTTGAGAGGGCCTGGAAGGGGTTTTAAGGGCAGGTAGGTGGCACAAGAGATAGAGCATTGGGCCAGAGACAGGAAGACTTATCTTCCTAAGTTCAAATCTGGCTGCACACTTACTAGCTGTGTGACACTGGGCAAGTCACTTAACTCTGTTTGCCTCACTTTCCTTATCTGTAAAATGAGCACTTCAACATCTTTGCCAAGAAAATGCCAATAAGGTCAAGAGTAGGACAGATTGAAACAACTGAATTAATGGAAAGGATCTGCTTTGGGTGACAATGGTTCTGTCTCTGTTAAAGTCTCCAGAGGGCTTTTGACCATTTGTCTTCTCTAAGAGAATTAAAATGAGAATGAGTCACCTATCAGAGGAGGTCCAGTTACTCCACCCTAAATCTAAAATAGCTTGAATTCAGGAAATGAAATAGGCATACCACAGAGATTTAAAAAAAAAAAAAAAGCAAAACAACAACCCTTTATTTCAAAGTCCTAGGCATCCCCTGAAACCAGTTCTGCTGTCTCATCCCTATTAATTTCTAAAGACTCCTAGAAATTTCAGTTTACTGTATAATTCCTCTATTTCCACTTTATCATAGATAAAGGTAGAATATTCCCAGAGAATAGTTTTTTTTTTTTTTAACAACCTTTAGGTTTCATTAAGTGAGAGAATATGGTCATCTCTGAGTTGTGTTCAGTTCTGGGCTCCAAAAACACTGCAAAGACACTGTAAAAACACTGAAGAGCCTCCAGTGAAGGGTGGTCAGGCTGGCCTTGAGATCATGCCACATATGACTTGTCTTAAATAAATGGTAGAGAGGAAAGAGCACTGACTCTGGATACCATTCCACCTCTGTTGCTTCTGTTGCAAGATCATGCATCTTGCATCATAAAGATGAATTCAATGTTGCCACCCATTTATTCATATGAGGTACAACAAAATATTTTCTTTGGAAAATGTTCTCCATAAAGTAGTACATAAATTAACCCTGTTTGACTTTTCTTCAGGTGCAGGTTTCTGTAAACTTTGCAACCAGAGAATCACTTTTTAACTATGGTAAATTATTGGCATGGGTGACCTTAGACAAGTCACTTAACCTCCTTGGGCCTCAGTTGCCTAATCTGTAAAAAGAAGTGATTAGAGAAAATGGCTTCTGGAAGTTCCTTCGAGCTCTAGACCCATGATCCAATAAACTGGGAATGTTTAGCCTGGGGAACGGAAGGGGAACACAATAACTCTTCAAGCCTTGGAAGGGCTGCTAGATAGAAGAGGGATTGGCATTGTTCCATTTGGTCCCAGAGGGTAGAATCAGGAACAAGGAAAGTTACAAGGAAACAAATTTAGGCCTGATGGTAGGGAGGAAAAATACCTTTCTATCAATCAAAGTTGTTCCAAATTGCCTTCTGAGGTGGTGAGCTCCCTTATTGGGGGTCTTCGGGCAGAGATTAGATGGCTACCTGTCAGTTATACTGTAGAAAGGATTTATTTGTGGTTGCTGCGGTCTTTGAAACAATGTGACCTTATGAATGTCTTTTCTAAGACAGGAGAGATCAGACATTCTCAAAGATTCTGTCTGGAGCCTGGCTTGTCATAAGCACTTTTAAGTCTTCTTTTCATGGATTTATGGTGATGCCCTGATTCTAAAGATGAGGAAATTGATCTCTATGAGAGAAGTGACTCATCCAAGGTCACACTAAGTGGCAGATCCATAATCTGAACTCTGGTTCTGTAAGGGGTTCTTCCCTCTTGAGACTGAGCTCCTTGAGAACAGGCAATATTTTGACTTTCATTGTGTCTGAAGCACATAGCACAGCGCCTGGCACATAATAGGCTCTTACTTAAGTTTGCTGATAGACTGTGACACCAGACCATTGCATCCTGCTTATAGTAGCATACATTTAGAGCTGGAAGGGATTTTAAGGGAAATTGAGACACAGAGAAGTGAAAGTGACTTTGACACAGAGCCAAGTAAACATCTGAAGTGGAATTTGCCTATCTTCCTTCCTGAAGCTTTTTAATTCAGCAAAGGCATTGAGATTTTAGCAATTTGCAGATTGCTTTCTCTTCACCCCCCCATATGAAAAAGCAGAAAAGTCAGATTTATGGTGAAGAAATGAAAAAAGAACTCTTGAAACAAAAGGCCTGAATTTTGAATACAATCATTCACCCTGGCTTCAGTGGGAGTTGACTAAGGACTACAGTTGGGGAATTGTGTTATGTAGAAGGGGGTTGGCCGACTTCAAAACCAATAAAGAAGCGGAGGAAATTTGTGCCTTAAGCTGCCCTCCTGACTAGTGGATGAATCACCAGAATGTTGCAGTTCTTGCTGGGGGCCCCCCTTGCTTCCCTCTCTGGCAGCTGCAAAGTCTGAATCAGCTCAGTCGAAACCTTTCCATTTGGGCGGGGCTCAGGCAAACTGACCCTTTCCAATTCTGCTCAGTTTGGTGGCAGCGCTTCAGAGGAAGTGAACCTTCTGTTTCCATTCGAATAGCCATCCTCCCCGGCTGAGCTACTCTGGATGGAAGATAGGGTGGGGCTCCTCCGTTTTATATTGAAAACTCAAATCCTACCCAGAAGCAGACCTTAAAGGGAGCTGACAGGAAAAGGTCACAGGGATTGAAGAAGGGCCCTTGACTAGCTTAGAAGTATAAAATTTGAAGGCAGTTCAGAGGAAGGAAGCTCATCCACTTCCATTTTACAAATTAGGACACTGAGACCCTGGAACATCCTGTGACTTGTCCAACATCACGCACATAGTAAACAGCTGAGCCAGGATTCATAGTGGGGTTGATTCTTTTATTTATTTTTTATCAATTTATTTTGATTTATCAACAATCACTTCCATATGCTTTTGAGTTTAAAAGTGCCGTTGATTCTCAATCCAGCCCTCTTTCCACTGAGGCAGCCTGGGCTCATCAACTTGTCTCCTTATTTTTCAGAGGAGGAAACTGAGGCCCCAGAGAGATTAAGTGACACAGCAGAAGGGCTAGGATTTGAACCCAGAGCTTCTGGCTCCAAATCTAAAAGGACCTCTTAAGCTGTTGCTACAGAACCCAAAAGGAAAGGAGCATGCATAATAAGCTCCTTAGTCAAGACTAGGAAATGAGGAAGACTACTAGATGGAGCTTAGGGTACTGTAACTGTCTTGAACCAGATGTAACAGAAGGGAGGGGCTGAGAAAGGAAGGGCCCCAGGATGGCAGGCAGAAAAAACACGTTCCAGAAATGAAGGAAAATACGAATCCTGCCAAACAGGTCTGATTAGACCCTTGAAATTACTTTTTCCTCCTTTTAATGTTGTTTTTCCACTCTCTCTAAATTTTTTCACACTTCCTTTCTCCTTTAGGATTTTTTTTTTAACCTTAATAGGAATCCATATATGATCAACTCCTCTATTCTATAGAGTTAGGTCCCAATGAGTGGGAATAATGACTCCCTACTCAGGAAATGGTTATATTCACAGAACACATTTCCACTGGGCTGGAACCGAAGATCATATTTTACATAATTATAACCTCAAATACTGAGAATTTCAATACTTCAGAACACTTCTGAGGATTCATTGTTTGCATTAATTATGACCTTTGTATATCTACTGTCCATTCTGCATCTGTTTAATGTTCCTCGGTTGCCGTTGCCAGTATGTTCTACATGTTTGCTATAGATTTGGAGCTGGAAGAAGTCTCAGAGGTGATCTTGTCCAACTTCCTCCTTTTAATGGTGAGGAAAGTGAGGCCATGGAAAAGGGAAGTGACTTGACCGAGGTCACACAGCTAATAACCAGGATACTAACCCAGATCCTCGGATACCATTTGTTGTACTCAGCCCTGCCTCTCTTGGACTGTGAGCTCCAGGAGGGCCTCAGTCCTGAGTATTTTTCTTTTTAGGTTATCAGTACTACATTTAACATACTCCTTCCATGCAAATGAAATGGATGAGAACCTACTTCTTGGAAACTGGGAATTAAAAAGTACTGGGGGCTTCTTTTGGGAGGTACTGCTGAAGAGCTTCCATGCCCCAGCTCAAAACAAAAACCAAACCAAAATGCAAACAATAAAACAAAACAAGACCAACTCAAAAAACTTTGGGCCCTTGCGGAGGATCTAATTTTAAATCGAAGTCATACGAACATCACCATTTTTCATCTCATGCATTTCGTCTGTCCCTCTTTTCCTGTAGCCCACCCAGCCCAGCCTGAGGTTGGCAGCATTTCAGTGAAAACTTTCAGCAAAAACAAAGAGCCATTTAACATGTTTGAGGTTTTCTTGCTTTTGCCATCGGGAAATCATAAAGTAATGGTTCCAGAGCTGAAACTAGAAGGAATTCTAGAGTCTGGTCTTTAACAGGGAGGCCTATTAGGGGTTCAGAAAAATTGGGTTGATTTTTGTGGGTCTGAGTACAATCTATCTCCTGCCCTGCCACACAAAGCAGGTTGTCAAAACCTTGAGCAGCAGAGGAAACATCTGAAAAGGAAATCAGAGGAAATACTGAAGTTGAAATTTCAATTAGAGGAATTAATTCAGATGCTTTTTGAGCTAAATAAAAAAAAATCAGTTATTCATCAGCCTACGTATTTCTCCAAAGATGTTATGTATCTGCACTCTGATTCCTACCATCCTCTGATATTCAATCCATTTAGGGGCTGGCAGGTGGGAGCTACTCAGCAAATGGATGTTAAGTACTGGGAAACCTTTGTTAAAGGGGTGGCTATGGCCTATGGTATACATCATTGAATATCCTGGCATTGCACTGAGCTCAAAATGCTAACATATGCAGAATACCATGGAAACAATGGGGCTGTGTTCACTTAGGATCCAAGCACACTCTAAGTGATGGGCTTTTTTTTTTTTTTTTTTAGCTGAGCAAGGGCACACCCAATCTCAGCCCCACCCAACCCAGGGTCTGAGAGACCGTACAAGCTAGTAGGCTAGAGGTTGCCTCATTAATTGAAACATCCTGCAAAAAGTATCACCTAATAAGATTTCTCTTGCCCAAACATATATGAACTCACTCTAGCTGGCTAATCTCAGACTTTCCCCTAAAGACATCTATACACTGCAGATTTATGCTGTAAGAAACTAGCCTCTTGCAAATGAGAAGTATTATTTCTTAGAAGAGGATGAAAATTGGATAGCAGTCAGCAGGGGTGGGGCTGAGGAAGAAATCTGAAATGAATTATGAACTCATTCCTCTCCCCCACCCACGGTAGTATGTGTCTTTCGCAATTTGCTGAAATACCTTGGAGGCAAAGATCAGGTTATTACTGCCAGTGTTTCCATGGGCCTGGCCTCACCCCCAGGCCCAGGATACGGAGTCTCGAACTTAAAGATTGAAATTCAAGCTGCAGGGGGAAAAAAATCTGCAGCCACCACTGGCCTCTTTTCTAACCAGAAAAAGTACCTGCCAGTGTATCTCTCAGACAAGCAGTTATAAAGCTAGTTCCTCTGGTTCCCCAAACTTACCTTGTGTTTTCACACATATGTACCTTTTGCTCCTGGAATGCTCTCTCCTCATTATTGCCTGCTAAGATCTTAGTTATGTTTCAAGGCCAAACTCCAATTCCTCCCCTTCAGGAAGTCTTCCTTCCCCTATTTCCCTAGATTAGAAGTCATCTCTTCCTCCTATGCACCCCCATAGGTCTTTATTTCTCTCTTACATGCCAATTACATACTACTTTTTAATAGGATCCTAGCTTATAGTGTTGGAAGGGACCTTAGGGGTCATCTGGCCCAACAACTGCTTTGCAGAGAAGTTGAGTGATTTGTCTAAAGGGACACAGGGAAAGACTTGGAATGAAACACCAAATCAACAATCTTTCCATCATACCATGCTGCTGCCAACTTGACATTCATTTTTGTATCTGTATCTCCCTCTAGACCTGGGTGTCATAAGCATGTTTAAAAAATACTGAAACTATGTTATGATAGCATTTATTTCCTTTGTATGTATTTAAATTTTATGTATTTAAGAGCATTATTCTGAAAAGGAGGTCCAAAGGCTTGGCTTGACTGCCAAAGGGGTCCTTGATGCAAAATCAGTTTAGAAGCTCTACACTAGATACAAGTGAGAGCAGGAACTATATTCTCCTCCATCTAGCACAGTCCCTCATACAGTAATTACTCACTTAAGTAGATGCTAAATGAATGAATGAATGATAACCTAGCAGCCCTGCCATGATCTCTATCAGTTTTATCACTGTCCTCAACTACAGAGCCCCCATTCAAGCAAACCGATCTTCTTTCAAATCACAGTTCAAATTTGGCGTCAACTGACGTCCTCTTGGGGAATGCCCTCTATAATTGCAATTTCCTTTTTCCTTTAGGGACAGTTCTGCCTTAACTACCAGAGAAACCTGTGGGGATCCAGGGCCACACCCACACGATCTTGGCTGCTGAATCACTCAGCCTTCCTTCCACCACTAGGTGAATCCAGTAACAACGTGCGCTTCACATAAGCCCCTGGAAGCCATTAGGCCCACAGTGAAGGGTGAGGTGATAGGGGCCACTCATTCCAAAGACTTTGAATCTAGCTCCTCCCCATCTCTTTCTTCCACTTGTCTTCTAACAACCCCAAACGGGCCAACTGGTCCTTCTACTCCCATACCCCCAAGGCGGCTGTTAACTCCCCCAGCTGCATAACTAAAATTTAGATAGTGCAGTAATAAATAAGGTCTGGAGTTATCACCCCCTATTCCTTTAGGTTATTATAGTTAATGATACCCATATGACTCAGTAAAGCTGTGTACCAGGGTCTATTTGTCTCCTTCCCACTGGGCAAAATTAACTTGATATTTTGAATTTAGGTAATTTTTCTTTACCCTTCTCTCACATTTAACTTTCTAACTTGGTCAGGGTGAAATTGAAACTTTATTTTTTGTTTCCCCTGGGGAGAGGAAATGCTTTAGTTGTAGCTTCCTCTTACCCTACAAACAGCTCTGAGGGTGGTTTTAAGATTGTTTTTGATTCCTGCCCCATCTCTTTTATCTTCCCCCCTCCCTCTCTTCTCTCCTTTTCCTTTTTCTTGTCTCCCTTCCTCCCCTCTGGGTAAGGATCAGCCAGCCACCTTCTAGTCAAGCGTACAAACAACAGGAAACCCAGCCCAAAGCATCTAGGAAAGAGAAAACGCCTCGGGAGTGTAAATCCAGAGCGGGAAGCCAGGCGGTGACCCAGCTAGCAGCGTTCTAGTACCCCAGGGAGTGACCCACATTAAATTCAGATCAATGTCCAACCTTCCCTGCCCGAATTGGTAGACAAAGGTCACGCCCGTCTATTCCTGGGAGGATTTCCTAAGGCAGCCTCACTTGGCACTTTGTTGGGAATAAATTTTGGAGGAACATCTGGCCAGAGTTTAGCCACTCCTGGCTGAAGGCTGACTGCCAGAAAGATGGCTCCCCGCGTGCAAAGGATCAGCCAGGGTAAGGGGTAGAGTGACTGGAGAATGTAAATAGACAGAAGGACAAGAAAAAACAGACAGAGAATGGGAGATGGAGGCGGGGAGCAGGGTGCTGTTAGAGAGGAGAAGGAAGGCAGCTTAACGTCAGTCTGTCGCCTTTGTTCTTCCAGAGATCTTGGGGCACTACTCCAGCTCGGATCCTTGCAGGCATATTCTCAGCAGTCCAGCCTCCAGGTGTCCCAGGTGCCCTGACACCCTCCCTTCCCGCATCGCACCTCCTGCCCTGCCTAGCACCCACTTAGCCCTGGTTCGGGAAGGGGTGCGCCACGGCTCGCCCCTGGGTGTGGTCCCAGTCATTCTGCAACAGCGGTTCCCCAAGTGGCTTCAGGCGCCTCCTGGTCAGGACACCCTCAAACCCTGACCTCGCTGGGAAGTGCAGCCCGATCTCGGGGCTGGATCTGAGCAGCCTGGCTCCTGGCGGGTGGGAACTCCAGACAGGAGGAGCAGCGAGTGAGCGCTCTTTAGCCTTGGGGGTCCTGGATAGCGCAGCCGGCTCTGCCGCTTTTCCTAGAGGTGGCTGGATTTAGCTCGTGTCTCCCTCCATCTACGCCTTGGTGGGAGGAAGCGACAAAGTAACCAGAATAACCACAGAGAGATAGAGACCCAGAGAGAGGAACTCACCTTGCCTAAACAAGAAGCAGCAGCTGAGCGGGAACGACAGGAGAAGACTGCAGCAAGCACTATTAGCCTTAGAGTTTCTAGGGGTGGGTGGGGGAGAGGGAGGAACGGGGGGCTGGGCAGGGGAGACTGGAGTAGGATTTGATTGCACAGTGCCTCCTCTTGCCCCACCCCTTTCCCCCTCCCTCCCTTTTCTGTCCGCCCTCCCACCTCTAGGGCCCAGGTTCTAACATTTTCCAGTCCCCTCCCTCCTCCAGTAGTGTGCCCGCGTGTGTTCTCCAGGCAGGAATGTGCTTCCCCTTGGAAGGCTTCAGGGCATCCCTGAACAAGAACAGCGCATTTCCCACTTGATTTACTTTGAGAGTGTAGGGTGTGTGTGGAAATGGGGGGAGGCAGGAATGTGGGGGGAGGTAGGGGCGTGTACTCTCGCACTCTGCGAGTGTGGATGATGGTGGAAACAAAAGCATCCAGCACTCTGTGGGCTGGGCCATTTGGCGCAGAACCAATTTTAACAGGCACCCTGGTATTATCCTGATCTAGGAATCGTTTTCTGCAAGACTTGTCTTCCAAGCTGCTTCTGTCGGGAGAAGGTGGAACCGTCTGGGAGCTGGGAGCTAGTTAAGATTTGGGTTGCCAAGAAGGTACGCTAAAAGAACCCTAAAGCCAATCGAGGCTCCTCCCTGGCTGGGGTGTCGCCGCGTAGGGGAGGCTTTCCTCATTACTCTTAAGGGAGAGGAAGGAACGCAGCCCACCTTATTTTACTTCCTTAACCTTTTAATAGCTTCAAGAGGGAGCCGGGGAAGAGATTGGGAAGGGGGCAAAAGTGACTCGAGGCTGTTATGGGAGAACGTAAGCTCCCTGAAAGAGGAAACAAAACTCAACAGAAGAGAAAAAAAAATAACAATTTGGCTTCCATAGTTCTTTCTTTGGGTGTGGATAGCATTTTCCATCATGACGCCTCTGGAGAGGTCTTAGATCCGTGTAGTGCCGGGAAGGGTTAAGTTTATCAATACTAGTCATCACACAACGTGGCTGTTGTTGTGCACAACGTTCTCTTGGTTCTGCTCGCTTCACTCAGCATCAGACCATACAAGTCTTTCCAGGTTTTTCTGAAGTCAGCCTGTTCATCATTTCTTATAGCACAATAGTATTCCATCACATTCATATACCACAACTTGCTCAGCCTTTCCCCGATTGATGGGCATCCTCTCAATTTCCAATTCTTTGCCAACACAAAAAGAGCTGCTATGAATATTTTTGTACATGTAGGTCCTTTTCCCATTTGTGTGATCTTTTTGTTATAAAGCCCTAGAAGTGCTGTTGCTGGGTCAAAGGGTATGCACATTTTTATAGCCCTTTGGGCATAGTTCCAAATTGCTCTCCAAAATGGTTGGATCATTTCACAACTCCATCAACAAAGCATTAGTGTTCCAATTTTCCCACATCTTCTCCAACATTTATCATTTTCCTGTTTTGTCATGTTGCCCATTCTGATAGGTGTGATGTAGTACCTCAGAATTGTTTTGATTTGCATTTCTCTAATCAATAGTGATTTAGAGCATTTTTTCATATGACTATTGATGGCTTTAATTTCTTCATCTGAGAACTGTCTATTCATATCCTTTGACCACTTATCTATAGTGCTTTTAATCATCTCAGACTTCTCCCTGATGCACAATTCTATATTGCAATATCAATATTCTGAAACTCACCGAGTAACTAAAATTTCCAAGGAATCAAAATTACAGGTTACCCAAAAGGCAATGGAGACACAAATGGTGGCAGGAAGCATAGCAGAGGCTGCCATGTATTACAAATTACTCACACAAAGCAATCAATCATTCTAGTCATGTGTAGGCAGTGAAGGATGGCATACAACTAGCCCATAAGCTGCCCTGTAGCTACATGACATCAAAAAGAGATGGAGAGGAGAAAAAAAAAAGGTGGGGAGGAAGACCCTTGGAATGTTTAATGAATTTATGTGAACACATGGATTAGAGTGGCAAAGGAGGACAAGGTGTGGATGGGCTTCAATTTGCACCGTTGGAAGGAGCCCTCACCTCAAGGAGGTCACAGTGCCATTGAAGTGCTGAAATAGGTATAGGGCCTTTTCTCTTCTTCTTGTTGAAATCTTTCTCTTCTTCCAAGTCTCAGCTTGGGAACCCCCTACTCCATGAAAAACAACAAGATGAATTTATTAAGGCCTACTATGTTGCTGGGCACTTTGCTAAGTTCTGGCTAAACAAAGAAAGGGAAACAATCTCTGTTCTCAAAGAGCTTAAAATTAACTACAAATGTAGAAGATATTTTTGTTATTGTTGAGTTGTTTCAGTTGTGTCCAACTCTTTGTGATCCCACTGGGGGTTTTCTTGGCAAAGACACTGGAGTAGTTTGGCATTTCCTTCTCCAGGTCATTTGACAGATGAGGAAACTCAGGCCAATAAGGTGAAGTGACTTGCCCAGGGTCACACAGCTAGTAAGTGTCTGAAGCCAGATTTGAACACAGGAAGATGACTATCCACTCTATTTTCCATTCTATCCACTGTACCCATATAAGAAATAGCCAGGGTAAATCAGAGGTAGTCACAGAGGGAAGGCACTAGGAATGTGGGAGAGTTCAAAAAGCTTATTGAAGAAGGTGAGATTAGAGTTGAGTCTTGAAGGAAGCATTAAGCCTTTTCTTGATTCTCCCAGCTAAGTCTCCTCTCTCACTCTAGAGCATGATGAGCTTAGGGTTCAAAGATCTGAGTTCAAATATCCATTCTGTCACTTGCTGCTTGTGTGATTCTGGATGATTCCTTAACCTTTATGAATTTCAGTTCTTACTTCTGTAGAATAAGGAGGCTGGAAGAATTACTAAGGCCTCTTCCAGCTTCAGGTCTAAGATCTTGATTTCTCCTTTCTCCCTATCAAGTCATACCTTCTATTAAGCTCATTTGTGTAGACGATACATGTCCCCTCGGGGCAGAGTCTATCTCCAGTGCCTTAATAAAGAAGAAGAATAATAATAGCTAGCATTGTTATAGCACTTGAAGGTCTGACAAAGTAGACCCTTTCCCAACAACAACCCTCTTATTTTTTGGCTAGACCTCAGATTTCATTGCTTATAGTACGGGGAGTTCCTGTTGAGGAATTTCTGCTACCAATGCAGATTTATATCTTCTCTTCAACTTTCAGTCTTAAAGATTTGTCTGGGGGCTACTTAATCAGTAGCCATTAACTCTCAGCGGTAACATTTGAACCCAAGTCTTCCTGACTCTGAGACCAGTTCTTTATCCTCTGTGTAATGTTGCCTTTTGGAAATGTCACTATTTTCACTTCCCAGGTCTTCTGATTCCAAGTACACTCTGCCAGATAGCCTCTCATACAGAGGATATTACATCAATTTTGGTAAATTTAATTATTTTTGATTTATAGTCAGATCATTTTCTGTTAAGTTCTTTTTCAGTCATGTCTAACTCTTTGTGACCCCATTTGGGGTTTTCTTGGCAAAGATCCTGGAGCGGTTTGCCATTTCCTTCTCCAGCTCATTTTACAGATGAGGAAACTGAGGCAAATAGGGTTAAGTGACTTACCCAGGGTCACATAGCTAGTAAGTGTCTGGATTTGAACTCAGGAAGATGAGTCATCCTGACTCCAGACCTAGCACTCTATCTACTGTGCCACCCAGCTACCACTAGTCAGATTATAGGCTCATAGTTTTAGAGCATAGAGATTATGAAGACGAACCTTGTTCATTTTATGAATGGGGAAACTGTAACTGGGAGATGTTAACACGACTTGTCTAACAAGGTCAACAAATCTCATTCTTATCTCAAATACTTTCTATGGAAAATGCCAGAGTCTCACTGCCTTGACCTTCAGGAAGTTTTGCTGTCAGTCCTTATGAGTAACAGCACTGATGGTGATTATAGCAACAAAGGTTCTCAGTCATGGTTACACCATACCAGGTCAAGGTGCACTGATTTTGTTGTCAGTATTCAGTAGCATGGAGCCTTTCTTCAAGGCTTGACAGGTGGCATGGAGGCTTTCTAAAGAACGCTCCTCCATTTCTTCCTGGGGAATGTCCATGGACCCATGAGTGGTGTCACCATCATAACTCCTAGTGCCAATGGTTTCAGATAAAGTCACTTTAAAGTGCTGGTAAGCTATCAGACTGGAAATCTTTGGAAGATGGACTGACAAGAGGCTGGCTGGGAAATCTAATTGCTCCTTAATATCACCTCTTCTGAGGTATTCTAGTCACTCTTTCTGGTGATAAGAAGGATAATTGGACACAGAGCAGTTTTTTTCTGACCTGTTTCTCTGATTCGGAAAGTCTTTATTCCCAGGTTTCTTTTTTCAAGGTGATTTTTACTGGGACCATGAGCTTGTGCAACCTAGCATGAGACATTTCTTGAGAATAGGAACTGTGTCTTTATTGGGTGACCACTTACCTGAGACATTGCAGACATTTATTGTTCAGATAGGAGTTGAATGAAATGACCTCTGAGGTTCCTTCCAACCTTGACATTGGGCAGTTCACAGCACATAGTACATAGTCTTGCATATTGAAATAACTAAATATTTTTTCAAAACGCTATGTACAGTCTTGTATTTCTTATAGTATATTCCCATACCACAATTTGTTTAGCCATTCCCCAGCTGATGTTTGTTTTCAATTCTTTGCTAAGACAAAAAGTGCTGGCATGAATGTGAAGCTTCCTTTCTCCAATTGTTCAGTCATTTTTCAGTCATATCTGACTCTTTGTGACTCCATTTGGGGTTTTCTTGGCAAGACACTGCAGTGGTTTGTCATTTTCTTCTCCTGTTCCTTTGAAAGATGTGGAAACTGAGGCAAAGAGGGTTAAGTGACTTGCCCAGGGTCACACAGCTATTAAGTGTCTGAGGACAGATTTGAATTCAAGAAGATGAGTCTTCCTAATTTCAGGCCCAGCACTCTATTCACTGTGTCACCTGGCTGCTTACTCATTCTCTAAACCTGCTACTTAATACTCAAATGCCTCAGGCAAGTCATTTAGCCTCAATTTCTTCACCTGTACATGATGAAGTTGGATTAGTTGATCTTGAAGTCCCTTCTAGTTCTAAATCCCCATGATTCAAGTAATTAAGGAGACACTTCAAATAAGTTTTAAACAGGGGTATGTTGGAGTCAGTTTGAATACACTAGCAAGAGCTGATTATTAAATTTTTAGTATGAGCATTTTATACTTTGGAAATTAGAAAGCCCTACCAATCAGGGCTTGATTTATTGTTTTGTTGATTATCTAGATTTAAGAAAGTGTTGGAGAAAACATTTAAACTTAAAAGTGTGTCCTGCACACAATTTTTTTATTTTGGTGAGGCAATTGGGGTTAAGTGACTTGCCCAAAGTCACATAGCTAGTGAGTGTTATGTGTCTGAGGTTGTATTTGAACTCAGATCCTCCTGACTCCAGGGCTGGTGCTCTACCCACTGTGACACCTAGCTGCCCCCTGCACACCATTTTTTTTTGGGGGGGAGAGCTGGTTGTTAAACATTTACCATCATACCACTGGCTTTAAAGCATGAGTCACAATTAGATAAACAGTGATGGAAGGGGCTAGTAAGGAGAGAAGACCTAGAGAACAACACGAGCAAAGGCAGAAACAGAAGAATATGTTCCTATAGAGGGGATAGCAAGCATCTAAGTTTGCCTAGAGAATAAGGTATATAGAGGGGAGTCATGTGACAAGACTGCTAAGATAGATTGGAAGTCATAGGTTACAGAGCTCATGGTGTAGGGGGACAAGAATTAGATTTGGAGTCAGAAGACCTGGGGTTAGTCCACTTACTATCTGTGTGACCTTGGGCCAGGAATTTAGCTTTCTAGGGCCTCAGTTTCTTCCCCTGTAAAATAAAAAATATTTATAAAATATTTGAGATCATATTTGTAAAAAAAAAGTGCTTAGTACAGTGCCTGGTATATGGTAGGTGCTATATAAATGTTTATTACCTGAAGTGAGGGGATTGATTCAACTAAATGATCTCTAAGATCTCATCTAGCCCTAAATGTATGATCATTGTTGTAGTTCAACCCCCTGATTTTACAGGTGAGGAAACTGAGGCTCAGAGCAGTAATATGACTTCCCTCAAGGTCACAAGGTAGGAGGAATGAGCTCCTGGAGAACTTTGAATGCCAGACTGAGTTCGGACTTGATTCTGTAGGCCCCGAGGAGCCATCATAGGTCTCTGAGCAGTGACTTGGGATGACATGATGTGATACAACCAGAAACAGGCATTAGGAAGATCAATCTGGCCCTTATAATCCTCAGCATAAAGGCACTTGGGCAGATGTTTATTTTGGTTGTGCTTCAAGAATCTTCAGAAACTACAGGCAAGTAAGTACTGGTGGAAAATGATTCAGCACTAATTCCTGGGGCTTTCTTTCCTACATAACTTCTCTCTCAGGGGATATCCCAAAGAAACGAGTGATCAGAAAGGAATGAACAGACTCAGGGAATATCCTAGATGTAGCAGCATGTGACTAATCTTGACCATCGACGGGAAAGTCTTGCTTGGATTTCAGCACTCCCTTCTATTCCCTCTCTGCAGCAGTGATGCTGACTTCACTCATGAGGATTCCTCTTTGAAAACTGGATGTTTATGAGTCTGTCCTTTGCTTCAAATATTTCCCTAAGGTCAGTCCTATGTTAGAACAGAAAGCAAAGGAGGCTAAGAAGCTAGTTTTCAATGGCATCCTGCCATCCCTTGGAGGAGACTAATCTGCCTAATACCCAATTCTGACCATATCACACATCATGTCAGGGTGTGAGTCTCAGGTACTTATCCTAGATGTTCCTGTCTTTGCCAGCAAATATTCAATGAGGTCCTATGCCTGGAGAACCACGGAAGTCAGTACTTATCTTGTAATACCATGTTTTATATTTACTTGTGGTCGTGTCTTATCCCCTTACTTATCCCCTTACATAAGCTCCATCAGGGCAGAGGCTGGGTCTTGTCTAAACTTTCTATGTCTTAATGCCTCCAATAGAGCTTTGCCTGTGGTAGGTGATTAATAAATGAATTGAGACAAATTGAATTGTGTCAGCCATACAACCCAGGCTTGTAGTCAATCTTATGGACTGAGTAGGAGCTATGAAGAGACTTCACTTTAAAGTAGAGGTTGTACATTGGAAATAACAACAACAACAAAACATGATACTAATTCATAGAAATTTAAAAACAATGTTTTTAATAGATGTGGCCATAGCAGATATTTACAATGTCCAAGCTACGTGGAATGAAAAGCTTTTTGAACTATAGAAAACTAGCAGAAGAAATCAAAATCATCTGGGAACTGGATAAAGTACATCATCCTGATTGCTACTGGAAGTGTATTAAGGGGAGACCCTTTTAGTGAGCCTTGAGAAGGTGAGCTTACATCCTAGTTGTTGTTGTTATTCAGTCATGTCTGACTCTTCATGACCCCATTTGGAGTTTTCTTGGCAAAGATACTCAAGTGGTTTTCCATTTCTTTCTCTAATTCACTTTACAGATGAGGAAACTGAGGCCAACAGGGTGAAGTGACTTGCCCAGTGTCACACAACTGGTAGGTATCTGAAACTAGGTGTCTGGGCAAATCATTCTACCCTATCTGCCTCAGTTTTCTCATCTGTCAAATTCATGGGAGAAGGAAATGGCAAACCACTCCAGTGTCTTTGCCAAGAAAACCCTAAAAAGGGTCACATAGAGTTGGACACAACTGAAAAAAAACAACAAGGCATGATTAGATGAGGGCTTATACCAGGGTAGGAGCAGTGTCTGAGAGAAAATAGATCTTTGCAACATATTGGATATGAAGAGGGGGGTGAGAGAGAGTACTATAGTTAAGGACGACACCTAGGGAGCATCTATCTAAAACCATCAGCAAGAATTATATGTAATGGGGATAAGCTAGATGTATTTCCAATAAAATCAGGGGTGAAACAAGGATGTCCATTATCACCACTTTTATTTGGTGTATTGCACTATTGTATTACAAATGTGAGTTTTAGCAATAAGAGGAGAAAAAGAAATTGAAGGTATTAGAAAAGGCAAAGGAGAAACAAAGCTAACTCTTTGCAGATGATATGATGGTATACTTAGAGAATCCTGGAGAGCCAACTAGAAATTGAAATTATTAACAACTTTAGCAAAATTTCAGGATACAAAATAAACTCACTTAAGTCATTAGCATTCCTATGTATTACCAACAAAATCCAGCAGCAAGAGATAGAAAGAGAAATTCCATATATGATACTTGGGAGTCTACCCGTCAAGACAAACCCAGGAACTATATGAACACAACTATAAAACACTTTTCACACAAATAAAGTCAATCTAAACAATTGGAAAAAT
The DNA here is from genome assembly GCF_900497805.2 of Vombatus ursinus. Lineage (NCBI taxonomy): Eukaryota > Metazoa > Chordata > Mammalia > Diprotodontia > Vombatidae > Vombatus > Vombatus ursinus. Next base: position 34,433,892 of record NW_020954546.1, on the reverse strand, counting down.
ATTAATTGCTCATGGGTAGGCCAAGCCAATATAACAAAAATGATAACTCTACATAAATTATTTATTTATTCAGTGCCATACCAATCAAGCTATCAAAAATTATTTTATAGAACTAGAAAAAGTAATAACAAAATTCATCTGGAAGAACAAAAGCTTGAGGATATCAAGGGAATCAATAAAAAGAAATGCAAAAGAAAGATCTCAAGGGACTAATGATGAAGCATTACCTTACCAGATCTCAAACTGTATTATAAAGTGGTACTTATCAAAACAATCTGGTTCTGGCTAAGAAATAGAGTGGTGGATTGGTGGAATAGATTAGGTACAAATTACATTATAGTAAATGACCATAGTAATCTAGTATGTGATAAACCCAAAGATCTAAGCTTTTGGAACAAAAACTCATTATTTGACAAAAATTGCTGGGAAAACTGGAAAACAGTATGGCAGAAACTAGGTATGGACCAACATCTCACACTGTATACCAAGATAAGGTCAAGATGGGTACATGATTTACACATAAAGGGTGATACCACAAGCAAATTAAGAGAGCATGGAAGGGCAGCTAGGTCGCGCAGTGGATGGAGCACCGGCCCTAAAGTCAGGAGGACCTGAGTTCAAATCCGGCTTCAGACCAAACATTTGACATGTACTAGCTGTGTGACCCTGGGCAAGTCACTTAATACCAATTGCCTAAAAACAAACAAAAAAAAGAGAGCATGGAATAGTTTATCTGTCAGATTTATTGATAAGGGAAGAATTTAGGACCAAAGAAGATATAGAGAGCAATATGTAAAATACATAATTTTGATTTTATAAAATTAAAAAAATTAAAATTATAAAATTAAAAATATAAAAATTAAAAAATATAAAAAAATTTGCACAAACAAAATCAATGCAACCACAATTATAAGGAAAGCAGAAAACTAGGGAAAAATTGTAACAAGTATCTCCGATAAAGGCTCATTTCTCAAGTATATAGAGAACTGAGTCAAATTTATAAAAATACAAGTCATTACCCAATTGATAAGTGGTTAAAGGATATGAACAGGCAGTTTTTAGACAAAGAAATCAAAGCAATCTATAGTCATATGAAAAAATGCTCTAAATCACTATTGATCAGAGAAATGCAAATTAACTCTGAGGTACCACCTCACACCTATCAGAGTGGCTAATATGACAAAAAAGGAAAATGTTGTATGTTGGAGGGGATGTGGGAAAACTGGGACACTAATGCACTGTTGGTGGAGTTGTGAACTGATCCAACCATTCTGGAGAGCAATTTGGATCTATGCCCAAAGAGCTATAAAACTGTGCATATCCTTTGATCCAGAAATACCACTGCTAGGTCTACATCCCAAAGGCATCCAAAAAATGGAAAAGAACCTATTTGTACAAAAATATTTATAACAGCTCTTTTTGTTCTGGCTAAGTATTGGAAACCAAAGGGATGCTCATCAATTGGGGACTGCATAAACAAGCTGTGGTATATAATTGTAATGGAATATTATTGTGGTATAAGAAATGACAAGCAGAATGATTTCAGAAAAACCTGGGAAGACTTACATGAATTGGTGCATAGTGAAGAGAACAGAATCAGGAGAATGTTGTACACAGTAGCAACAATATTGTTCAATGAAGAACTGTGAATGACTTAGCTATTCTCAGCAATCCAATGATCCAAGACAACCCCAAAGGACTAATGATGAAGCATACTATCCACCTCCAGAGAAAGAACTGCTATTGATTGAATACAGACTGAAGCATGCTATTTTTCAAATTCTTTCTTTTAATTTTTTCTTTTATTTCAGTCTTATACAAAATGACTAATATGAAAATGTTTTACATAATTGCACATGTGTAACCTATATCTGATTGCTTATCATCTCAGGGAGGAGGGAGGGGAGGAAAGGAGGAAAGGATAGAATTTGGAACTTAAAACTTTAAATAAAAATGTTAAAAAATTAGAAAAAAAGCATATTTTTGTATATAGCCTTTGTATTGCTTGATTATGTTTATATGATACCTAGTTCTCCTTCTTTCTCCCTTTTTTTTTTAAAGGCAGTTGGGGTTAAGTGACTTAAGTCCCCCTGACTTCAGGGCCGGTGCTCTATCCACTTAACCACCTAGCTGCCCCTCTACCTTTCTTTTGGAGGTGATAGGGAAAATAAATGATAATTTGATTTTTTTATATTAACCAATTATTGATAATTAACAAAAAAGGAAAAAGAATAAAAGGAAAGCTAGAAAGAATCATAGACAAGTAGGACAATCATGAAAGTTACATTTTGAATTGATTATATACTTAAAAGAAAAACGAACTGTATATAACGGAGACCCACAATTTAATGTATTTCCATCTTCCTCTGTAATCCTCTGTCTATAGAAATGCCCATTTATTTTGTGTTTGTTACGTTCAGAGTTTAAAAAATGAAAAAAAAAGTCCCATTTTGGCATACTTCCACTTTTCTAATCTTCTTATATGTTATGTTCCCCTCCTTCTCCACAAACTCTTTGATCCAGTGACACTGACCTCCTTGCTGTTATTCAAACAAGACACTCCATCTCCTGACTCCTGCTTGCTTTCCACCATGCCTGGGATTCTCTCCTCCCTCATTACCACTTCCTGGCTTCCCTGGCTTCTCTCAAGTCTCAGCTAAAATCCTACCTTCTATAAAAAGCCTTTGCTCCTCCCCTTTAATTGTTGATTATCTCCAATTTAACCTATATATAGTTTGATTGTACATAATTGTTTGCATGTCATCTCCTCCCCATTAGATTATGAACTCTTTGACTGTCATTTTCTTTATTTTAATTTTACTTTTCAGTTCCAAATTCTCTCCCCTCCAGTCCTACCCCTACTCATTGAGAAGGCAAGATATACAATAGCCATTATACTTATGAAGTCATGCAAAACATTTCCACATTAGCCATGTTGTGAAAAGAAAAAAAAAGCAAGAAAAATTTATTAAAAGAAAAACATGCTTTAATCTGCACTCAGAGTCTGTCAGTTCTCTATCTGGAGGTGGATAGCATTTTTCATCAAGAGTCCTTTTGGAATCAGCTGTCTTTTGCCTTTCTTTGTGTACCCAACACTTAGCACCGTGCCTGGACATCGTAGGTACTTAATAAATGTTTATTGACTGCTTAAAACTGCACTGAGACTTTTGGGATATTCTATACCTTTCACAAAATATTTGAAAAACAAGTTCATGGACCCTAGGTTAAGAACTCCTTGACTAGACAATCTCTAAGACCCCAAGTCCCATGATCCTGGGTGTCATGTACAGTATAGCTTCGAGGTAAGACAATGGCCTCTGTAGGTCCCTGGATGATGGTTGCTGTAGGATTCTCTTCTGACGATGACTAGTCTCAAAGTAAACATTCAGAAGACAGACAAAGAAGACTGAGAACCAGTTATTCTTTTCTGGGGCTGATTATACTGGGTATTTGTGTAACTGATGGGAATAACCTGTGGATTCCTGTTCCCTTTCGTGTCCCTTAAGCCAACATGTCAACATGGTGGCACAATGGAAGACTGCTGAATTCTGAGTCAGGGTAAGGACCTAGTTGGAATCGTGGCTTTGCTACTTAGTACTTATGTTGCCATAGGCAAATCATTTAACCTTTCTGGATCTGTTTCCTCATCTGTAAAATGGGAGGGCATTAATGAGGTGACTTTAAAAGGTCCTTGCAATTCTAAGTCTGTGTTCCTATGAACCAGTGTTTTCTCTTGAAAACTCTGGTGATTGACTAAGGCCATTAAGCTGGCATTCATTCATTCAATAAACATTTATGGCACTGTGCTAGGTGCCGGCAAAGTCTAGTGGAAAGAGCCCAGGCTTTGGAATTGGTGGTGACCTTGGGCAAGTCACTCAATTTCCCTTGGCATGGGTTTCTTCATCTCTAAAAAGAGGGGGTTAGAAGAGGTGATCTCCTAACTCTAAATGTCTATGAGTCATATGGTGTCGCCCCTATCCAAAGATCTGTCTTCTTCCTTAAAGTTCCATGGCAAACACTAGCCTCTTTCTGAGCAGGTCGGCTCATTTCTTGCCAGTCCCCAACAGAGCTCTCCTCCCCTCCTGATGGGTGAGGCTGGAATGCTTTAGCTTAGGACTCTGACCCACAGGAATGCATTCTACAAGGTGAGGATAACCCAAGTCCCAACTGAAATGTTGACTGTTTATTCATGGGGTTAGGACTCCTTAAAATGTCAGTGAGCACTATGCATCCGCATGTCCAGGCAATCTGGCAAGCTGGAAACTGGGGGAGATGTCATGCAAATGTGTGAGATGGCAATTTCATCTGTGGGAAGAGGGCGTGTCTCTCTTGTCTTATTAATGCTTTGGGAACCTCTGGTGGCTGCCGAAGGAGTAACCATGGAGTGGAATTTGTGTCTCTTTCTTTCTTTCTTTTTTTTTTTCTGGGCTGCTCTAGTCTGAAGAAGGAACCAGAGAAGCCCGAATGGAGGTGCAGCAGGGTTTGATCTTGGGCACGGTCCAAGGTAAAGATAAATACTCTTTCTGTTCTTCACGCAGGATGGTAATTTAGTCTGGCACTCACTTTCATGAGCTCATTCCTCTTTGCTCTTAGCTGGTGGGAACAATATTGTTTTGTTCATAGGAGGCTAAAACAATAGTGTTTGCACCTAGAAAAATTCAGCGCAGATGATTTTTTTGGGGTGCTGTGTAGACTTAAAAACCCATCAAATTACACCATTCAATTCAACCAGCTTTGTTTTTGCTGGCATGTGAGCAAGAGGCAGACTTGGTGTATTAATTGACCAATTAACAGATATTTATTAATTGCTTCCATTGTGCTAGGTGTTGTGAAGAGGGAAAGAAAAATATGAAATAGACCCAGGTCTCAGGGAACTTAATGCTTGACCTTGAATCACTAGATATTCATGTTCAAATCCTGACTCTAAGTATTATGAGCTCCCAGGGCAAATTACTTAACCTTTCCCAGTTTCTTTTTCTGGGCTTAGAGTCAGGATGACTCCAATCTTGCCTCAAACACTCATTAGCTGTGTCACCCTGGACAATTCCCTTAATCCCTGCCTGCCTCAGTTTCTTCATCTGCAAAATGGGGATAATGACAGCACCTACTTCATAAGGTTGTTCTGAAGACCAATCATATGAGATAACCTGTGTAACTGATTTGCAACTCTTGAAGTGCTCTTGACACATTAGCTATTATTATTATTATTTCCTCATCTGTAAAACGGGGATAATAATACCTATACTTCTTACCTCACAGGGTTGTTATGAAGAACAAATGGGATTTTGTGTGAAAAGTGCTCAGTAATAATAGTAGTTAGCTTTTATATTAGTACTTTAAGATTTGCAAAGCATTTTATAAACATTACTGTTATTTGATCTTCACAACAATCCTGTGAAATAAATACAATTGTAATTCTTGTTTTACAGATGAGGAAACTGAGGCAAACAGAGGTTAAGTAACTTGCCCTGGGTTACACAGCTAGTACATGTCTGCGACTGGATTTGAACGCAGGTCTTCCGGACTCCAAAGCCATTCCTCTGTCTACAGCGCCACCTAGTTGCCACAGAAATCATAAGAGCCTAGAGTTCGAGCCAGAAGGGACTTCAGAGATCACCTACCTAGTCCTTTCTCCCTGCTCCCCTTTCCCCACTCCTTCCTATTTTACAGATGAGGAAAATGATACCCAGAGCGGTTGAGTGATTTGGTACACAGGTAGCAAGCGTCAGAACCAAGATTTGAACCTAGGTCCCAATCTAGCAGTCTCTTCTGCTGTACCATGTGGCCATTCCAGCCACTATTTTTTTTTGTGTGTGTGTGTAATTTGTTAAATGTAGCTTCTGTGAGAATTGAGATCCTCTGAGATCGGAGAACATAACGGCTGGCGATAGCAGGAATGTTGTTGCTGGGTATGGTGAATAAAGATGAGCTTTAAGTCTTAATTTGTTCAAGTATTATTACAGGGAAGGAGTCAGTAGCATAGCAATCCTTGACAATCAGGCTAATACCCTACTTTTGTTTAGTGATTGCAAATATTGTTCCATTTGACCCTCATATCAACTCTATGACTTAGGTAGGGCAGATGTGATTTTTTAATCCAGCAATCATTTATTAAGTATATTCTGTGTACAAGGCACTGTGCTAGGTGCTGAGGATACAAAGATAAAATGAAACAGTGCCTTCTCTCAAAGAGCTTACATTCTGCTCTGAGGAGTTAGTGTGCAGAGAAGTAAGTATGGTTATCCCTTCCACTTGGGAGGCAGATGGATTTAGGGCACAGCACCCCCATAATTTAAAAAATCTATGTAAAATATTTTGGCCCTCCCTTCATACCATAAAAGAAATCTGAATTATTATGGTATTAAATGATAAAGTATGTTTATGTCATACAATACTATACATATATTTTATGCATTTCTGAGTTTCTAAACTTTTTCTGTGTTGCTTGCTGGCCTTCACATGTCATTTGCGGCTTCTGCAAAACTGTCAAAAAATTTCTTATGTCCACTGGAGGTAGATTGAAATGGGAGGGGCAAGTTGAAATGTGGAAGGGATAACTGTATATATGAGATAATTGTAACAGTGAGAGAATACTCATAATTGGGGCATCTGGAAAGGCCTCATGTTGGAGATAGCACCTTAGTTGTGCCTTAAATGAAGGAATGGATTCTAGAAAGTAGAGGTAAGGAAGGAATACATTCTATTCACTTTGTGATTTGGTGGAAAAATGCATTGAATTTTGACTCAAGAGACCTATATCTCTTTCTACCCCTGCAATCTTGGTCAAGGCACTTTCTTGGCCTCAGTTCCCTTATTTTAAAAATGAGGGAATTGGACCAAATTTCTTCCAACTTCAAACCCTATGGTGCATATGTTGTTGGTGATATAGTAGGATTACCTGATAAATTGATGCCAAAGTTTCTTGACTCTCAAGTTCTATATCAATTAATAAAAAATTCAATTAAACAAACATTAAGTAGCTACTATGCATGAGGCCCTTGGGATATACAATGATGAATAAAACATGGAACCTGCTCTCCAGGAGCTCATGACCTAATTGGGAGAGAGGAAAGGTATTAAATAACTGTAGTTTAAGTTAGAATGTGATACATGCATAGCACAGAAAAAATAAATCATTAGGGAATATTCAAAAAGGAAACGATTCTCTCTAGAGGAAAGGGGATTGATTTTTAAAGAAGGCTTCCTAGAAGAAGAGGAATGTTTAGTGGACCTTGAAAAATAGAAATGATTTTAAAACAATATGGGGCTTTGGGCCATGGAAGTGGGAGAAGATTGAATGGATGGGTGTGATGGGGAAGAAAGGAAGTGCATCTGAGGGATAGTGACAGCAAAGACTCTCATTATCCCTGGGATGGTGGATGGGAAAGGGGCAAAGTAGGTAGCCTAATTTAGCTGGAGCATAGACTACATGAAGGAGAGTAGTATGAGATAACACGGGAAAGATCATTTGGAGCCCTAACTCAGTTGAACAATAAACATTTGTGAAGTACCTCCTATGTGCCAAGTACTGGGCTTGGTGATGGGGATACAAATTAAAAAGTGATATAGACTCTGTCCTCAAGAAGCTTTTATTGGAGAGTGGAGGGAGATATAACACATGCAGAGACAATAAATATAAAGTAATGTCAGGAGGGAGAGAGCATTAACACATTGATTGAGGAGTTAGTCGAGCTCCTCAAGAGGATAAGGATGGAGAGTTGGCCATGTGGATTCTGAGAAGAACCTGTGATCGGTTGAAGATAGACTTTTTTTTTAAATAAACTTTTATTGAAATCTTTTCTTTTTACATCATCATAATTTTCCCCAGTACTCTCCCACTTAGAGAGCTATCCAACAAAACAAATAGTATTTTTTTAAATGAAAAAAACAAAAAACAAAAACAAAAAGAAATCAGCAGAACTGATCAATACATTAAAATGCAAATAGACTTCTGGAGCCACATGATAGCTCATATTGAGAGAGCTGCAATTTAGAGTCAGAAAGACTGGAGTAATAATCCTGCCCTAGCCATTTGCTAACTATATGACCCTAAGAAAGTCACTTAACCTCTCTCAGCCTTAGTTTCTTTATCTGTAAAATGGGAATAATTATGCCATCTATATCACTGAGCTGTGAGGATCAAATGTGATGATGTACGTTAAGCTTTTTGCAAACTTTAAAGTGCTTTGTAAATGTAAATTATCCTTATCATTTTCCTTGAAAAAGAAAAGAAAAAGAATGATCAGGAGACTGGTAGATTATTTTGAAAAGGATCTGGCCTAGGTGGAGTGGCTGCTGAGTGATGGTAGTGGCACTGAAGAGCAGGGAATATACCTACTTCTGGTTATCAAAGTAGCTGAGAAGAGTACCCAGTATTGAAAAAAAAGTGACCAGAGAGTTTAGGACCTCAGAGATCATCTAGTCCAACTTTCTTATTTTATATATGAGGAAACTAGGCCAGAGAGATTTAAGTGATCTGTCCAGGGTCCCACAGCTATTAAGTTTCCAAGGTGATATTTAAACCCGGGTTTTCTTGACCCCAAGTCCAATACTCTATTCCCCATGCCACGATGCCTCAGTGAAATGTCTTCAGAAGGGAACTAGGGGTTTCCATTATTGCCATAAGACAGAAAATGTGAACTGGAATTGTCTAGGAGGAAGGGGAGTTTGTTAACAATTAAGCAGGGATTCCAGGGTGCAAAGTGGAGTGAGAAGTCGAGGAAGACATGGACTATAGAAGGGTAGGGCAGAGGTGGATAAAAATATGGGGTGAGGCAACAGGGTAGAGGGAATTTTCACCTTGACAGATGGTTACTCTGAATCATAGGGATAATAAGAGCAGGAGCTGGGACTTTGTCTGCCACAGGAAGGGTAAAGAACCAGTTCATTGGGACCTTTGCCTTCCAGGGTCCTGTGATGATTGATCAAAGTATCAGTGAGGAGATTGTGTTTTCAGCTTTCATGGATGATGACTCCAAATGTAGGTCTTGTATGCGTGTAGTTGATGGGGTGTGGTAATATCGACATTAATATCTCTTCTTTAGCGATCTTTCCTCGGTTAACATATCAGTTTGTGATGTTGAAATGCCAAGGATTTTGGTGGCAAGAGCTTTCTTTTCTGGCTCTTCAGTAGCAGTGGCTGCAGTAGCTACAAGAACAGTTGTCAGGCTATATCTCTAGAAGGGTTGCATCCTAGAATGATGGCTGAGAGAACTGAAATGGAAGCATTTCTATTTCCAAGGCTCTTGGATTCAGGGTCCTGAACTATTCTCATGAGGAGAAATGGTGGTCAAGGTGGTGATTTGACTTGCTTGGAAATGCTGTCTCCTGCATCTCCTCAGAAAATGGCAGGAATGGTGGTGTGAGGGGTGCTCTTGTGACTATCTGCTGTTGGCATTTGGTTGGCTGTTGTTACTGGTGATGTTGAAGAAGGTGGGACCTCTCTCCCCTTAATGATGACTATAGGACTGAGCTGGAAGTAGGTCTAGTGGTTTGAGGGGTACTGCTATTTTTCTTGCTCGATACAATCTGTGGATTCTTTCAACTGACACTTTATTTTCTATATTCATAAGTTTGAGGCAGTTTTTCGGTATTATTTCTTTCATTTTGGTTTTTAGGTTTTTTAAACTGTTCTTTTAGAAAACCTGTTATCCTTAAACTGTTTCTGTGCATCTTGTTGTCAAAATCATGTTTTGCTGTATAGAAAGCATGTGTTCTTATACTATTGCATTTTTACTTTCTTCCTCTAGATTGTCTTTTACTTAAGTACATTTCCCTCCACATCCACTGTTTTTCCTTTTGTCTCTTTGGGGAGATTTGCCACCATGGATTTAAGTTTGTCTATTCTATCAGTTATTTTTGGTTGCAGAAGAAAAATTCTCTTTTCAGTATTTTTATTCTTTTCTTCAATTATTCAGGAACATCTTACTGTTGTTCCATGCTCTCTTAGGTCCTCTATATTATCAGGTATTGACTCAATTTCATTTGTCTTGCAATATTTATTTAAAGATGTTTAGATTCATTTAGGTTTTTGGTGACCATCTTCCCCTCCTGTTTGAAATCTTCCTTGTTGATTTATCTGCTTGTTCTCAAGGTTTTTAACTGGAGTTTTCTTCCTTCTAAGACCTTACATAACTTATTTTTTCCCTTTATATTCCCCTATTGCTCATTTTCTGACTCCTCCCACCTTGATAGGAGTTTCAGTCCTTGCTCCATGTGACTTCTGGGGGGCGAGATGAACTGGCTGCAGCTAAATACCAGTCACCTTTCCTTCAGGTCTGGTGCAGCTCCCCATACTTGCTAGAATCCTGCTCCAGTGCTTTCTTTTCTTTGCTTTCCTGGCTGCAGTAGAGAACTCTGCTGCCCTAGGCAGAGCATGTTTCCACTTTCCTATAGTTCCTCTTCTGGAATAGATGCACAGAGGAAACTCTGAGGATCTTCCTTCCCCATATTGACTCCTTATGAATGCAAACTAGGTTATCTTTTGCCTCAATTCTTACCTAGCCTTTAATTACTGAATGGGCTTTGCCTTAGACAAACTGAGACCTTGGAAAGACCTTAATTCTTTAGGCAATTGGGGTTAAGTGACTTGCCCAGGGTTACACAGCTAGTAAGTATCAAGTGTTTGGCCTGAGGCTAGATTTGAACTCAAGTCCTCCTGACTTCAGGGCTGGTCCTCTATCCACTGTGCCACCTAGCTGCCCCAAAACTTTTTTTTTTTTTTGGTGAAGCAATTGGGGTTAGCCTTCTTTGCTGTTAATTCATTATCTCTGTGAAGACAGCTATAGTTACTTTATTTTTGTGCCTAATTCTTATTTTGAGGAGTTTTGTGAGTTCATGAGGACTAGAGAAAATGTTCAGTCTTCCATCTTGTTGGTCATGTGACTTGGAAGTTTCTGAACAGGTGTTCTGATGAGGAGTCAGAGGACCTGGGCTTAAATCTCACCTTTGCTACTTATAGCCTGTGTGTTCTTCGACAAGTAGCTTCTTCTCTCCAGGCCTCAGTTTCCTCATCTGTAAAGCAAAGAGGTTAATCCTTCAACTCTGATAGTCTCTGATTCAAAGAGATTCCTGTAGCAAATTTAGAAACTGGAATAGAAACTCATAGCCTGCCTTGTCATCCCGTCCTATAACTTGGTTCTTTCTTCAGCCCTGCTTCTGGCTGCTAAGGCCTTCTCACTGTGAATTTTATGAATTCCCTTCCAGTTCTGGCTCCTATGGAACCATACAATTTTCAGAGGAAACTAGAAATTCAGAGTTGAATAGGACTTTAGTGGTCACTTTCTTCTATCACCTATTTTACAAATCAGGGAACTGAGTCTTAGAGAAGTTAAGCTATTTACCCAAGGTCATGTAGTGAGTTAAGGGATGTATAAGGACTAGACAGGGGTGGGGAACCTGTGGCCTTCTAGGTCCTCAAGTGTAGCCCTTTGACTGAATCCAAACTTCACAGAACAAATTCCCTTAATAAAAAGATTTGTTCGGTAAAATTGGACTCAATCAAAAGGCTGCACCCAAGGACCTAGAAGGCCACATGTGGCCTCAAGACCACAGGTTCTCCACCCCTGGACTAGAACTTAGGTCTCCTGATTCCCTTTAGACCACATTCTACCAACTTTTACCTTAGTTAATGCTATAAAATAACTAGAAATTGAACCTTACAGGTCATATACTTCAACCCCTTATGTTGCAGAATCTTCATCATGACATCCTTTTCAAGTTGTAATCCAAACTTTTTCTCAAATACTTCCAATGCCAGGTAATTTACTACTTCAAAGAAAGCCCACTCTCTTCCTGTTTAGAAGATCTGAATGGATTAAGTACTGTTTGCTCAAGTCCAAGTGCTGGGACCAACTATTTGACCCTAAACAGGTGTTCTTAATCTTTTCTGCATTATGGACAAAGTCTGGCAAAGCCTAAGGACCCTTCCTCAGAGTAATGCTTTTAAATGCATAAAATAAAATGCATATTACAAAGGAAACCAATTATGTTGAAATACAGTTATCTATCTATCTATCTACCCATCTATCTATCTATCTGACCAAGTTCAGGGACTTCAGGTTAAGAACCTTTGATGTAGAAGCTGGTTTCACAGGAAGTGACTCACTGATATATTAAAGAGGAGCTTTGTTCCTCCTCACAAATCGGGGTCTTTGAGCAGGGCTCATTGGGGTGTGTTCAGATAATTTAGGAGTGAGAAGAAGGCACCAGCAGCCAGAAGCAGGGCTGAAGAAAAGGCCAGGTAAGAGTACATCATGACAAGGAGGGTTATGAGGGATAGTTCCACTTTCAGAGTTGGCAAATGGCATCTTTTTGAATCAAAGATTATCAGAGCAGAAAAGAAAATAAACAACTTCACCCTCAATGGGGGTGGTCCATTCCATTTTACAGCAGCTCTAACAAGCTCTCAGCTTCTATTTAAACCTCTCCAGGGGCAGAGAATTCACGATTTCCTGGGGCAGCCCAGTTTTACACACACACACACACACACACACACACGCGCGCACACATACATGTACACACACACACACATAAACATATGTATATATGTGTATATTTTTTTCCTTAAGAATTCACCACCTTTTATTTAGCAGAACAAGAATTCTTGATAATTGTTTTATTTTTCAATTTTAAAAATTTAAACATTTATTGATTTACTTCTTAACAAACACCCAAACTACCTTCTCCCACATGCAAAATGCATTCGTGAAAAGAGTTAATTGATTGTGAGCAGAAAGATGGGATGTGTCCTTTAATTTTGACAATGTTACTAATATTGACTGTTCTATTTGATGGGATTTTTCTTTGTCTCCATTCTGACTTGTTTTTGTAATGTTGTAGTCGGTGTGCATATATTTTTTGAGCACCAGTTCGCTAAAAAAAATTGCAGCTAGGTGGAGCAGTGGATAGAGTGCCAGGCTAGATTTTGAGTTAATTTACTAGCTATGTGACTCTGAGCAAGTCACTTAACCTTATTTGCCTCAGTTTCCTCATTTATAAAATTAGTTGGAGAAGGAAATGGCAAATCCCTCCTGTATCTTTGCCAAGAAAACCCCAAATGGAGTTGAAAAGAGTTGGACACAACTGAAAATGACAATAACAACAAATCACATACGTTATGTCTATTTAAATGACTTGCCCAAGTTCACACAGGTAACAGGTACCAGAGGTGAGATGGGAATTCAGACTCTTGAACCCATGTCCTTTTTGGAGGAGTATGGGGTGTTAAGGGAGGAACAGCACTTCTGGTGTGAGGGCTTACCCTTTTCAAGACTGTTCATCCACTTTTGGTGTCCACCCGCCTCCCAACTTTCACCTGTGGCTCCAACATATAGCATGTACAGTACCCACACCCCAGTGAAACCATCTCGGCAGAGAGGCTAAACCAGGATATGTCTAACCAACAGGCCTCAAATCTGTCAGCGAGTTAAAGGGGTGTCTACCCCAAACATGTGAAGACTTCTCCCAGTGGAATGGGTAGATAAGAACAAGTTGTTCCAACCACCATGAAGGTGGCTAAAGCAAACTCTGTGGAGTGCTTAGAGCTTGGCAAGGCATTGAAGATGCCAAAGTTATCTACTGCATCCTAGGCCATTTCCAATCATCTTGACTTGTTCTGCCACTGGACTTTAGTGATTTGGGAAGAGAGAGTGAGGTTGATGACTTTGTGCAGCTCTGCGTCCTTAGATCTAATTCATGAGCAAGTCAAGACATCACTCCATGATGCCTTTGGTCCTCTGAAAATGAAGGACAAACAACACATGCTTTTTGGCTCTCCTTTTTTTCATTCTTCATCACTTCATACATGTTTCCCCAGGTTTCCCCAAATCCTTCATATTTGTTATTTCTTAATATTCCATTACATTCATATCCCACTATTTGTTCAGTTATTCCATGATTTGAAGACATATATTTTATTTCCAGTTTTTGTTATCCCCAAAAAGTTCTAGGGTATTTTTTTTAACATATTGGTATTTTTCTTGCTACCAATTGCCTCCTAGGAATATAATCTTTATAGTGAAATCTCTGAGTCAAAGAACATGAACAATTTAATAATTTTTTCCTGTATTCTTCCAAATTGTTTCCTAGAATGGCCCAACCAAGTCACAAGTTCCATCAGCAGTGAATTTGTATATCTGTCTTCCACAGTCCCTCCAATAATGAGTTTTCTCATCTTTTACTATCTTTGCTAACTCAGTAAGTGTTAGACAATGCATCCTAAGCCCATCTGATTTTCAGATAATTCTCGTGATTAGAAAATTCTCCCTTTTACTGAGCTGAAATTGGTCTCCTTTATACTGTGGCAGCTAGTTGGCACTGTGGATAGAGTGCTGTGCCTAGAGTCAGGAAGTCTCAAGTTCAAATCCAGCCTTAGACACTAACTGTGTGACCCAGGGCAAGTCACTTAATCTCTGTCTACTTCAGATTCCTTATCTCTAAAATGGAAACAATAATAACATCGATGGTCCAGGGTTGTCATGAGGATAAAATAAGATTATACTTATAAAATGTTTTGTAAACCTTAAGGTGTTATATAATTCTAGCTATTATTAATATAATATCCACTTTTTTTGTCCTAGGCATGTCCTTTGGACTGACACAAAATAAATCTAATTCTTCTAATAATAACCATGTAAACATTAGCTATTCTTCTTCTTCATCCACGTGACAGCCTTTCAGATATTTGAAGACAGCTATTATTCTTCCCAAATCATTGTTTTCTCATATAAATATCTTCACTTGTTTTAATGATTCCTTTTATAATGCATGTTTTTTAATCCTTTCACTCTCTTGTTGACTCTGCTTTGTATATTCAACAGCTTATTAATGTGCTTCATATAATGTGACATTCAAAATGAACATAATACACTAGATATAGCTGGACTCCTTTATCCTGGACACTGTACTTCTATTAATTCAGCCTCTGGCAGTTACATCACGGAAGGGAACTAAAAGCCTTATTTTTAAAAAATGTCAACTACTGCCTAACCATGTAACCCCCACACTGTACTTATAGAATTGAGTTTTTGAACCTTAATATAATTCTTTACATTTATCATGATACTAATTGTCATTTACATAGAGGTGTGCTAGAGGCAGCTCTAATTGGCTTGCAAGACTTTACTATTAAATTTTCAGTGTGAGCATTTTACACCTCATAAATTGGCCATGGATACAAATCAGGGCTGATTTACTGTTTAGTTGGTTGTCTAGACTTAGTAAGAAAGTATTAATAGTAAGTGTTAATAAAGTTTAAAAGTGTGTGTGCCTGAGTTCTCTCTCCCCCCTCCCCCCAGAGAGCCTGGCAGCACATGTCTGTTTTGATCCATAGAGGTTGCTTGAGCTCAGTAGGGCTGTGGTACAGTTATCTCTTCCACATCATGGTGCCAACCCCTCCCTTCCCCATCCTGCAATCTGGAAAATCTTCATAAAAATTTTTGGCCCTCCCTTTGTACCACAGAAGAAGTCTGAATGATTATGGTATTAAAAGATAAAATATATTGATATTATGCAATGATATGCATATGTTTTATGCATTTCTGAGTTTCTAAACTTTTTCTGTGTTATTTACTGACCTTTGTGTGTTGTCTGTGGCTTCCACAAAACTCCCCCCAAATTCCCATTTAATTTCTTATGCTGACCTGCAATATATTGAAACCGAGGTGGGGAAAGTCGTTATGTGGAAGGGAAACTGTAGAAGGCTCAGGGAATGAAATCATTGCTAGACTAGAGATCTGGTGTCTGTAGTCTAACAACAGCAATGACAACAATAGGCATTTGTGGTCTACAAAGTACTTTCTATCTACACTCTCATTTGAACCTCGTGGCCTCCCTTTTTATATAGTACTTTAAAATGTGCCAAATGCTTCCTATCCATCATGTCATTTAAGTTTCACAACAATCCTGTGGGATAGGTTCTACAGGTATTATTATTTCCATTTTACAAATGAGGAAACTGAGGCACAGAGAGGTCACACAACTAGTAAATGTCAGAGGTGGGATTGGAACCTGACTTTAAGTCAGTCTATGCCACCTCCATATTAAATTTCACTTTGTTAAATCCAGTTCATTATTCTAGTTTGTTGAGATTTTTTTTTGGATCCCAGTTCTGCCATCCAGCATGTTAGTGATTACTCCCAAAAGACTTAACAAGCTTGCCATTTATTTATGGTTCAGACTTGTGATTTAATTTGTATTCCAAATTTTTGGTGAGGAGACTCCATCCATCAATGCAGGTAGACAACTTCTCTGGAATTGAAACTTAAGAGTCTTGGGAAGTTACGTGGTGCACTGACAGGTTAAGTGACTTGCCCAGGGTCACTCTGCCAGTGTGTCAGAAGTAGGACTTGACAGTTCTTCCTGACTCTGAAGCTGGCTGTACCCATGGAACTATATTTCCTCTCAAGCATGCAATAAGTGTCATCATCTAGGTTGTTGATAAAAATGTCAAACAGAAAATCAAGAGTAGAACTCTGCAGCATAATATAAGCAATAGCCCTTTAGGGTGATGGTGATCCATTAATCAATAACTTTCAGGTAGCTGCCTTCATGGTTGTTGGAACACATGGTTCTCTTCTACCCATTCCACTGGGAGAAGTCTTCACATGCTTGGAGGTAGACACTCCCCTAACTCACTGATGGGTTTGAGATCCTTCTGTTACCCTCAACCTGGTTTAGCCCATCTGCCAAAATGGTTTACTGAGGTGTGGCCACTGTGCGTGCTACAGTTTCTTGGAGCCACAGGTGAGAGTTAGGTGGATCAGGTAGACACCAAAGGTGGAAAGTAGCTCTGAAAAGGGTTGGACAGCCCTTACACCAAAGGTACTAACCTTCCCTGAACACACCCTACATGCCTTATTGAATGTCCAGCAGCATTCTTCTGATCTACTAGTCTAGAAAACATGTTAAAAAGTGAGAGAGGGTGAATCTGGGGGAAAAAGAAGGAAATAAGCATTTATATGGCACCTACTATGTGCCAGGCATTGTGCTAAGCACTTTTACAAATATCATCTCATTTAATCTTCACAACAACTCTGTGAGGTACTATGACTGATTGATTCATAGCGAACCCTTATTGGTTCTTTGAGATCACTGCTTTCCTTTCTAAGTGCTCACAAGTCATCTGTTAAAAAACAAAAACAAAGCAAAACTTTAAAAAAAATCATTTTGCCTGATTTCATTGCCAAGCTCAGTGTATCATTAATTATAATCTTTGAAGAACTTACTCTTAGGGAATGAAAAAGAGACTCAACAGGAAGCTTTTGGAAAGAATCAAGTAACTGTATGTTCTGATATTTAATAATAATGATAGTTAACATTTAAATACTGTCTACTATATGCCAGGCACTATGCTAAGCACTTTACAATTATTATCTCTTGTGGTCCTCCCAAAAGCCCTGGGAGGTAGGTGCTATTATTATCACCATTTTGCAGATGAGGAAAGTAAGGCAAACAGAGGTTAAGTGACTTGCCCAAGGTCATCCAGCTGGTAAATATCAGAAGCTGGGTTTGAACTCAGGTTTTTCTTACTCCACGATTGACACTCTTTCCACTGGGCGACCTAAGCTGCCTCAGTTTAATGGTCATTGAAGTCCCTTTGATATCTGCTTGCTCTGAATTCATGGATTACTTGTCTCTGTAACCCCAGGGAGATAATAATAATACACACACCAGGAGAATAGTAGCACAGGACTACCTCCTGAGTGGAGATTTTCTCCAGCCAAGTGTGCTACAGAGAGGTATAGACAACTGACAAAAAAAGGAAAGCAATCTATGACTCTAGAAGAGAGCTTGTGTGGTCCAGTGGAAAGAGCACTGAATGCAGTGTCAGAAGCTCTGGATTCAAATCCAAACTCAGCCACTTCCTACCTGAGTGGCCTGGGGCAAGTCATTTTATCTCTCTGGGTCTCAGTTTCCTCATGTGTAACATGAGGGGTTTGGCCTAGATCAGGGATTCTTAACCTGGAGTCCATGAACTTACTTTTTTTTAAACATATTTTGATAACTTCCAATATGTTTGGTTTTCTTTGTAATCCTATATATTTTATTTTATGCATTTAAAAACTTTATTCCAAGAAAGGGTCCACAGACATCACCAGAATGCCAAAGGGATTCATGACACAAAAAAGGTAAGAACCTTTTGGTCTTGGCCTAGGTGACCTCTGAACACCCAATTTAGCTCTTAATATATAATTCTCTGACTGCCCATAAGGCACAGGTCTGACCATGATGCTCACCTGCTCAAGAGTTTTTATTGGTTTCCTATTATCTCTAAAGTGAAACACAAACTCCTCAACCTGGCATAAAAAGCCTTCCACAATCTGGTTCCACTTTACCTTTCCAGATCATTTCCTATTACTCTATTTCACACACTCCATTTATATCAGCCACATTGGCCTGCTAGCCATTTTCCAAACTCATTCTCCACACTTTTGCACAGACCATCCTTCCATTGTACTCTTTCCTTACTTCAATGTCTTAGAGGCCTCATCTTCCTCCAAGGCTCCGCTCAGGTACCGCTTTCTACTCAAAGTCTTTCTCCATCTCTCATTTTGTTATATCTGGTTTTCCTCAAATGACCCAATATTTCCTTATCTGTGTAC
Organism: Vombatus ursinus; assembly: GCF_900497805.2. Taxonomy (NCBI): domain Eukaryota; kingdom Metazoa; phylum Chordata; class Mammalia; order Diprotodontia; family Vombatidae; genus Vombatus; species Vombatus ursinus. Next base: position 34,415,290 of record NW_020954546.1, on the reverse strand, counting down.
ATGGTATATCTTCCCATTACGAAGTAAGCTGCTTTGGAATAGGACAGCTTCACAGAATCACAGAATTAGGGTAGATTCAGTAAACTATAGACTGGTATCAGTAGCAGGGGTAAAACTGGTATTTCAGAGGCAGGGAAGTGGACAGTGTTGTCCAGGGAGGATGGCACGGTAATCTGCCTCCTTTAGAAGTATAATTAACCAGTGGCTATTTAAGCCGTGCAGTGATTGGGTGATACTACACTGAGCTAGAAAGCAGTGAAGTCATTTACTCCTCTTACTGGTCCCCACCTTTTTTGTGGGCTGGGTTATTCTTCCCCTTGGGCATGACTTCTTCTCCAGCCACTTCCTGGGAGCCTCCTCTCTGAGATTGACTTTCCACTTAAGGCAAGCCTGGGAATGTGGCAGAAGCCCTACGTTGGTACCGGGTAGTTGCAGTCCCAGACACTATTGACTCATTTAATTGCCTATGGGAACCCTGAGTTAAGTATTCTCTCTCTCTTCCCAGTAAAACGAATCAACAACAACTTCTTTTCATAGCTCTGAGTCCCCAGCCAGAGATCAAATTCTGGCAAAATTCCAGCTTCAAATTAATCTCTCTCCCCCTTTTCAGGAGGCTTTCTTTAAAATTCCTTCTTTCTCTACTGCTTTGGAACTGGGACACACAGGAACAAAACAAACATTTAAATAAAGAAAAACAAAGCAAATTTTTATGAAGCATTCCTCTCCTCCTCCCTAACTACTTGGCAACTGTACGCTCTCCTCTTCCTCTCCCCCTCACTCTTACCTCATGCTTATACACCCTAGCTTCCTGCCTTCAGCTTTTCTTGCACATAAATCCAAAGATGGAACAGGGCTAGTTTGTCACTCAAAATCAGACTACTTACTAGGCCCAAGATTAGAGCAGAATGCGGTGGGGGAGGAGTCAAGTCATGACAATTCTGATCTCCTTAGTGATGCTGAGACAGAACTACAGAAGACTGGATGGGGGTGGGGACGGGCCTGATAGTTCTTGTCCCAGAATTTATAGGGCTGTTTAGTGGGAGATTGAGAAGACCTGTTCACCTTGGCATCAGAACTCATAAGTTTAGAGCTAGAAGGATCGCCAGGGACTATTGAGTTAACCCATCTTGACATGCCTAAGGTTAAACAGCCAATGAGGGTCTGAGATCTGATCTGAACCCAAGTTTTCCTCAATTTAAGCCCAGAAGCATACCCATTATGCTATCCTGTAGAGTGATGACAGGAAAAAACTTCCTAATAATCAGAATTACCTAAAAATAGAATGTGTTGCCTTTGGTGAGGGTGCATTCCTCCTCGCAGGAATACAAGCACAAGCTGAATAACCACTTATTCAATTGTCAAACAGTGAAAACTGGTTTGACTGGTACAGCCCTAGCCCCCAGGATGCAAATAAGAAAGACCCCAAGGGGCTCTCAGCCTCAATTGGCCCCTCCCCTCCCCCCTGATGCCCACTGGGTGCTTGGAGGCCACACGCTGAGATTCTCCTCCCAACAGCTGTTCTCCCCTTTGGGAGAGCAATAAAGTTTGTTAAATCTATCTCCATGTGGACTGCCGTTTCTCATCTGTACTTTAATCTGCTAGCAGCACCAGGAGGTGAAAAGCCAGATCTGTCTAAATTTTTGGAGAAAGAAAGTAAGGAGTGGGGGTCAGAGAAGTAAGCAGGCGGGATTGGAATCTTCCTTGTGGAGAGCAGTGGCCAGACTCCTGGGAGACAGGTTGTAAAGGCGTGCAGTGATCAAGAGAGCTTGTCTGTCATATTCCTCAGAATCTCAAGGATGGGTTGCTAAGGATTTGGTTTTTTTTTTTTTGGTTGTTTTTTTTTTTTGTTTGTTTGTTTGTTTTTGTTTTTGTTTTAGGCAATTGGGGTTAAGTGACTTGCCCAGGGTCACACAGCTAGTAAGTGTCAAGTGTTTGGTCTGAGTCTGGATTTGAACTCAGGTCCTCCTGACTTCAGGGCTGGTGCTCTATCCAATTAATATATTAACGCTAAGCCATGTGTTCCATCCCTTGGCTGTTCCTCAGAGTGATAGAAGTTTTTGATTCCGAGGGAGCTGCAGAAGCAGATTTGTACTTATTTATTTATTTATTTTTGGTGAGGCAATTGGGGTTAAGTGACTTACCCAGGGTCACACAGCTAGTAAGTGTCAAGTATCTGAGGCCGGATTTGAACTCAGGTCCTCCTGACTCCAGGGCCGGAGCTCTATCCACTGAGATTTGGATTTATGAACAGTACAAACAGAAGAATCTGCTTCTAACCACTCCCACCCAGTTGCAAAATGGCAACTGCATCCAGAGGTGACCTGCAGATGTGTAGTAAGGAGCTTACTATCATTCGATACTAACACTAGCAAAATCTTTATAAGCCTTAATCAGTCAAAATTGTTGATCGAAACCATAGTGGAAGATGGATGAATTGCCCTAGAGGGCTTAACCACTGACCTCCTCTTGACTAATAAAATAGCTACCTAGTGAGTGGCACAGGGACAAGATGCCCTGTAAGTCTGGCTTTACTCAGCCATGAAACAAACATATCCCCCTAGGCAGATTTCCTAATTACTTCAGACAGTCTTGGTCCACCCCCACAGAAGCAATTTTTAGCCTGAGACAGGAGGCAGTCACTTTGTGGCTTTATGATAACCTAAATGGATATGCTTCCCCTGATGCTATGTTTATAACCCAGCACATGGTTGATGCATTAATAGCTGCTGGGTCACCCAAATGGGTGACCTCACTTAGGTTCCTTTTATACGCAGCAACTACCGTACAGCAGGAAATCTAGGAAGCTTCCTTCCCCAAGTGACTATGGCAGGAGAGGGGAGGAGAAACAAGTGGCAGTTTTTCTAATTCAAAACAGTCCAGACAAAAGACCAATTGGGGTAAGGGGTGGGGATCCTTTAAGAGTTAACTCTGAGAGTTGGAAATTAAGAAACGGGGATTGGAGAGAGGGACTTTCCCTGAATATTAGATGGGTCTTCTACACCCTATACCATCCTGAAGCAGCAGACTGTGAAGCAATGGAATGGATGCTTAAAACAAGTCTTGCCCTCCAAAGACAATAGATAATCCTTTTTTGGGTGGACTGACTACATGGCTTGGGCAGTCTAAACGCCTTCATCTCCTGAGCAGGCAAGTCTCCATTATCTTAGACCTTAGCCACTTCATTATGCACGTGCCTATGAAGGGGAACCACTAGGTTACAACTAGTGGTACATAACTCTGACTACACATCTGGACTTACCCTTCTTTCCCCCACCCAAGCCAGCAAAAGGGTGGATGACTTAGTCTTCAGGTTTCAGCAGTTATGATGCCAACACGGATGATGGCCACGTCCTGATAGTCTGATTAGGAGACCAACATTTTTTTTCACCCTGCCCAAGACCCCACTTAACCTTCCCTAGGAGAGCCAACTTTCAGCCCTGGGGAGCCTATTGAGAGCTAGCCTGAACATAGTCACCTAAGCAGTGGGCCCCCAGGGTGAGTCAGGGAAAATAATCTGGTGGAAACCAGTAGGTGGTGATCATTGGGTCCTAGTGACGATGGGGACTGAGAGTGGGACAAGAGACTAGGGTGACATTGTGTATCCTGACCTCTGGACAGGGCACCGTAGGCTGGAGAGAAAGGAAATGATCAAACCTAGAAAGCAGGATATGGGCTGGAGGGAGAGAATCTAAGTCTAAGAGAATCTTAGACTCCAACTTGTATCCTTTTTTTGTTTTATTTCCACAGACAATAGGATGAAAACTGATGGAGACCCTCTGATTGTATTCTCATTCTTTCTTTTGTCCTATTAGATTTTTCATTTTATCTTCAATTTTGGTCATCACCTATCTGGTGGAAGCAACCAGATTCAAGGATGCCATGATGGTGTTCCTGCTTGTCCCGGGAGCCTTTCTTGTTTTTGTGTTTTTCTCTCAGGTACACATTATTGCAGAGTGAACACTGAACTCCATCCTGCACCTGACTCAAGCAATAACAGTGATATAGCGGCAGATACATCTATCACCTGATCTAGGAACACCTGATGGGTGGATCAGGGCCTTCCAAACCCTGCTGCTCTGTATAACAGGCATAATCCTGATTGCATTATGTAATGATTAAAATGTTTCAAAAGACATAGTTGCTGGGTAATTTAATCATCTTATTAATAATGCTAGCAGATTATTAATAAAAGGATTGTTACTTGGCTGTCTCTCCTAGACCAAAGACCCCTAATGGCAGTGGGGTCACAGTTTATACGTCCTTTGAAGAGGAGGCATTCATGAATCACCTAATCACCTAATCACCTCTTATTGGTTAATCAAATGGGAGCTGGGCTATCTTGGGGTACGTGACTGAGCTCAAGCACATCTTCATCAAAGAGACATTGATTTCTATAATCTCTGTCTTAATAATTGGGAATATCAATGTTTTCCCAGGACCTGTCTGAGCAAATCTTGGCCTGGGTAAATCTTTAAGAGAGATTTCCTACACTGGTTGGTTTCTGGATGAGGAAGCAGAGAAGGAGAAAAACCTTGGTCCTAATACAATAATTAGTTATTAAATATGAGAGAGCAATATTAATTTCTCACAGTAACATGCTATATATTGCAATGCATCTAGCATCAGCTCACTGATTCCTTCACCATCTGCCTTATATATGTCATGGTCAGGAAAGCTTTTGATTTAGATATAGGGTGCTGGGACCAGGGGGTTGATTGTTGACTAATAAAAATTGGTTTAACTGGTTCAACCCCTTCCCCCTAGGATGCAAGTAGATCATGGTTAATAAACCCAGACTGGAAATTATTACACCTCTACCCATTTTCAGCCTTTTGCTGGATTGGTACAATTAGGGTTGAGTTCCCTACTTTCCTGCCTCTCATTCCTTACTCCTTATTCCCTTACTTAAATCCAATTCATTTGCAAGTCATGGTCCTCTTCCAGATCATCTTCCTGATGTCATGGTCCTCTTTGAGAACGAAGGACAAGCAACAGAAACAGGAAACAGAACATTAGGCAATTTGGAAAATATTCACATTTTAATGGTCCTATAGATTTCAGATCAATCTCCTGTTGGTTTAATGCTTCATTGGTTTCACCTCTTTATATAAAGTTTGAACCCTGAAGGGCTCTGGATATGATATATCTACTCTGTCCTAATCCTCATGCGCTGCCCACTGTGGGTGACACTGAGAGTGACCTTGTGCACAGCTGTTTCCTTCCTACCATTGTGAAAAGCCACGATGTTTGTTAGGTGTCAGGTACCACTTTTCATCTGAACTCCATTGTACTTTACGGGTCCATTACGGGTCCACTGTAGAAAGGATTTCTCTTCATGATTAGATACAGAAGTCTCTTCTAATGCTAAGATTCTGTGATTGTGTGAAGCTCATTCTTATCAACAGATAAGGTAGAAATGTAACAGTCTTTATACTGATACCCACGTGATAAGATGTGATCTCCATCCATAAAGCTGAGACCAGGGAGGAAGAACTAGAGAGTGGTGGTGGGGAGTGACAGGTAGCCTGAGGCTGATATAGTGAGTTCCAGCCACCAGGGGGACAGGAAAACAGGGTTTTTCAAGACTGAGAAGAGAGAGAGAGAGAGAGACAGACAGACAGACAGACAGACAGACAGATAGACAGAGACAGAGAGATAGAGGGAGACAGAGAGAGACACAGAGAGGGAGAAGGAGAGGGAGGGAGAGAGAGAGATCATGGATGAGAGTGCGGAATCATGGTCAGAAGAACAGTTGTCTGTTCTGGGCCTTGCCCTGGAGTCTGATCTCCCTCTCCACAAGTTCCATAAGCCACCCCAATGAGTAGCAAACAGAGAGACCTGCTAGCTCCAGGACAGCTAATGGAAAAGCATTGACTTTGAGAGCTGACAAGACCCAGAAAGTCTTTACAATGGCTATGGAGCAATCAGCAGCTGAGTCAGTGCTTTTGACTACAGTTATAATAGCTAGAATTTGTGATAACCCAAATGGATATGCTTCCTTTGATTATAATTTAGCACGCGGTTGATGCATTCATAGCTGTGGGGTCACCTAAATGGATGACCTCACTTAGAGTCCTTTAATACTCAGGAACTACTGCACTCTCCTAGAACGCTGGTCTTTAGGCTTTGTCTGTAGAGTCATTTGAACCTCAATGAAGACACTCGATTGGTTTTAGTTCTATAATAGCTCAGAACTCTTGAGTTCAAGAGATTCACCAGCCTCAGCCTCCCCCAATAGCAGGGATTACAGGCATTCTCTACCATGCCCAACCTAAAATTTAATTCTTGAGAATCTTTTCTCCCTCCTGATCTGTCAAGTCTAATATTATGAAGTATCTCAGTTTTCAAATTTGCCTTATTTATTTTCTCTAACATATTCTAGACTCTTTGAAAACAAGACCTGCAACTGTAATCTATTCTCTATAGTACTTTGCACTGCACCTGGAATCCAATTAGTTCCACAATTTTTAATGATGATAATATTGATGAGCCATTAAGAAACTATTCTGTGAGCAAGAGAGAAATAATAGTATCCTCTGTTGTCCTCCTAGGGGATATCTCTAATAGTTTCTTACCTGGGAGAGGTGGAGTGTGTGAAACCAGTCAATATAGTCACTCCAAAGACTGGTTTCTTCAGAGTTCTCCTTGTTGACTGCTCACACTATGGCTGAATCACTCCACAGCTCAAATTCTTAGCAAGCACAGACTTGTTACTCCCTTCCCATCTCTTTCTTTCTTGTGTTTTTTTTTTTTAAACTAGGGAGAGGGTTAAGGGGAGAGTCGGGGGAGATTAGGGAGACTAGAGAGCACGAAAAAAAGCCCATCATATGACTTCTTGCATAGGTGTGGTCCTCTGGCTCCACTTTGCTGGAATTCTCAACACATTTTTCATCAAGTTTGATGGGTGTACAATGGAGCTTACTGTGTGGTGAGCTGAGTGAGGTGAGTCACAGGGACTTCTGATGCATCAATGACAGTTCCTTCCCTCCCCTTGTGGCTTTGGAAAGATAAGATCCACAGAATGGAAAAGAGCCATTGAATCTTTGAACTGGACAGAACATTTGAGAACACCTAGCCTAAATGAGGGCATTTTGAAGCACAAGGGGGTGAAATTAGATCCCAGATCTTGTTACATATCACTGAATTAGGGGTCAGATTTGGATTAGAGCCCAGGTTTCCTAAAATCTCACCTAATCTTTGTCCACCTTATCATGGCTAAAGTTAGGAATGACTACTCAAAGTCGCTGAATAATTCACTGCTTTCCACTAACTCCAATCTAGAGAAATGAATCTTGGCTGATTTTTTTTTCTCCTTATGCATCTCAGGAGCCTTCTCTCCTACTCTCAGATATAGAGCAGGATATGACTACTTGACAAGTCCCGCTCTTCCTTCCTAAACTGCCTGGATAACCGAGCGGCTCTTTTCCCTTCCTTTTGAGATTTAGAGACTCACCTCCTAATTCCTAGTTTCCTTCAAGGTTCTCCTCAAGTGCCATCTTCTACAGGTGGCTTTTTCTGACACCTCCCCTCTCCCTGCCTTCTGAAACTGGTAGATCAAATGAAATAATGTTAGTCAAGCACCTTGCAAAGCTTAAAATGTTATAAAATGCTAGTTATTATTATTATCATTATTATTATTATAATGAGGAGGAAAAAGAAAAGGAGGAAGAGAAGGAGGAAATAGGGGGGAGGAAGGGGAAGAGGAGAAGCAATAGTGCCTTTTCTGTCATCCTGAATCATATTGTAGAAGCAATTAGGTGTCACAGTCCTGGGGTTAGAAAGATTGGAGTTCAAATCCAACTCCTGGCATTTACTAGCTGGGTGACTTTCCAAGGAAGTTGTGAAAATATATAAGATGCTTTGCTACATTAAAGTGCCATATAAATGCTAGCTGTTATTATTTTATCTATTTAGTTTGTATATATTTATAAATGTACATGGCTTTCCCCTCTACTTCCCACCTTTAACTATAATGTAAGCTTCTTGAGGGCAAGGACTGTCTTTATGTCCCCAACCCCCAAGCATGCGACTTGGTACCTAATAGCTGTTTAATAAATGTTTGTTGATTGATTAATTCATTGATTGATTATCTAGGTACCCTGCAGTCAGTGGGAGCACTCAGAGCTCAGCTGAAATTTCTATATTGTCCTTCTTTCTGCTATTCAATAGGACACTTGATCACTGGTGGATTGCCTGAACTAGACCGAAAAACCTAATCTTTGTTTGAAAGTTGTTATGTGGTACTAGAATAGAGTAAATTTGAGAGAATTTGGTTGTCCTCTGTCATGCTGGCAATGGAATGCCCAAGGATTGATCTGTCCTTGCATACCCAAACTGTCACTGTCTCCCAGGCTCAGTCATCCATTATTCCTGAGTGTAGTAATCACTCACTATCGTAGGTTCTTAAATTTTTTTAAAGATTTTATTTATTTTATTTTTAATTTATGAAATGAAACAAGCATTTCCATAATATAATAGAATTTTTAAAAGGTGATTGAACATGAAATTGAAAATCTATTATATAAAACTTGCTATTCCTTTTAAATATATAAAGTTATGTTTATTTCTTTTTTTCTGTCCCCTCCCCGCCCCCCTCCTTAAAGATGGCTAACATTAGACACAAATATGTATATATATATATATTTTTTTTTTTTTTTGCAAAATCATTCTATACATATTTCTATTGATCAGTTCTTTCTCTGGATACAGATGACATCTTCCTTCATATGTCCTTTGTAGTTAATTTGAGTATTTACAAAACTCAAAATGACTTACTCACTCAAAGTTGTTCTTAAAACAATATTGCTGTTACTGTCTACAACATTCTCTTGGTTCTGCTCATTTTGTTCTTCCTTATTTCGTACTAGTCTATCCATGTTTTTCTAAAATCAATGAGCTAATCAGTTCTCATAGGACAGTTGTATTCCATCATGATCATCTACCACAATTGTTCAGCCATTCCCCAATTGACAGGCATTCCCACAATTTCCAGTTCTTTGCCATCACAAAGAGAGCTGCTACAAATATCTTAGAACATATAGGTTCTCTTCCTTTTCACCTAATCATCTTTGGAAATAGACCTAGTAGTGGTATGGCTAGGTCAAAGGGCGTAGGCAGTTTAATAACTCTTTGGGCATGATTCCAGATTAATCTCCAAAATACTTGAATGATTTTCAAAATAGATGGTACCCTGGGGATGATGCCTTAAAACAAGACCTAACATTTTCCAGGTGGACTGGAGAAATGTTGAGTTATCTTTGAGGTGCCTAAGCACCATCATTTTACTACTTTCATGTGCTTTGGAGTAATGGCGCCTTGTTTTCACACATGGCCAACTACTAAGCAACTCAGGAGGTGACTCACAGAATAGTATCTTTTTCTAAGTTGTTATACGTGAAAGAGAATATTTGGTGTGCATGTGTGACTAAGAGGCAGCTACCATTCCTGGAAAACTTCTGGGCCTTCATACTCGAGGGCACTGATCTGTACCAAAGAAATTAAAAACTCACAATGATACACGTTCTCAGAGCCCCACCCTGAAATGTGATCTCTTCCTTGGGCTTGTTTTCTACCCTTTACTGAATCATGGAAGTGGAGAGTGTGAAGGGGCTTTCCTGGACACACTCCACAAGTGGTCATCTAGCCTTTGCTTGAAGACGTTCAAGGTCAGGGAACCCAGCTCTTCCCAATGAAGCCCATTCTATTTTTGGACAGCTCTAATTGGTAGGAAGTTTTTTTTCTGACGTTAAGCCACAGCTTTGCCTCTTTATAAGCCTTATTTTTGCTTTTTGCTTCAACCCATTTTGAGAGAATAATGGAGATAATGCTATAATTTGGGATTGGGTATGAGACCTATATGCTAACATAAATATGTCACTAAAACGATTAATTATTCACATGGGTATTAGCCACAATATTGTTTTTAATCCCAGGTCAGCTTTTCCCACCCTGCTCCTAGGCTATATTTTCCTGCTTGCCTCATCAACGTGGCCTCAGGGTCAGTTTTAACATTAACTTGGATGAAACATAATTGAGAAGGTAAACTAATGCCTTTGTTCCCCTCTCTTCATTAGTTTGGATAATTGAAAGTTGACTTTGTACTCAGGGGTAATATCTAAGCAGGAAGCAGGAAGCATCTTTTACAAGTGTGTGCAAGAAAACACCTCTGTAGAGAATGTCTGTTGTTCAGTTGTTTTTTCAGACACGTCTGACTCTTTGTGACCCCATTTGGAGTTGGTTGGCAAAGATACTAGAGTGGTTTGCCATTTCCTTCTCCAGCTCATTTTTACAGATGAAGAAACTGAGGCAAACAGGGGTAAGTGACTCGTCCAGGGTCACACAGCTAGTAAGGATCTGAGGTCAGATTTGAACTTACGAGTCTTCCTGATTTCAGGCTGGGCACTCTATGCACTGTGTCACCTAGCTGTCCTATTTTAGAGACTAGTTACATATAAAACCTCGCAGAGGAAGCGAGACTTTCCTTAGAGGTGAACCAAATCTTCACTTGTAGTTCTTAGATGCAATTGAGAAGATGAGAAGGTCAGTACCGTGCTGCTAATTGGATAGGTTTTCTCTACGAAGACTTACTGCATATACAAAGAAGAATCAGGTAGGGTCCTCCTCTCTCTACTGTTTCTTGATCAAGAGATGAATTTTCTTTATCCTGGGTCCTCCCTGACCTACAGATACGGACTTTGTTTTCTCACCGAGTCAGGTACACATCTGATACTTTAGGAATGATACAGTTAACACTTGACCTGGCTATTGGGCTTGGTGTTTTAAAAGAGCTTCAGACAGGGACAGAGACACAGAGATGCTAGGCTGCATGGAGATCTGGAGAGAGATGTGCTGGAGAGTGCTGTCTCCATTTGGCATCATGGAAAGAAACAGTTGGTGCCAGAGAGAGAAGAGATGGGGGACGAGAGACAGAGGCAAGGCAGAGATGGAGAGACAGAGACACACAGAGAGAGAGGAAAGGGATTTAGAATATCAGTGAGAGAAGGTGGAAGAGGAGACAGAAGAGAGCCTCACTTGGACCTAGAGAAAGGCCCAGAGGCTATCTGTGTCGCTCCAAAGGTGAAGAAGGAGCAGTAGTGCATCAAGGACAAACTTTCGCTAATAGTGTGAATCATGTGGACTTGTGTAAGCCCAGAGGGAAGCTGGGGATCCTTCAGAAAGGGCAGAATTGTCCTTATTGCGGAGGGGTTCAGTTATGAAACACTTCTTCATCATTTACTGGAGTAATAAAATGTGTATCATATCTGATGTCCTGTTAGCTTAAGAGCTTGTAAAGGTGCCAAGAGCCTTAGAGAGATATTAACTGGATGATGAAGTTCCTAGGGGAGAATCTGGTTAGGGCAAAATGAACCATAGAAATTATTATTGAGAGAAGCTCCCAGATAAACCCAGTCCACCCTGTGGAGAGTCCAATCCCTAACTGACCCATGGGTTACGCTTCTATCAGTTATGATTTGCCCAGATCTTCTTTCACCTCTTGTCCCTGCAGTCACATAGACAATTTCTCAGCTGTGTGCTTATTTTTTAGAAAATCACATTTTATTGCTACAAAGTGAATGGCTTGTATTATAGCCTTGGCTTCTTAGGGGTTCAGTGTGTGACTATGAGGAATGGGTGCACATTTGCTGGTTTGGAGGAAGGGTGTATTTGGAAAATTGGCCGGAACGCCCATTCATATTTTCTTGACGGGCTGGGCACGTGTGAAGGAGGCATGGCAAGCCTCTGCCAAGCCCCCAATTAGATTCAGAAATTCATCAAAAGTTAACTGCCCGTCAGAGTTGAGGTCCAGTTTCTTCATCATGCGGTCCAGAACACCGGGCTCCTGATTCTGCAGAAATGACAAGAGAAAGTTCAGACTTTGTGCCACATTTAACATTTCATGCTAATCTCTTCCTAACTGGACTGAAGATCACGTTTCTTGTCAATATATACGTGCTGGGTCTTTAAAATAAGCCATACTTCAAGAAGAAATGAAGAGAGGGATATTTGACTGAGATAAGCTGGATCCTTACTCAGAGAAACAGAAGGTTAGGGTGGACAAATACAGAACAGAGCCTGGGAAAAGTGAATGAAATGTAGTTATTGCCACATTGGAATATATTTCCTTTATGTTCCTGTGTCTTCTATGTGAATAGTATCCTAACTCAACCCTTCCTATATCCCATATATAAAATTCAATAGGGATAAATGTAAAGTTTCACTTGAGTTCAAAGGATCAATTTCCTAAGTAATAGGGTGGGGGAGGCATGGTGAGAGAGCAGTTCTACTGAAGTTCTGGGAGTTTCAGTAGACTGAAAACTCATTATGAGTCAGTGGTGTGATGTGGTAGTCAAAATAAAAAAGCTAACATGATCTTGGGCTACAATAAGAGAAGCATTAGGGTTAGAAAATAAGGAGGCAGTAGTTCTGTTGTACTCTGCCTTCAAACCTTGAGTATGGTATTCAGTTCAAGACACTGCTTTTAAAGGACACCGTTAAGTCGGAGAGGGCAACTAGGTGGCGCCATAGTGCATAGAGTGCCAGGCCTGGAGTCAGAAAGACGGGTCTTACTGAGTTCAAATCCAGCTTCGGACACTTACTAGCTGTGTGACCCTGGGGCAAGTCACTTCCCCCTGTTTGCCTCGGTTTCCTCATCTGCAAAATGAGCTGGAGAAGGAAATGGCAAACCACTCCAGTATCTTTGCTAAGAAAACTCCAAATGAGGTCACAAAGTCAGACATGACTGAACAACAACAAACTGGAAAGCATCTGGAGGATGGCACACAGGATGGCAAGAGCCCTCAAGTTCATGTCATATGGGGATTAATTGAAGGAACAAGAGATATTTAGCTTGAAGGATAGAAGATTGGGGGTGGGCTTGGGTATGATATCTGGGTTTAAGTTTTTGAAGGGCTGTAATATGGAAGAGGGGTTAGGCTTGTACAGTTTGGTCTCCTAGGAGTAATGGGTTGAAGTGACAAAGAGGTGAATTTTGGCTTGATGGAGACTTCCTAACAATTAGAGCCATCCAAAAGTGGAATTTCATGCTTTGAGAGGCTGGAGTGGGTCACCCTTCATTGGAGATGGCTAAGCAGAGTCTGGATACCCACTTGTCAGGTATGTTAAAGTGGGTATTCCTTTTGGGTATGGTTGGCCTGGATGGCCATTGGAGTCTCTCCCAATTGTAAAATTCTGTGATTCTATCATTCCTCCACAAAATATGGTGGAATCATAGACTTTCAGAGTTGGAAGGGATCTCAGAGGTCATCTACCCACAAATTCCCTATATCAATGCTAGTTGTCACCTCCTTTGCTGGAGTCACATAGCCAGTGTGTTTTAGGGATGGGACCTAGACGCAGTTCCTCTTGACTCCATGGCCATCTCTGAACCCACCTACAATATCCCCCAACAAATGGTCATCTAGCTTCTGCCTGAAGACCTTCACTGATAGGGAGCTAGCTCGTTACACTTGGATGTAGCCCCTTCCATTTCTACATAGTTCTAATTGCTATAAAATTTTTCTTTATGATGGGCAGAAACTTATCTTCTTGCCTCTATGACTTTCACTCTATTGGTTTTGATTCTACCCTCAAGAGCCAAGTAGACTAGGTGGAATCTGACATATGGCAGCCCTCAATATATTTGAGAATGATGATGTCCCTTCTTAGTTTTCCTTTTTCCAGGCTAAAAATCCCCGGCTTCTTTTAACCATTCTTTCAATGAGATGGTTTTGACTTTCCCACCATCTTGGGTTCCCTGTTCTTGATGAGCTTTGGAATGAAAATGTCTCTTCTGAAAAGTGGAACACAGAAATGAATTCTATATGATGGGTGTGGTCTGACTAAGAAAAAATATTGTAAGACTGTCACTATTCTTTGTTTTGGTTCTGAACTTTTCCATTCATGAAACCCGAGAACCCATTAGCCATTTCAGCCACCACCCCACCCCACCCATATGTGGTCAGTCCACTAAACCTCTCCAGGCTTTTTCACATAAACTGCTTTCTAGCTCCATCTCTCTCCACCCATCTCATACTTGTACAGTTGGTTTTTTGAACCCAAGTGTAGGGACTTTTATTTCCCACCATTAAATTTCCTCCTATTAGCTTCAGGCTAGCATTTAGGCTTAGTGGGATCTTTTTGGACCCTGATCCTGTCAGTCAAGGTGTCTGTTGTCTCTCCAAACCCAGTGAGTAGCTTGGCTACTGGAGGAAGGCTATCATTACCAGTCTGCTGTGTTCATTCAGTGATCAAAGCTGTAGGTGGAAGGTTATGGGCTCTTCTCCATTACCTGTGTGAAGGAAGGAAGCTCTGCATTCATGAAGGCCAGGAACTCGGTCTTGGAGAGGGTGTTTCGGGAGTTAGTTATCTCCCGACCAGCATACTTCTGGAAAACAGCTATCAAGGACTCAATGCATCTCTCTGTTTCAGTGGGGGTGATTTTTTTGGCCTTTGGAAAGGAAACAAGAGATATAGATTACAATCAGCAAGACTAAAATCTGGGATAAGAAGCATATAGGGGACAATCTCATCTTTTCGATTGGAGTGAGGAGTATATTTTGGTGTAAAAGGTTACACTAGTTTTCCTGTGGATAGGACCTTCTGCAGGAACCTTTGGGTCTAGGTTGAATCAAATCATATTATGTATGTCCTCTGTCCCATTTTCTCTGACCCCCATATGTAGTTCACATTTAAATAGCGCTTTGAAGTGGGTACCATGAGATAGGTAGCACAAGCATTATTATTCCCATTTTATAGACGAGGAAGGTCAAAGAGATTGTGACTTGTCCAGAGTCACATAGCTATTAACTGTTTTAGCCAAGTACTTGGAAGATTGTTTCACAAAAAAAAGATTTAGGCTTGTTCTGCTTGGTTCTAGAGAACAAAACAAATTACAAACCAGTATAAATTCCAAAGAGGCTAATTTGTGCACACAAGGAAAAGTTTCCTAATGGCTGGAGTTATCCAAAGTAGAAAGCTTAGGGAGAGGTGGTGAGTTTATCCTACTCTCCCACTTCCCAGTGCCTTAACCCTTTACTTTCACATATAACTTAACAGGGTCAGTAAGAGAGGTCGAAGGTATGAGCTGTAACTTTATTTTTTGAAGAGTTTGGAGCTATATCTAAGTAAGAAAGAGTATTTGATTTAGATTCAGAGGACCTTCTAATTAAGACCCAAGTTCTGCCCCTTATTAGCAGGGTAACTTTGTGAAAGTCTTCTGTGCCTCAGTTTCCCATTTTGTAAATGATCCCATGATTATAAGGGCTCATAAATCTGAAAGAATCATGGATTACTTAAAGATTCAATAACCTCTACTGCTCTTCCCACCAAGTGTAGCACGGACACTTTCCCACTACAGAATTCTTCAGAGATTTCTGCTAGGGGAGCAGGGCAGGGAGCAGAAATCCAAAGGAGTGAGGACTTACTTGGTTGGGCTTTCCCCAACTCTGCAGCTTTTTTAAAGGACTTAAGGGGCCACTAGGTGGAGCCATAGTGCATAGAGTGCCAGGCCTGGAGTCAGAAAGACTCATCTTCCTGAGTTCAGATGTGGCCTCAGACACTGACTAGTTGTGTGATCCTGGGCAAGTCACTTCACCCTGTTTGCCTCAGTTTCCTCATCTGTAAAACAATCTGGAGAAGGAAATGGCAAATTGCCAAGAGAACCTCAAATGGGATCACAAAGAGTCAGATATGACTGAAAAACAACTCAATAACAATTAAAGGGACTCAACCAGAGAAAACCTCAAGGTTTAGGTCTTAGTGTCCACTAATAATTCGTTATCTATAACGATGATAATTATGATGGTTACTTTCGTGGCCTAGAGGCTGCCCAGAGCCTAGAACCAGAAAACTTTCACGTATTCACTTAGTTTCAGGGTCGGGGAAGCTTTTCTTGATCTTCTCTCAGCGGTTTCTGCTCTCTCCCTTTCTTGCTCCCAAATTACTTTGTATTTATTTATCTGTGTACATGTCATAACACCACTTCCTTCCTCCTCAGCCCTAACAGAATGTAATGTCTTTGAAGTAGGAACAGGGTGCAACAGGGCGGTGCCTTGTCCACAGTAGGCAGGAGTATGGGCCTTGTCGAGTCAACTGAAGAGAGAACAGGCTCCCATGTCTCCTCCAGAGAGAATATTGTGGGAAGGAAGTGGGTCAGTGGTGTCAATAGTCCTGGCTCTGTTTTCTAGTAGGTAGAACCCCTGATTTGGATCCAGAGACAGGGATGAATCCTGGCTCTGCTACTTTCTATTCTCTGGGCCTAAAATGAGGAGTCGTGGATGGCACGGAACTCCAGGCTCATGAGTTTAGAGTTGGAAGAGACTTAAATGTTACGTATTCCAATCCCTATATTTTAAAGGCTAAGAACCCAAGGCTTAGTGACTTGCTCAGGTCACTTAAGAATAAACAGCAAATTGAAAGGTAGGTCTTGGAACTCTAAATTGTTCCCCCTTTCCATTATCCCATGGAGCTGGAGTCCAGATGAGCTCTCTCTCTCTTCGTCTCTGTCTGTCTCTCTCTTTCTCTCTCTCTCCCTCTCCTTCATTTTCACCTCTGTATGACCCAAGTCCCCTTAGTTCTTCCCAAGATCCTGAGCTGGGGGGGGGGGCCACCACAGCTCAGATCTGCCTTAAATCTCCTGGCTCAGGTGTTGGATAAATTCTCTTCCCCATCTAGTTGACACAAGACAAAGTTGGAATTCTTTCTAAAGATACTTTCACTAAGAATAAGAAGAACAAAAACAAAACAAAGAAAAAATTAACAGAAAATAAAATAATTCCTGAACACAGAAGCAGACGAGGTTCCAGAGCTCTCTTTTCATACCCTAACTCTACCAGAGCCATTGTCTTTTCATCTGGACTAACAGAATGAAGGACACACGTGGCCCAGGGAGGGGCTCAGGGCAGGGCTCAATGAGTCACTGATTGTTAGGCTGCCTTTAAGCTGTGAGGCCTCAGAATTCCTTTTTGTTTCCCACAGCTGCTTCTACCTCTTTTCTCAGCTGTCCCACCAGATTCCAAAGTATTTTTCCCACTTTACTTCCTGCTTCCCCCAACACACCCTCCCTCCCCACCCCCATCCCCATGAGCTTTGTAGGGGAACGTTGTAATTTAAAGT
The DNA here is from genome assembly GCF_900497805.2 of Vombatus ursinus. Classification (NCBI taxonomy): domain Eukaryota; kingdom Metazoa; phylum Chordata; class Mammalia; order Diprotodontia; family Vombatidae; genus Vombatus; species Vombatus ursinus. The sequence goes on along the minus strand of NW_020954546.1, from coordinate 34,398,178 downwards.
ATTTTTCCCTGAAAGCTCTAGAGGGTCAGGTGGAGACAATTATAGCCTTTGTGCTCTTTTTTTCCCCTTAAAGTTTCCAGAGGAAAAGATTGAGAAAGAAGAAAGGAGGAAAGGGGAGAAAGGAGAGATTGCTTCAAAATTAAATAAGCCTGGTGTGCCAGCAAGAGCACTGGATTTGGAGCCAGGGGACCTGGGTTCAAATCCTGGCTCTTCTATCTGCTTGGCCACAGGCAAGTCCCATCCTTCATGGACTTCATCAATCATCTAACCTCTCTGGGAGGGGGTTAGACTTGGGGACCTCGAGAGTCCTTCCCAACTCGAAATCTATGATCTTAATGCAGATAGAATCATTTGTGTGCTTGTGACAGGGAGATGGAGGAAAGATCGACCATTTGTTCTCTCTAAGCAAGGTTTAAAGGATTACAGGTTGGCTCACCACAGGCTTTGAGCCTGTCACACATGTGACAACTTAGCACTACATAACATCCATGAACTATGGGGAGTGGCACTGTTTTCTGGCACCAAATGTGTGTTTGTGAAAAGTAATTTTAAGGGAGGGAAATACTGGGAAATGAAGGTGAGAAAAGATAGCAATACATTTTGCTAAAAAGGAAAAAAAAAGCAAAGTCATGTTAAAAAGTGTCCCCCCCAAAGAGTGTTCCTAGTAGTGTTTATCTTTCTGCTTCACTTAGTGTGTCTATCTACATTGCCAATTTCCTGGTCTAATCTCTGAAAACGAGAATGGTACCAAGGAGAAAGAGAAATTCTATTTAAAGGGGGGAGGGTGTGGCATACAGGAAAGTTGCCTGCTGAAAAAAATCACTCCGAGAAAACCAACCTACCCTCAGATATCGGAAAGGAAATTTATTTTAGAGAATGAAAATAAGAAAGGAGAACATAAATCTAGGTAAGGGTGCAACCAGCAGAGGTGGGAGAAGTTTGGGTTAGGGAAGGGATATGTCTAGATCAAGGTTTCCCAATATGGGGTGTGTGTAACCTCAGGATATGAGAGGCTTGTCAAGGGGACACAGGGAATATTTGGTAAATAATTTATCACATTGAAATTAATTAATCTGTTTTATTTCTTATGTCCTTATGCATGGTAAACTCTGGAATTTTCTTTCATATTGAATAGGGAGAATGGCTTATTGAAGGTCAAAATGCAGGAGGATCAAAAAAAAAAAAAGGATGAGAACCTTTGGCCTGGACTCAAGTGAGAAAGGCTGAAAGGGGGAAGGGGTTAAAAGAGGGATAAAGGAGAGTTTGGAATTGGGGCTCCTCCCACATTTTGGCCGTGGTTAGGCTTAGCAACAGTATTTGGTTTCAGGGTTTTTCTCCTTTGGCAGTTTTCCAGGCCTTAACTGAAACTCCGTTTCTCCCTCAGGATTCAGAAGATCAAGTCCTGAATTTTCCCTTTTTTGGGGGGGAACACACTCAGGTCTCTGGGCTTCCCTAGCCCCAGCCCCCCAAACCCTCTTTCTTTCTGTGGGCTTTGCTTGGCTCTTCCCAGCCTCTTTCGTGTATGTAGACCTGCCTTGGGGCCCCTCAGATATAGAAAGGAAATCACAGTAATTATTTTCATTCCAAGCTTAATATTAATGAATGCCCAGGACCCAAGAGCGATGAGGAGGTAGCCAACTTCACCTTTGATCCCTTGCCAGGGAAATTTTTTTTATCTTGTACAAAGTGCCCAGTACTACTCGGAGAGTAGAGAGAGAAAGCTTTCCCTTCCCCCTCATTCTCATTTTTAATGAGAAGGTTGAAATCCCACAGCCAGGCCCTTGTGATGGATATGAATGTAGGTCTCCTTTGCCCAGCCTCCCCACCCCTCAAGCCGAGCGAGTAGCTTTCTTTTTGCCTTTTCCTGCCACGAGAGCAGATAAATGAAAGTTGATATTCCAGAAACCTGTGGGAAACTACATTGTTGCTTTTGAGTTAAGAGGAAGACAGAAGAAAAAAAAATGTACTTTACCATTGTTGAGGGAGGAGGAGAATCTGGAAGCCTCTCTAGAGAGTAGCGTCGGAGAGCAAGCAGACGCTGCAAGCAACGGATTTGTGGGGCTCGGAACTTATCTCTGCACGACCAACGCCCCTTTCGCTTGGGTTACATTGCTCAGGAGTTAGTCAGACAGCCCCTTTCCTCTGGTTGGTCCAAACGATTTCCTGCAGATCCGAACGTGTCTGTACTCTGCTAAGCACATAGCTGCACCTAAAGCGCGCGCACACACGCACACCCCATTCAGAAAGGCTTTTATTATTATTATTTGGCTTACCTTCTTTTGGAGGGATCTCTCTCCCCTTAGGAAAAAGACTCCTAGGACTTTTATTATTTTGTTTTCTTTTTTTTTTCTTTAAACTGAAGTCATGTCTAAAAGGGGCATGGTCTTTGGGAGTTGTTCCTCTGAAGTCAACCCCAAAAGTCTCTCTTTCCTACTTGGAAGTGATAGTAATAACTATTATAATAACAATAACTCACATGGATATGTAACATTTTAGGACTCACAAAGTACTTTCCCTACAACAACCCTGTAAAGTAAGTTTTGCAGGTATCATTTATCCCCATTTTATGAATGAGGAAACTGAGTCAGAGCAATTAAATGGTGGAAGCCTTTCCTAATTGTCCTGGTTGCTAAATTCTCTACCCTTCCTTCAAATGATCATGTATTGATTTTGTATGTAGTCATATGTGAGGCTGCATTACAGTGGTGAATAAGTATTTGTATATTACTTCCTATGTGTCAGGCACTGTATTAAGTGCTTACAAATATCATCAAATTTGGGCCTAACAACAACCTTAGGAGGTTGTTATTATCCTTATTTTATAGTACAGTTATCCTTTCCCCATGGGTAGGTGGGTAGGTGGTGGTTTAGGAGCCTGGCACACTGGTGATCCGGAAACTCCCCTGTAAAATTTTTTGGTCCTCTCTTTGTATCAGAGAAGAAGTCTGAATTATTATGGTATTAAAAGATAAAATATATTGATATTATACAATACTATACATATATTTTATGCATTTCTGGGTTCTTAACTTTTTCTGTGTTGTCTGCTGGCTTTTCCATGTTGTCTGCAGCTTCTGCAAAGCTCCCTGCAAATTCCCATTTAATTTCTTACGCCAACCCACGATATATCAAAACAGGGAAAGTCATGATATGGAAGGGATAACGGTAGAGGAAACACGCTGAGAGAAGGTAAGTGCCTTGCCCAGATGCACAGTGAATAAGTGTCTGAGGCTGGGTTTGAGCACAGGACTTCTTGACTCCTGGTCCAGTGCTCCATCCGATGCTTCTTGTAAGAAAGAGCTGGGTCTGAATCCTATCTCAGATATTTTCTAGCTGTGTGGCCCTGGACAAGTCACTTAACTTCTCTCAGGTTCAGTTTCCTCATCTGTAAAATGGGGATAATTATGGTACCTACCTAACATATGGTTGTAAGACTCAAATGACATAACATTTGTAAAGCCCTTAGCACGGTGCCTGGCACATAGTAAGTGCTATGGAGCTGTTAGTTTATTATTGTTGTTATTATTATTATTATAATTTTTATTATATTTACCAACTTTGTATCACTGGGCATGTCACTTAACCACACTGCTTGCCTCAGTTTTCTCATCTGTAAAATAGGGATAATAATGGCACCTACCTCACAGGGTTGTTGAGGATCAAGTGAGATAACATTGTAATGTAAGTGATAACTATTATTAGTAGTAATAGTGTGGTAGAGTGGGTAGAGCAGTGCCCATCCAGTAGGGAAGATATGATTTTCTGTGTGAGCTCAGGCAAGTCCAGATTAGTTTCTCAGTGGCTCAGGTAACTTCTTATCCAAGTGACAGAGCAGTTGGGGATTGATTTTCATCTGTAGAAGCTCCCTTACTGGGAGTTGCCCATATCAATGCAACACTACACCTAGTCCAGGGCATGTATATGGGCACTTGATGTCTCTCCCATGAGAACTTAAGCTCCTTCAGGGCGGTAACTCTTCTATTTGTGCTGATCATAGTGACTTTTACATAGTGGCCCCTTAATAAATGCTTGGTGATTGATTGATTGATTCTGGCCTTTATTCCTATCTACCCCTTAGATTTGTAATTTTGGTTCCCCCAGAACCTTGGATTTCTCCTCTGGGTTATCAGACTCTCACAGGTCATCCTTCTTTCCTTCAGAACTGGGCCTCCACATCACTTCCTGGCCATCTCCACGCCATACTGCTGTTTCTCCTTTGCAGCACCCTTTATGTGTTGCCTTTCCCCCCATTTCTTGAGAGCAGAAACAGTTTTGCTGCCATGTATGTGTCCCCAGTGCTTAGCACAGTTGGGCACACTCCAAGTGATTAGTAAATTTTCTCAACTTTTGTCTCCATCTTCCTTTTTCACTGTCCCTGTCTCTGCTTCTCTGTCTTTCTCTCTGTCTGTTTCACCACAAGTGACTTCTCTATGATCAAACAGCTAGGAAGAGTAGGATTTATGATACACAACAAGTCCAATGTTCCTTATATTATAAAATTTGGAGCTGACAAGAACCCTGATGATCACATAGACTGGCTTTCATGTTTTACAAAAGAGGAAACGGAACCTTAGAGAAGTGAAGTGAGGCAAAAAAGTTACCCAAGATCACATAGGGAGTAAACAGCCGAGCTGGAATTCAAACCCAGGGACTCTTCTGGTGCCAATGTCCCACTAACTTGTGATTGCTATTGTTTAGGAACTAGACATGAGTCACAAGATTTATTTACTTTTTTAAGATGCATGTAAGATTCCTTATTATACATCCGTCCACAGCTCTAGAACGTAAGGTTCCTAAGAGCTGGGACCTTATGCCTACTATATACTAAGGAAATTCAACAACAACCACCACCACCACCACCAGTGATGATTAAATAAAGTTCTGGGCTCTTCCTTCGAGACTTAGTGTAGCAGGGCCTTGCTCCATGACACCTGAAACGGCTATAGAGAAATCAACCTCCCCTTCCCAAAGCTCAGAACAAGCTGAGGTTTTTGAGGAAAGCTAAGAATAACACAAAAGGTGGGGTTTTTTTTTAAGCTTTGTAGGGGTGGGTGGGGAAGAGGATCAAAAAAATGAGAAGGCTGCTGCTTGGGGCCTAGGAGCTGCGGTTAATGGGGCAATTGCAAAGTGGATGTAGCTGTCCCAAAAACAAAATTGGTGACAACCAGACTTTTCCTGACTCTCACTCTTGTGATTTTCCTCACTTTCACTCAGTGTTCCTAAGAGGGCACTGAGATATATGTTCAGTCCTTGTATCCCAAGAGTATTTTTTACTTCTTTCTTTATTTCTTTTTTTTTTTTTTGCCATTTGTTTAAAGAAATGGGTTTCTCTAAGACCCTACGGTCATTCATTTCAGTAATGATTTTGTATGGCTGCCCTTGGGGGAGTTAAATGCACCTCAGAGAAGAGGCATGGATTGTAGAGTATAGTGGAGAGGGGAGTAGGAGAGTTTATATATTTATATGTATTTGCCAGTGAGACAAGAGGTTTTTTTTTTTTTTGCTATTTGCTGAAACGACCAGCTGGGGGCGCAAAATGAGTGAGAGATAACAGCTGCCTAGAAACATAGCCATGTCTCCTCCATCCCTTAAAACAAAACCCAAAACAAACTATCCCCATTATCTATTGTCTTCTATCTCTTCTCTCTGTCATGGCTAACCTCCTTGAGAAATTCTTCCACAATATGCCATCACTTCCTCTTCTGTCACTCTACTAAGCACTTAGCTGTCTGGCTTCTGACCTCTTTATTTAACTGGAACTTCTCTCTCCAAAATTGTCACTGATCTCTCTCTCTCTTAATGGTTTTTTTTTCTCACTCTTTATCCTTGACCTCTTCAGCCTTTGGTGCTGTTTGTCACCCTCTTCTGTGTACTCTCCTCTCTCCAAGGTTTTTGTGGCACTTCTCTCTCCTGGATCTTCTTCTGCCTGTCTGACTGTTGTTTCTCAGTCTCCTTTGCTGGATCATTCTCCAGGTCAAGCCCATAACTCTGAGTGTCCCCCAAGCCTCTGTCCTGAGTCCTCTTCTATTCTCCTTCTGTACCATTTCACTTGATGATCTTGTCAGCATCTGTGGATTCGATGATCATCTCTATGCAGAAGACTTTCAGATGTATTTATCCATTCCAAACCATTCTCCTAACCTCCAGTCTCACACCACCAAGTGCCTATTGTATCTCTCTCTCTCTCTTTTTTGGTGAGGCGATTGGGGTTAAGTGACTTGCCCAGGGTCACACAGCTAGTCCTATTGTATATATCAGAATGCATTTTACATAGATACATTCACCTTGACAAGCCAAAAATGGACTCATTACATAGATTCCCCCAAATCCTTCCCCCTTCCTGTCTTTCCTAGTATACGGAAGGTACCACTTTCCTCCTAGTCCTTGGTGTCATCCTTGATTCCTTACTCTCTCTAACGATCATATGCCAAGTCCTGTTGATTCTACTTTCACCACATCTCTCACATATGCTCTCTTCTCTCCCCTGACACTGGCACCACTCTGGTATAGGTCCTCATCACTTTACCTCTGGACTACTGCAATAGCCTTCTGGTTGGTCTCCCTGATTCAAACTTCTCACCCCACTCCAGCCCATTCTCCATTCAGCTGCCAAAATGACCTTCCTGAAGTACAGGTCTGACCATGTCATTCTTCTACTCAGTAAACTCCAGTGGCTTGAGAGCCAAATAGAAAATCCTCTTTTTGGCTTTTAAAATCCTTCATAGCCTGGCCCAGGGGTGGGAAACCTGTAGCCTCAAGGCCACATGTGGCTTTCTAAATCCTTAAATGTGGCCTTTTGACTGAATCCAATTGTTCTGTAAAATTTGGATTCAGTCAAAAGGCTGCCCTTAAAGATTTAGAAGGCCGAAGGTTACACATACCTGGCCTGGCTCTTTCTTCCCTTTCCTACCCTTTCTCATAGTCTGCGATCTAGAAATACTGGCCTTCTTGCTGTTCTATGCACATGACACTCCATCTCCCAACTCTGTCCCCCTTGCCTGAAATGTTTTCCCTTCTCACTTTCACCTCCTGGCCTTCTAGCCTCTTTTAAGTCTCAGGTAAAACCCCACCTTCTACAAGAATCCTGTCCTGGTTTTTCCTCCTCAATGCTACTGCTTTCCCTCTGAAATGACTTCCAATTTATCTCATGTGTATCTTGTTTGTACATAGTTGCGTATTTATTGCCCCCCCATTAGATTGTAAGCTCCTTGAGGGCAGGGACTAAATCCCCCTCCCCCTTTGTGTATCCCTAGTGCTTGGCACAGAGCCTTGGCACATAGTAAGTACTTAAAAAGGCAGCTAGGTGGCATAGTCACCTTACTAGGTAGGAAGACCTGAATTCAAATGTGGCCTTAGACACTAGTCATGTGACTCTGGGCAAGTCACTTAATCCTGTTTGCCTCAGTTTCCTCATCTGTCAAATGAACTGGAGAAAGAAATGGCAAACCATTTTTTGCCAAGAGAACCTCAAGTAGGGTCATGAAGAGTTGGAGGTGACTAAAACTACTGACCAATAGCAAAAATACTTAAAAGCTTGTTGACTTGATTTGTTTTTTTACACTCTCCCTCTTCTCCCCACCCAAAAAAAAGAAGATCGAATGAATCTAGACTTATAAACCTAAGCATAGACTGAGTCATAAGCATTACATGTGATGGAAGGGAAGAAATCATAGATTACTTCCTTCTGAGCTTGTTGACATAGGCACGTTTAAAAGTTCTGCCTGTGAATGTTTGATTAAATGGCTTTCCCAAAGTGGGCACTGAGGCAGGGGATAGAGGGAAGCCATGCTGGAAGGGAAGACTTGGAGATGAAAGGTGCTGCCTACAAGAGGGTGGAGGCCAGTGCAGAGGGAGTAATTAGCTCTCCAGCTGGCACGAGCACCTTCTACTAAACCTCACCACTTTAAGACCTGTGAGCTCACTTGGGGATTTTTTTTTAATTAATATTTTTTTCTTCTGCTTTGGGAGTTTGAATATGGTCTGATTCTTTCTTCCTGCTTGTTTTAAAGCATCATTACTACAAAAATTGAAGATAAACCTGTACTACAAAAATTTTCATTTTCATTTTCAACGCCTTTGATGGTAGTTTGTTTGCCTTTGATGCTTTGAGTTCAGAGGTGAATTTATCTCAATGGTTTTGCTACTATTGTGAAGAATTGTAGTTTTTTGAATTTCATAATTTAGATGTTCAACTTTGGTTTTTTTTTTTGAAATACACTTTCATTCCCTTCCTGGGGATATTCTATGGTCTGATTTTTGTTTTAAATCCTGTTTCTGTTTTTGGTCTTTTCTTGTTTGGTATTTGACTTTCTAGTCTCCCATGTAGAATTGCCTCCATTGCATCCAACTTTGACTCTATGAAAGCAAATTGTGAAATAAAATAGAAATCAAAAACAGTTTCCTTCTCCTTTAGTACACAGTTTTCTCATCTGTAAAGTGAGGGATTTGGACAAAATGATCTCTAAGATACCTTTTCACCTCTTAATTTATGATCTATGATTAGGGAAATTGTTCCTTGACCAAGTCAAAATGTAGAAAATCCAGAATGTAATCATAGAAATTAAGGAGGAGAGCATGCCCGGTGAGATATAAACAATTTCCTCTTTGATTGATTTAGAAAGGGAACATGGCTTATAGGTTGGGCAAAATATTGGCAATGCCTCTTGGTGGCCCTAAAAGACAATCAAATAGTTTGACAGGTGGATAGCTGTTGTTGGTGGTGAAACAGGAAACATCTTTGTAGGGAGTGAAGTTTCTCTTTCCTTACTCTTCCTCCTTTGGCCATCTCATTTAGCTTTGGAGCTTCCCCCCCCCCCCCCAGTAGGAGACGTCCATCCAGAAATCCATGAGTTCTTTTTGATAGAAGTTGAGATACACTTGAGGTGCATCCAGCAGGGAGAAGAAACATTCTCCAGTCAGACCCAAATACAGAAATGCAGTGATATGAGGGAGAAAATAGCTTCATAGAGAATGACCCCTGGCAACAAAGAAAAGAGCCAACCATGAATTCAAAGGAGTGTTAGCCCTAGAAACTGAGAAGTGAGCTTTACGAGAACTCTGTGAGGAAAAAAAAAGACACTAGGTATTGAAGTTATGCATCCCCTTGGTTAATTGTGTTCCTCACATGTGCGTCCATTTCATTGTATTCATTATATTCTGTTTGTGTCCATTCTTCCCATGGATGCTGTGTGCATTTGTGGAAGAATGTCCCCCAGGTGTGTGGTGGTGAATATTTTATAGCTACTGTTCTTATTATGCTATCTTACTAAATACTTTTGCTTTTATCTGTGTCCACTGGCTGACTTTTAAGGGGATGTTAACTGGTGGGGGCTCATGAGCTATGGTTTTATGAGTGCTCACCTGTTGAAGTGCCCTAGAACCTGGGAGTAGTAGTCATCTTATAAGGAAGCATCCTACAGGGATTGCTGCATGTGTTTTGTTTTGTTTGTTTTGTTTTTTTGGTCAGTGGATACTAATTATACAACTACTATCATGGGGGAGTGCCTGTGACATTAAAGAGACTGGGCATTTATTTCAAGCAAAGATCGGATCTGGGGCAATGAAGTGCTCAGAACCTGGACCTGCAAACAAACCATTGCTTTACATAGATACAAAGGGTATAGTTATTTGTCAAGTAGCAACACAAGGATAGTGTTCACATAGTGAACATAGTGATAACAGCTTCCAGTGGTCTTCTTGTTTCCTTGCAAAGATGGGCTGGTGCCCTCAGGTGAAGGCAGCTATAGGGAATTAGGGATTCTATCAGATCTGAGAAGCCTACATGGAGTAGGTGTTGTTCAGTGATGTCGGACCCTTTTGACCCAGTATACCATAGAATGCCAGTGCTGGCCATGGGGTTTTCCTTGGTAAAGATACTGGAGTGGTTTGCCATTTCATTCTCCAGTGGATTAAGGCAAATAGAGGTTAAGTGACTTGCCCAGGGTCACACAGCTAGTAAGTGTCTGAGGGTGGATTTGAACTCAGGCCTTCCTGATTCCAGGTCCAGTGCTCTACCCACTGAACCACCTAGCTGTCTCCAGGTGGAATAGGTAGAGTCACTCTTATATACTCTTTGGAAGGCCTCTCTCTGCCATATGATCACTTTTCTGAAGACCAAGGCCCTAATCTTGGGGCATCTTCCCAGAGTAAGTTTCTTACTGGTTTGTATTTTGTTCTAATCAGTGCTATACTTCTGCAGTTCAGTTTTGGCCTGAAAGAATCACAGATTTAGAACTAGAAGAAGCCTTAGAGAGTTTCTGGTCCAATCCTCTCATTTTACAGATGAGGAACTGAGGCCCAGAGCGGTTATTAAGCGACTAACCCAAGGTCACACGGGTGGTAGGTGCCAGGACCAGGATGTGAACCCAGACCCTGTACCTCCAAATCCAATACTCTACCACTCTGCCTCCTTAACTCATTGCTTTTCTGTTTCTTCATAGATACCTTACCAACATTTTGGTTGTGTAGTCTGGAGCTGTTTTATGTTTCAAAGATGTTGTTCTGATCTTTGCCAAGACCTTCTGCCTGCCACAGGTGCATTTTTTTCCCCTAATTATTCTTGGCTTGATTTTTCCTCTTTAGCTTGAAATGTATACCCCTCCCCCTCAATCCCCACAGCATGCAACGACTCTTCTGCTTAACTTTCTGTTTTGCAAAGCTCGCAGAATCTTTTCCATTGCTTACTCATCCCTTGAACCTCAGACAAAGTAAACATTTCAGTCTCACCAACAGGAATTACTGTTATTTCAGTCAGCCAGTTGTTTTGGAAAGATGGGTGATTTTAAAAGTAACCAGGTTAACTGGAACTGCTATCTCTTGGTGTCAAAATCACCTAGATAATAGTGACTCTCACCTTCATAGTGCTTTCAAGTTTGCAAAGTGATTTATTACAGTCACTATTCCATTTGAGACTTATACCAACCAGGTGGCGTAGGTAATTTTGTTGTTCAGTCGTGTCTGACTCTTTGTGACCCCATTTGGGGTTTCCTTGGCAACGATATTGGATCAATTTGCCATTTCCTTCTCCAGCTCATTTGACAGATGAGGAAACTGAGGCAAACAGGATTAAGTGACTTGCTCAGGGTCACACAGCTAGTAAGTGTCTGAGGCTGGATTTGAGCTCAGGTCTTCCTGAGTCCAGGCCAGGCACTCTATCTACTGCACCATCTGCCTATATTACAGGTATCATCATCCCCATTTCAAAGATGAATCATAGTCCTAAAGCTGGAAGGTATTTGAAAAGTTACTAGTCCAATCTCCTTGTTTTGCAGAATCTGAGACCCACAGAGTGTTGTAGAGGGCAGTAGAAGGGAGCTCAGAGACCATCTAGTCCAACTGCCTCATTTTACGGATGAAAGTAGGTCAGTAATTGTCTCACATAGGTAGTAAGCAGCAGGACTGGAGTCTGAGCTTGGGTCCTCTGACTCCAGGTCCAGCACTATTTCCATCATATCTCACTGCTGGTTAGGAACTTGCCCGAGGTCATACAGGTAAGTGGCACAAATGGAGATGGAACTATATTTTGACTCCAAATCCAGGACATGTTACAAGGGGAAACTGAGGCATGGAAGGGCTCAATGCCTTATCTATATTATTAGTAGGGTTTGAAGTTTGGACTTGAACCCAGGCCTTTCCTGACTCTTAAGTGCAATATATTACTATAGACATAGATAGAAAGATAATCCATTATAGTTGCACAAAGGAGTTTGAATTTTAAGCCACAGTCAAATTTTTTTTGTTGTCCCTGTCTTGAAGCATATTGGTGTGGGGACTTCTCCTTATTGGTAGAGATGAATGTCCTGCCTTCTGCTCTGCGACGGCATGTAGAGTTGTTAAGAGGTGAGAGAACTCTTTAGCCCCTGTTAGGGACTTTCCAAGTGAGAGAGTCAAGCGGGCTTTCAGCTTTGAGAGAGAAGATACAAGAGGTCAATCCCATTTCAGGTTGCTGGAGAAGAAGACTATGGGAAGGTACAAGAAGAACTGGCAGTCTCCATCATGTCCCTATTCCTACCTTGTTATTCCAGAGACTTTGGGAGTTTTCCCTCGGGTGATATCTAGGACACTGAGCTGAGTTATCCCACTCCCAATGGGAGAGCTCCTTCACTCTGTATTGTCTGGTATATATCCTATGTACACCTTCTCTGATTTCTGTTTTTGCCATGATTTGGATAAATGGGTTTCTTTGCTCTTCTCTCTCAGGATTTCTCATGGAACTGGTATTAGGTGGGGAAGGAGTCAAGCCTCGGATTTAGAGCTTAGGGTTCCCCTTTCCCCCCAGATGACCATATCCCCTGGACTAATAATATTTAAGAGAGCAGATAGATATACTTCTAGTCCAGCACTCTCTCTGTGGAGAGCAGAGTAGTGGCCTTCAGCTACAACTTATTGCTTCTCCTTCTGGCAGGAATAAAAGTCTCCCTTTGAGAAGGGGGGGTGGGGAGAAGAGAGCCACACACAACAGACCTTGCCACATGTAAACTCCACACCACTCATTCACTCCTTACACCTTTAGTTTAAAGATATTTCATTAAAATATTAGAAGACTTATCATGCTATGAAGATGATCCTGGGTTCACAGAGGCTATGCTCAAGGATTGTAAGCTTAGGTAGACCCTATCAAATTGAAAGCCTTCAAGTCTGGCTGAGAGCAGTGTGTCTGTCATTTGGGGCCCACCTAGCTAAGACTGCAGAAGCTTATCAACAGATGGGCCAAGTTTAGCCACAGCAACACTTACATATCTCTTCCTAAGTCTTAGCAAACCTATGATAGGCATATGCCCACAGGAAGTCAAAGAAAGAAAAGCCCCATATGCACCAGACTGTTTATCACTGCAAAATCATTAAAGCAGCATTTTTTTTTGTTTGTGTAGTAATAACATAGAAGGATAAACCAAGGAGATGCCCATTGATTGAGGAATGGCCAAATAAAAGTTATATTATGTGAAGGTAATGGAATTTTATTGCACAATAAGAAAAAAGGATATGAAGAATTCAGAAAAGCATGAGAATACAGTTATCCCTTCCATATATTGCAGTTTTGATATACAGCAGATTGGCATAAGGAATTAAACGGTAATTTTTTGGGATTTTTACAGAAGCTGCAGATAATAGGCAAAGGCCAGCAGACAACACAGAAAAAGTTCAGAAACTCAGAAATGCAAAAAAGGTATGTTGTGAAAATGCACACTTTGATTTTCTTGAGTGTTCCCCCCTCCCAACCCCTGGGCCCAATTATCCAGGTAATCAGAAGAACTGTATGAGCACCTGCTGTACTGGCTTGACATATTAACAATCCTTTGTGGTGACTGAGGGTAAACCTACCTGGACGTGCAGAAAATCGGCAACTCTGAAGCTATTTAAGCTCATACCAGCTTGGAAGCAGACTCTGAGCCATTTGGTGGTTTATGGATCTTCAAGAGACATCCCTATCTTCCAAAGACTTTCCTGACTGCAGGTTATGAGACTATGGACATATCCTGTTTCATGGTTTTTGGAGACAACCTGAACTTCAGATTCCCCTAACTTTGGTCATGGGGCTCTCAGAATACCCTGTTTTTGGATACACCTCCTTATCAAGCTTTGAACTATGGACTGCTTATCACCAAAGAAGCCTTCTGGTTTGTGTATCAAGGGGTACAGCTCTGACACCTGGAATTCCTCACTACCTGCCTTCCCTTGGGGATGGGGCTCACTGACTCATTCCTTTCTAAGCCCATCTTTCCCCCATATTCCATACCTTTCTTTGTTTAAAAGGCATATAAACTCTTCCCGTCCATTACCTGGCATCCTGTTTAACACTTGCTGGATAATACTCGTATACAATATTATTTTTTTCTTCCCTGCTTAATAAAAACCTTTCTTTAATTTCACAGGCATTCTCTTCATCTGGTTTTCTTCCCTTTAGGGAAAAGGGGGATTTAAATCTCAAGAACCAGTCTTTTCTTTCTCCAGGTGTGTTCCTCTTTGGGGGAAAGAGAGATCTAAATTCCCTCAAGAGAGCATTTGACTCAGTTTACAATGTATAGTATTGTATAATATAGCCTACGACCAAATACTTAACCCAAATTTTACAATAAGGTACTGTAAACACCCCATAAAAGAAAAAGAAAAAACTTAGGACTTCTTCTTTGGTATGAAGGGACGGCCAAAAAATTTTATGAGGATTTTCCATATTGAGAAGGGTTGGGGAGGGAGGGCATGCCATGCTCCTAACCTCAGTGACATGGAAGGGATAACTGTACTTAGATGAACTGATGTAGACTGAAGAGTGAAGAATCAGAAAAATAATATAAACCATGACCACATTATATAAATGAAACAAAACTGAATTCTGTATAGTTATAATGAGAATAGTTGAGGTAATAACTCTCCCTTTTTTATTTGAATAGCTTTGGAACCTTTGGTATGGCACATTGCTTATGCTGTCAGATTTCTTTGAGCTGTTCCTTAGTTTTCCTAAACTACTTTTACAAAAAAACCTTTTTTTTTTTTTTTTTTTTTTTGTTACAAGTGATGTCTTCTTGGGAAGGGGAGGGGAGACAAATTCAATTGTTGAGGTTTAGAGTTGGGAGAGCTGGTTCAGGTGTGAAAGAATTCACTTAGACCTTTGTAACCATTGGCATTAGCATTGGGTTAACCTGGAAGGAGAACTAGCAACTTACAGAGGCATAGGGGCCTGTTTCATCTTACAAGATAAGGGGGAATTGTCATGACACAGGATGAGGAAGTTGGGTGACAGGTTAGGGGACCCAGGATAAGGAAGACAGGGAAAATGTGATGACTCAAGATGAGGGAGATAAAGAATTTTTATGGTCCAGGATAGGGGGAAATTTGATGGTATCTCAAGATAAGGGGAAGAGATTCTAGGATACTGTCAAGCTCAGGAGGGGCTTGGAAAAACAGCTCTTAATTTTTTTTTTAACTTTTAGGCCACTGTATATATTTATATCACATTTGCAAATGAAGATGATGTAAAAACAAAGCTATCAATAAAAATTACATTTTAAAAAGAAGTCCTCGAGGACTTGTGATCTGTGAAGGGGGTACTCACATTGGAGAAATGTCAAGACATGGACGTATGAAGGTAAAATAAAAAATATGGCTAGGCCCCACCTAGTGGGAATAAGAAAACTCCAGAAGTGGTTGCTTTGCATTAGCCCTGCATATTTTCATTGAGCTGGAACCAATTACCATATTTTAAATGCTTATAATTTTGGAATAGCGCAGATTTGAACATAAAAGGCAGGCTTTAAAAACTTGACTTTGGGGGAGGTAGGAGCCTGTGCGGGGGTGGAGAGCAGAAAAGGGCTTTGTTTCAGAAAAGGTTGTTAAGGCATTAACTTGGGAGTCCACAAGTCCATTAACTGGACAAGAAACACCAGTGATTTGGAAGCTGAGAAGTGTGAGATCCTGTTTGCTCAAGGCTAAACTCAGAAGTCTTGCTAGTTGTACAGGAAATGACTCACAGATCAGAATGCAGCAGTTTCCCATCTTCCCCATCGCTAGGGAAAGCCTGTGGGGAGAGTGCATAGGGTGTGTCCAGAGGAGGGGGAGGGTGGAGAGAAGAGGCGGCTTTGGCAATCGAGGGCAGGGGTGAGAGAATGCAGTCAATCCCAAGGAAGGCCGTGGCTGTGGGTCAATTTGGGCTCTGCAGAAGGAATACATTTCCTGATTTGGAACTCTTTGTTCTGTGCCTTAATATCTGATGTCACCCCAGGGCCGCTTCAGCCTCAAGACCCACCCTTTGTCCCACCAGCAAGCTCGAGGGTTTGCTTAGCTCACTGGTTCCCTCTACCGCTTTCTTGCTGTCCCCACCATTTAAAATCAGAATCTCCAAGCTAGAAGGGCCTTCAGAGGTCACCAACCCCACCTCCGAGTAGGATTTCTCTGTCTAGTAGCAGTGAAACAGTGGAAAGAATGCTGGGCCCGAAGCATAGGATATGGGTTTGAATCGCATGTCTTAACATTTCCTAGCTCTGTGACCATGGGCAACTTCTCTGGGCCCCAGTTTTCACATTTATTTGCAAAATGAGGGGTTTGAATGAGATGACCTCTAAAGTCCTTTCCAGTTCTGCACGTATGGTCCTATGAATTCCAGGAAAATCACTTTGGTAGTTGTGGGGGATGGCCTGGAATGGGGAAAGATTTGAAGCAGGGAGATCAACTAGAAATCCATTAAAATAGTCCAGGTGAGAGGTAATTAGGGCCTGAGCTAGGGTGGTGGCTGTATGAAGAAAGTAGAGGGACCAGATGCGAGAGATGTTGTGGATATAGAAATGACAAGACTTAGAAATTGCTTGGATGGGTGGGGTTAGTGAAAGTGAGGAGGAAAGGTTGGCACCAAGGTTCTGAACTGGAGTAACTGGAATAGAAATAGGTGAGTTTTGGGGGAAAGACAATGTAATGAGCTCCATGATGTCAATCACAATTCATTCACATCTGTTCATTTGAAGGATTTAGGGATTTTAATAATAGCTGGCATTTATATAGTTTTTCAGATATTATTTCACTTTATTCTCACAACGACCTTTGGAGGTAGGTGCCGTTATTATCTCCTTTTGCAGATGAGGAAACTGAGGTTTGAGGTTAAAAGATTTGCTCATGGACACATAGTTACTAAGTGAACTCAGGTTTTGCTGATTCCAGGTCCAGTGCACCAGCTAGCTGCATTTACTTACCAGTCACTTCCTGAAAGCATTAAACACATCCTTTGTGGGGCACCTGCTACAGGAAACGCCAGACACATTTATGTTTCTACCCTTTCCTTCCCATTTTTCTGAGAAGGTCCCATTTATAGACTTTGAAGGTATTTGCTGTCATCATCAGTAGGTGTTTATCCTCAAGATTGATGGCTCTGTAGGAAAGAAAGGCACTTGGTGCTGGGTTTGCTATGTTCTGAGAGAGATAAAATTGGTAATTTAATTGTCAAGTTAATTTAGAAAGGCCAAGGTCATCTACTGCATTCCGGGCTCTGACCAGTTATCTTGACTTTTGTCCTGCCGCTGGATGTCGATGACTTTGGAGGACAGAGTGAGGCTCATGACTTTGTGCAGCTCCACTTCTCTTAAATCCAATTCATGCACGTGTCAAGACTTCGCCTGTGATGTCAAGGGTCCTCTTTGAGAACAAAGGTCAAATGGCAACAACAGCCTTAGCCGTCAGATGGTCTGGAAGAGAGGGGACAGTTATGCTGGGTTGAGAGTATGCTCCCAATGGCCACTGCACAGCTGCTGCTATGGGTACCTGGGGCGGGGTTAACTGCTGTGATGATTGATGCTGGATGCAGAAGGGAAGCCTGAGAGCTGGCACAACGGCAGTGAAGGGTGGGTTGGGGGAGTGATGGACTATAGTGGGTCAAGTGTTGGAGTCAAGCCTCCTGATTGGCTTCTGTGGAGAGGGAGGGATGTGACCCATCTTCCCAACTTCTGATTGGTTCATCCCACATGACTCCCACCTTTAAAAAAATACAGGAAGCCTTTTTCAATCCCCCTTAATTTCAGAGCTCTGTTGATTATTTAATTCTGTAAATAGCTTATTTGTACATAGTTGCTAGCATATTATCTCCTTCATTAGATTGGGAACCTGGTGGAGGAAGGGAAATAAGCATTTATATGACACCTACTCTGTGTCAGACGCTGTGCTAAATGCTTAACAAATATTGTCTCACTCGATTGTTGCAACCGCCTTTCAAGGTAAGGGCTCTTATTATCCCCATTTGAGGGGCTGAGCTAGGTCTTGCCATCTGGAGGAAGGGAGGTAGTTCAGTGGATGGGTTGGGGTAACCTAGTGGTAGGTCTTTTGCAGTTTCTTGTCAGTATAATAAATTCACAATTGTATTGTGAATACAACAATTACAATTACAATACAATTACAATGACAAAAATATGAATATTTTCTGCAAACTGCAGAAAATTCAAGACTGAAAGTAACTGTACAGGGTAAAGAAGGGGTAAAATGATTCCTAAATAATAATAGCTACTGTTTCTACATCACTCCCCACTTTACAGCTGAGGAAACTGAGGTAAAATGACTAGCCCAGGGTCACTCAGCTAGTCAGTGTCTAAGGCCACATTTAAACTCAGGTCATCCTGACTTCAGGCCCATTGCTCTAACTATTGTACCACCAAGCTGCCTCACAACTTGGCTACCTCCATGTGGATAGTTAGGACAAATTCTTTATAGAGATTATGAATCACATGGTGCAATCATTTAAACATTAAATTTATTAAATTTTATTTTTTATTAATTTATTAAAATTAATCATTAAAAAGTAAGGTATTATAGCAAGTAATACCTTTATCAGCTGTATTGTTAAAACAAACAAGCAACCCAGAGATAACTCCTAAAATCGTAAGAAATAAAGGTCTTGGTGAAAAGCATAATTGATTGTGGATTCTCCTCTCCCTGATTCTTCCGGTAAGTTTTAAGTTCAGAGAATCTGTATACAACAGAAGAAAACGTTGCCAGGGTGTTCAGTCTAGGGGTTGGTTACCAAATATTGCCAAGTAGATTACAATACAATTCAATCCACTGTGCTAGATCCATGGGGAAGTACCAACTTTAAGTAAGTCCAGGCTGTTGATTTCACTTCCTTATCACCTGAATACAAAATGGCTTTGAGGAGCCCCAGTCCCCACTCTGATGCTTGACCGTGGACCACAATGGACAACAAAATTTTTTTTTTTTTTTGGCAGTTGGGGTTAAGTGACTTGCCCAGGGTCACAGAGCTAGTAAGTGTCAAGTGTTTGGTCTGAGGTCAGATTTGAACCTGGGTCTTACCTGACTCCTAGGCTGGGGCACTATCCACTGTGCCACCTAGCTGCCCCCAGACAAGAAAGTTTTGCTCAGCTGAATCATCTCAGGATATCCTCAGAGTGTGCCTACCCTCACCAAATTTGTTTCTCCTGCTGTGGCTTAGTAAATCTCATTTTGTTAACTGCTGAGTGATCTATGAATGTCTTGTTTTGTTCAAGCATGGCCTGAATCAGGCCCCTCACAGGACAAATAGAACAGTGTCTTTTTGGAAAGCAGGATGTATGGTGTCCTGTTTGGTTAGTGAGCAGAGTACATGAATGAGCATAGTCTAAGGGGAAAGAAGGCAGGCTTTGGAGCCTGGGGACCTGGGTTCATATCCCTGTTCTGTAAATTATGTGCCCAATTCTGGAAAAGTCACATGACTTTTCTTACCTGTTTAAAAAAAAAAAAAGAGGCAGGAAGGAGAACTGGACCAGATGACTTCTGAGGTCTCTTCCAGCCTTAGGTCTTCTTGCCACCTAGAGGAAGAGAATTAGTACCATAGATAGAGCCTCAAGGACTCTGTCCTAGGACTGGCCCAGAATCAGGAAAACCTGAGTTCAAATCTGACCTCAGACATTTACTACCTGGGCACATCTCTTCACCCCAGTTCCTCAACTGTAAAATGAGGACAATAACACCACCTACTTTACTGAGTTGTTGGGTAGACCTAATGAGATAATATTTATGAAGTGCCTGGCACACAGAAGTGTTATATAAATGCTGGTCATTGTTATTATTTAGTTACCAATTAATCCTGTCACTCTGCAACTAACAGTTGCCTTTCAGTTTTGAATTCTCTTCAGTTTGTAAAAAAAACATTCATAGTTGCTTTATTGTAAACACAAGAAACTGCAAACAACCTATGTGACCAAGGATTGAGGTGTGACAACAGCGTATACATGTTATTCTGCCCCAACTCCATCCCTGATGTCACTTTCTTTTCTTTGTATGTGTTTCATATTTACTTATCTGGGCACATGATTCCCTTCAGTGGAAGGTTGGCTCCGGGAGGAGTGGCCCTTTTTTTGTTATTGCCTTTGCTTCCCTAGCATCTAGCACCTACAGTCTAGTCCAGAGGTGGGGAATCTGCGGCTTCAAAGCCACATGTGGCCCTCTAGGTCCTCAAGTGTGACCCTTTGACTGAACCCAGACTTCACAGAACAAATCCCCTTAATAAAAGGATCTTTTCTGTAAAACTTGAACTCAGTCAAAAGGCCATACCTGAGGACCTAGAGGGCCACATATGGCCTTGAGGCTGCAGGTTCCCCACCCCTAGTAGATACTTAATAAATTTTTGCTGAATGAATGAATGGATTTCATCAGAATGAAATACTATGGCATGTTGAAAATGTCAACCAGGGAGAATACCAACATGTAAGTATATTGAAGAGATCAAAGAGGACATAGAACAAAGTAATGGCTATTGCTATTATTTTACTCATGCTTAAATGTAGTTACATTTCTTTTTTCTCTCTCTTTTTAAATCTATCTATCTATCTGTCTATCTATAATTATGATTTTCTGGTTTTATTCAGGATTTTATTGTCCATTACGCTTTTATTTCTCTAAATCACAGAATCTTAAGAAGTGGAATCGACCTTAGAGGTTATCTGAGAGTAGTCCAACCTAAAAACAAAGAATTCTCTCTAGTATCTTAAGAGCTTGCCCATAAAATTAAAACGACCAAGCTTGCTCCCAAAGAACTGATAGAAGGCATCTCTCCCACTTCTCTGCAAAATTAGGGGCTTGGATGTGGAACTCTGCAAATGTCATACTTTTCTGGTGTGTTGGTTGGTTTTGTCAAACTTTTCCACCCTCTCTTTTTTATTTTTTGTTATAAGGCACAGCTCTCTGGGAAGGGGAGGAGCAAGGCAGTGGGCAAGGAATATATTGGGGAATGTAAGTGATTAAAAGCAAAAGATGTCAAATAAAAATGTATTATAAAAAAGGGGGCTTGGTGATGATCATGATGATGTGTATCAGATGGATAGTATGTAGCATATATAAATATATATACTATATATATACTATATAGCATATATAGTATATACATATTTATATAGGTAGATAGTATCATGGATAGTGATAAGGATTAGATCTGTGATTTTGTTGATATAGGGAACTCTCAGGTGAGGAAACTCTTTTCACTAATGCAGGTTGGCACCTTCTCTGTAACTTACAGAGTTGTCTGGAGTACAGAGAGTTTAAATGACTTGACCTGGGTTATAAGGCCAGCATGTGTCAGAAGTGGAACTTGAACCCAGGGCTTCTGGCTTCGATGCCAGCTCTCTATCAATGAACAAATACCATTTTCTCACTGTTCGAGCGTGTGTGTGGGTGAGGTATAGAAAGATTTCACCCCTCAGCTCCTGATATTACATTACATTAGATCTTAGGAAATAGTGATTGGTGAAGGGTCATGGATTTTAAAATATCTGTTTCTTTAATATTTTAGGTTGTTGCTTTATTGCATTTTTGTTGGGTCACTCCATAGATGAGTACTCCACTCTGATGAGATCATATAATTATGAAAAACATATATTTATGGAATATATAGTTAAGTTTAGGGGCAGCTAGGTGGCATAGTGGAATCAGGAAGACTCATCTCCCTGAGTTCAAATCTGGCCTTAGACTCTTAACTAGCTGTGCGACCCTGGGCAAGTCACTTAACCCTGTTGGCCTCACTTTTCTTTCTTGTAAGATGAGCCAGAGAAGGAAACGGCAGACCACTCCAGTTTCTTTGCCTAGAAAATCCCAAATAGGGTCACGAAGAGTTGAATACAACTGAACGACAAAAAAAGTTAAGCTTATGATTTTTTTAAAAGTCTGGAAAAGAATAAAATATAGTTGATAGCCAGAGCAACTTAGTTCATCAGTTCTGAGTTAGAAGAGAGAGACCTTGGAGGTCACCTAATCCATACTAGGAGCTAGCTGGCACAGTGAACAGATTGCTGGAGAAGGGGTCGGGAAAACCTGAGTTCAAATGAAGCCTCTGACACTTACTAGTTGTGTGATCCTGGGCAAGTTATTTAACCTCTCTCAGTCTCAATTTTCTCATCTGTAAAAATGGAGTAATAATAGCACCTACCACATAGGGGTGTTATGGGGATTAAATAAGCTAGTGTATGTAAGGTACTTTACAAACCTCAAAGAGCTATATAAATGCCATCATTGTCATTGTCGTCAGTCAAGTCTTAAAATTACAAGGAAGAATGAATATATAGGATATTGCCTGCCTTTGATGGGCTGTGGCCAAGGAAGCGGAGTGAAAAATCTCTGTAGTTAGGAAAGGAATGTCATGTTCCACAGACCTGTGTTTAAACAGGATTACCCACTCTCTAATAAAGCATTCTCCTTGGGATCATTGAAAGCCATGACCACGAGGGGGCGAACGAGCACCATCCTGTGTCCTCTGGTGCTCTCCATGCCTGGGGATGAGTGAGTTTGGCTGATGTGAGCTCTCTAGGGAGAGCACGGTTGCTGGTTACCTGCACCAGGTGCATGCATTGTTGATGGCTCCTTCCAGAGTGCTGTCAAGTGCCCTGTGGTTTGGTTTCAGTAGCAGGAGTAGGGAAAAGGGCTGGGAACTGATTATAATTAGTACAGAACTAATTAATATATTTAGAGGTAATCTTTGTATTTGCAGGGCAGCCAGGTGGCACAGTTGGATAGAGTGCTAGGCCTGGAGTCAGGAAGACTGATCTTCCTGAGTTTAAATCTGGCCTAAGACAGTTACTAGCTGTGTGACCCTGGGCAAATCACTTAACCCTGTTTGCCTCAGTTTCCTCATCTGTCAAAGGAGTTGGAGAAGGAAATGGCAAACCCGTTCAGTATTTTTGCCAAGAAAATCCCAATGGGGTCACAAAGGGTCAAGCACTGCTGAAAAACAATGGAAATCTATGTAGTTCAGTGTAATGCACATTTGAGTCATTTTTATGAAGTAATTGCTCATTGTGCCTTCAATCTGTTCCCTAGAAGTTTGAAACTGGACTAAACCTCAGGACATAGTGCGTGTGTGTGTGTGTGTGTGTGTGTGTGTGTGTGTGTGTGTGTGTGTATGCTGGGGTGGGGTAGGTTGGGAAGTGGAAATAGTATGTTAGGTGTTTGCCTAAATCTCTGAGTGACAGTGCTTAGCATAGTTCCTGGCACACAGCATGTGCTTAATAAATGTTTGTTGACTGACTACCTTCTCTAAGATTGTTTGTCAGGATCATAGAATTAGAGCAGGAAGTGACCTGAGAAAGTCTTCTAGGATTTTAGGTCTAGAGATTAAAGAAAGCTACCTAGTCCAACTCCCTTATTTTATAGGTGAGAAAATTCAGAGTAGTTAAATGAAGTTTTCAAACAACATTGCCTTACGCAGGCTGTAAGCATCAGAGGTTTGAACCCAGAACCTCTGACTTGAGAGCCTGTCTTTTTTCCACTATGCTGTTTGCCTCCCTTCTCATTTCAGACATGAGGAAACAGAGGCCCAATGAAGTAAAATGACTTTTCTGAGTCCACACAGGAAGTAACCAGGAAAGCTAGGATCTTTAAACCTGCTTAAAAAGTGAATTATGTTCTGGAATGTGACAAATGGTTTACTTTATCTCAGCTTCCAATCTGAGAGCCTAGGAGTTTGCACATGGAGTAGGAGGAAAAACACACTTCAGAAGACAGTAGTTGAATGCTATTGATTTATTATTGATTTTCATACAAGCTGAGAATTTGACCCAGAAACGTCCTCTAGGTAAGCCTTGCGAGCTGTGATTCACCGATGTCACACTAGTCACAGGGCCATTGGAGACCTGACAGACACTTGTTTTCTTCCTTCATCTTAAAGCATCCCTGTGCTCTTTGAGCCCCCCAAACCAAAAGATGATAGATTCTGCTGATCATACACTAGTATTAGCTACATTTTCTCAAAGAAAAAGAAAAATCAGAACACATAACTCTTTTAGTGCAGATAATAGTGAAACATATCGAACATCTGAAGTACCTGTGGGAATCTAGACAGGGCTTTAGAAGTCATCCTCAAAGAATGGAGAATCCTGTGAGTTCCCAAGAGTCTCCTGGAACTCATGCACTTTCCTGGTCCAGCCTGGAGAGTATTACTGGCCATATGATTTCCAGGTAAGGCTGGGAAAGTAAGCCTCATCATTAGGATTTTCTTCCCAGTTTTGTTCTGTATATTGATTTGGATTATCCATTCTTTCTTCCCACTCTTGAACTGGACAGTCACCATGACTTCTTTCAACTGGTTCCCACCTCCAATGCTGCCTCTCAATAGAATAATTATTATCTGATTGCTGGTCATGAGATTGATAACGGTCTTCCATACCAGATTCCCAGATTCCTATGTATCTGTCACCTTGGTCATCTTCAAAGGCAGAGTGATCTGCATTATTTTGTCTGCTTCCTTCATCTTTTTGTTCTGATGGATCATGGATACAATAGCATAACCAGTCGCCTTTTTGCTTGGTCAAAAAATACACATCACAGTGTATTGGACTATCTTTTATCTCCACCAGTGATTCCTGGGTGTTGGGGTGTCTATGCTCAGCTTTCTGTGATGTTGGTTCCTGCTTTGGGGAATCCCAATAATCAGATCTTTCTTCTGGCTGTTCCTGTTCATCATCATGAAATCTCTGAGATAAATCTCTCTGAAAATTTCTTTCATTGTTGCTTAAAAAGTATGTCTTATCACCTCCATTTGCAGAGCTCTGATATCTCACTTGAAGCCTCCCATCATTTCTTGGAGTCAGGGTTGGATTTCTCAGATGGTTTCTGATCCCATCCCTTGGTATGGAGATCTCTTCATTAATATGGGGTTTCTCATTATACTCGTACTTTGGTATTAGGATCTTAGGTCTCACTTGGAAATTGCCATCAATTTCTGTTCCAGGATTTTGGCTTCTCACTTGGTGTCTTCCATTGCCCTGGAGTTCTGAGGTTTGTTGATGTTCTTCATCATCTTGGGGTCTTGGGGTCTGCTGTCTAACTTGACATCTTAAATCACTTTGATGTTCTAGGATCTGTTGCGGAAAATGATGTCTCCTACCATCCCTTGGTCCTAGTGTCTGCTGTCTATTTTTATATCTCTCACCATCCTCGGGTCCTGGAGTTTGCTGTACAATGTGGTTCCTTTCATCATCTCTGTGTACTTGGGACTGCTGGCTAACTTGGTGTCTCTGATCGCTCTGGATTTCTGGGATCTGCTGCCTATGATCGTTCCTTCCTTCATCCCTTGGAAGTGAAGGCTGCTGCCTAACTTGGTATCTCCTATCATCTCTTGGTACTGGGGTTTGGTCCCTTCTGTCATTCTGGATTTCTGGGAACTGAGGCCTGATTTGGCGTCTCCCATCATCTGGCATTTCTGGGGTCTGCTGCCCATGTT
>NW_020954546.1:34314034-34372997 GCF_900497805.2 Vombatus ursinus | reverse complement strand
GAAGTGAAGGCTGTTGCCTAACTTGGTATCTCCCATCACCTCTTGGTTCTGGGGTCTGTTGCCTTCTGTCATTCTGGATTTCTGGGGACTGAGGCCTAACTTGATGTCTCCCATCATCTGAGATATCTGGGTTGTGCTGCCCACGTTGGCTCCTTTCTTCATCTCTTGGAACTGAAGTCTCCTGTCTAACTTGGTATCTCCCACCATCTCTTGGTACTGGGGTCTGCAGTCTATTTTGGTGTCTTCCATCATTCCAGTTTTCTGAGGACTGATTCCTAACTTGGCATCTCTCATTATTTGAGATTTCTGGGGTCTGCTGCCTATTTTGGCTTCTTCCATAATCCCTTGGAACTGAAGTCTCCTGTTTAACTTGGTATCTTCCATCACCTCTTGGTGCTGATGTCTGTTGTCTTCTGTCACTCTGAATTTCTGGGAGCTGAGGCCTAACTTGGTGTCTCCCATCATCTGGGATTTCTGGGGTTTGCTGCCTATGTTGGCTTCTTCCATCACCCCTTTGAATGGAAGGTTGCTGTTGAGCCTGATGTCTCTCATCCTCTCTTTCTCTTGTGGTGTGGTATCTCCTCTCATCCCTTGGTATGGGGGTCTGTCGTCTAATTTGGTCTGTTCTATCATTCCAGATTTCTGGGGTCTGTTGCCTACGTTGGCTGCTCCTGTCATCCTTTGATAGTGGGTCCTGTTCTGTAGTTTGCTGTCTTTCATCCTTGATTTCTGGTGACTGAGTTCTAACTGGGTGTCTTTTATCATCCTGTAGTTCTCTTTCTGATTGTATAACTTGGTGTCGTCTATCATCCTGGATTTCTGGGGACTGTGGTCTAACTTTGTGTCTCCCCTCATACTTTGGCACTGAGGTCTGCCGTCTCACTTGGCATCTTCCATAACCTTGCATTTCTGGAGACTCTGGTCTATTTTCATGTTCCTCATTATCCTGGGTATCTGGGGCCTGCTGCTTATCACACCTATCATCTCTTGGTTCTGAGGTCTGCTCTCTCTCTTGTAGTCTCTCATCATTCCAGGGATCTGATGTTGCTTGTCTGTCTTGGTGTCTTCTTTCATTTTGAGCTACTTGAATCTGCTGTCTATTTTGGCTTCTATCATCCCTTGGTGCTGGGATCTGCTGTCTCCCCTGTTGCCTCTCATCACTCCAAGGGTCCGTTGTCTGTTGTCTAACTTGGGGTCTGTCATTATCTCTTCCTACTGTAGTCTGATCTCTCATTTGGTCCTGCTCATCATTTTGGGGTTGTGGGGTTTGCTTTCTAAATTGTTGTCTCTCATCATCCCTTGTTGCTGGGATCTGATATCTAACTCTTGGCTGCCCATTATTTCTAGAAGTTGGCAGCTGCTCTCTTATTTGGGCTCTTGCTTCTTCTTTTTCTGATACAGATTGATCTCTAACATATTGTCTATCATCATCCTTTAATGTTGGCTGTTGCCTGCTCACATAATATTTCTTCTTGTGACTAAGTAACTGGCTCTGATCTCTTTCTTGGCATCTCTCATCATATCTTGCTTCTAAATCTTCATCAGTCTCATAGAATTCTGGAACATCTCTTGGATATGATGTTTGATTTCCCCCTTGGTATTTTCCATCATCTCTTGGTTCTTGAGATTGCACATTCACTTGATGTCTCCTTTCCTCCCAGGCTCCTGGGATTTGGCCACTCACCTGATATCTCCTATCATACCTTACTTCTGGGGACTGTTCTCTCACTTTGTACCTCCCATCATCCCTTGGACTTGGAATCTGATCTCTCACCTGATGTCTCTCATCATATCTTAGTCCTGGGGTCTGCTCTCTCACATGGTATATACTATCATTCCTTTGCATTGGGATCTCTTCTGTGACTTGATGGTACCTATTGTCTCTTGGTGTTGGAAGAGTTTCTATAAAATGTCTTTTCCCACTGTCCCTTTGTCCTGATGTCTGCTCTGTGACCTGGTGTCTCCAATCATCTTCTGGTGCTGGTGTCTGCTCTTTAACTTCATGTCTCTTATCACATCTTGAAAATTGACTCCTATCTCTGACATGGTATTTCCCATCATCTTCATTACCTGGGCCCTGTCTCTCAGAATTTCCAAGTATTGATGTCTCACCTCTAATGTGGCAATTTCCACTGGCCCTTGTTGCTGTGCTCTCGTCTCTTACACGGATCCTTGTTTCTGCCCTGGATTCTTTTTGATCAGCAGTCACTCTGTGCTGCCCAGCATCCTGAGGGGTTTGGGGATGGTCATTCCCACGATCTCTCCCATTGTTGGTTGTTGCTGGGAGTTCATTGCTTCTTGGCGGTGTCCCTTCTGCTCTCCCTTCTTGTGACTCTTGTGACTCAGATCTTCTCCCCCCTTCCTCTATTGCTGGGCAGAGGAGAGGTTGAATGCATGCATAACAGGCTTTCACCACACTGAAGACCAGTAAAACAAATTCACTGAAGTCCACTGTGCCATCACCATCTTTATCCAGGAGTTGGAGGATTTTGTCAGCTGTCTCTGAATGACCAGGTTTCTGTAAGAAAGTAGGAAAAAATTGTTAACTATGAACCATTTCTCTTGTTGGTATGCATTCTACCATCTAATATACTTATCAGGAGTTGTTTGTCTTTTTATGTATTTAGTTTTGATGATCAGGAATGGTGATTACAACAGAATATGGAACTCCTGGTGTGAAATCTCCTCCCATCAATTCAGATCATCACCTCATGATCTTAGATAGTTCCTTGAGGGGACTAAGAGGTTAAGTAACTTGGCCCCTAATAGATTATGACTTCAGATCAGATCCTTCCTAATCAAAGGTTGGCCCTATATCTACCATGCCACATTGCTTGAGACCTTTTACATGGAGTCCTGCATTGGTTCCATATTTCAGCGTACAACCTCGGCTTTTCCTACCTTTTCAGTCTTCTTATACTTTACCCACCTCCATTTACTCTGTAATCTAGTGACACTGGCTTCCTTGATGTGCCTTGCATCTCTCTGGTTTAGGCTGAGAACTTTGGCTGTGCCCATGCTTGGAATGGTCTAGCTCCTCATTTCTGCCTCCTCATCCCTATTTCTTGGCTTCTTCCAAGTCTGCAAGAAGCCTTTCCCAGTCTTTCTTAATATTAGTGCCTTCCTTCCAAGACTGCCCCTCAATTTATACTGTATACAGCTTGTTTGAACACAGTTGTTTGCATGTTGTCTCTGCCATTAGACTCTGAACTCCATGAGAGCAGAAACTCCCCCCCCCCCTTCTTTGCATCCCCAGTATTTATCACAGTGCCTGGCACAAAGTAGGCATGTAACAAATGCTAGTCAATTGACATGCTGAGTCTGTTTTCCTATTTTGTCCCTGGCCAATGAAATACATGTTACAAAGGAATGAAACAATGTTGGACATTTTTCACACTGATCACTAGTAAGTAAAAGCAAATAACATGTCAGAAATGAACCGAGAGTCAATCAGAGAATTCCCAGTGCAGGGAACTGTGGGCCTTTTTACCTGAAGGGCTTCTCCAAATTCTTCTTGTAGTAGCTGTTTCAATTCTTGCTTACTCAGTCTCTGGCATCCTTCATCCCTCCGTGCATTTTTGTAGAAAACATCGATAACATTAATGATACCTTTGAGGAGTTGAGGCATATTTTTGTCTTCCCAGTGGGATTGTACCTGAAGTGAGAAATTATAGAAAAATATTTACTTCTAGTGTATCTTTTTTTTTTTTACTCATCCCTCTCCATCTCCCAGAGGCTGATGCACTGTGATAGAAATGTTCTCTTTTGTAGGACAGAAATCCAGCTGACATTTAAAATGAAAGGAGAAGCTTTTCAGGTTAGTTTCACCTTACAGTGAAATTAAGAAAAAACTCAAGGAAGGCACTATTGGCTCTGCCATCATGAATGACTTCCCAAAACATACTGACCTGTGACAAATGCTGACAAGTCTTCTCTCTTGTGTATAAGGATTGTGGACATTCCTCTGTTCATAATATTCATAGAAATATACCAAGTACCTTTGGTATTGCCATGCCTAAAATATCATCTGATGGGAATGAATCATTTGTATTTCTAAAGATTATGTCAAGAATAAGGATGATGAAAGGTGTTCTCATAGAATTTTATATTCTTAAAAACTCCTCCAACTTTGCAGTGAGAGAACTTGACTTTGACTCTTATTTCTGACATTTATTACCTGTGAGTCCTTGGGCAAATCACTTGATTTCCTTGGGCCTCATTTTTCCTCATCTGTAAAATGGACTAGAAGGGATCTTCAAGGTCCCATCTAGCTCCAGATCCATGACCTATGATCATCTAGCTCCAGATCCATGACCTATCTATAGTCTGGCAGGGGCGGGGAACCTGCGGCCTCAAGGCCACATATGGCCCTCTTGGTCCTCAAGTGTGGTCTTTTGACTGAGTCCAAGTTTTACAGAACAAATCCCATTTTTTTAAAAGGGGAATTGTTCTGTGAAGTTTAGATTCAGTCGAAGGGCAGCACTTGAGGACCTAGAGGGCCACATGTGGCCTTGAGGCTGAAGGTTCCCTACCCCTGGACTCTAACCCCCTCCTATTATCCTTTTAGGATCATCTATGGAAGCGACCCTGAAGGTCATCTAGTCATTCTCCCCATTTTACAGACAAGGAACTGAGGTTCAATATTTTGTACATTACTTTGCAAACTTTAAAGTGTCATTTAAGTCCACCATCGCCATCAGTACTAAAACTCTCTTCCTTCTTTCTCAAGTTAACCAAACCCTGGCTTTCTCCTGAAAATAGCAGTTTCCTTGAGATCTTTCTCAATAGACAGCAGAGGCTGTACTTTCTTCCATCCCCTCTCCCAAATTCATAAAGTCAGGAGAAGATATGGCATATGATGCATAAATTAATTCATGGACTTCTGGAGCTGGAAGGGACTTTTGACAATATCTAGTAAACAACCTTATTTTATAGATTTGGAAAGTGGAACCCAGAGAGGGAGGCAGGGTGGAGTAGTGGCAAGAGTAATGGATTTGATCTCAGAGGCTCTGAGTTTGAATCCTGGTTCTGCTGGCCTTGGGCAAATCACTTTCTCTTGGCCTCACCTTTCTGAGCCATTAACATAAGGGGGCTGGACTAATTGACCTCTAAAAGCCTTTCCCAATTTAAACCTATGAACCATCACCCTATGACCTATTCAGGGTCACACTACAAGCTAGTGACAGAGCTGAGACCTGAACCCAGATCTATTGCCTCTCATTTAACCTTGGTGACACTAGATTTGGACTATGGCAGAACCATAAAATCTTAGGGTTGAAAGGAATCTCAGCTCTCTACCAATCTAATCTCCTCATTTTAGGAATGAGGAAAATGGAAGATCTGAAGGACTTGTCTAAGGTCAAACAGCCAATTTGCAGTAGAAAGTCCCTAGGAAGCAAAGTAATCTACAAATTTGATACACAAAAAAATTTCTCTCATCCTTAGTGGTTACATAGTTGGAAGAAAAGAATCTCTGTAAAACAATGGGAGTAGTTCAGCTAAGTAAGTTTTGTGGTCACAGCAACCAAAACAGTGACTCAGTCTAACTGTACTTGGAACCTGATGGTGTAAGCTGGGATTGATTCATCCACTAGAAATCATTCTTTCTTCTCTAAGTGTCTGATGTCAGCAAGGAAAAGGAAAAGACCTGAAGACTCATGGAGAACAGTGAGCTTTTAGGAGCATCTGGAGGGAAAAGAAAGAGGACAGCATATTTTCCAAGTTAAGGTCACTGGGCAGCTACTCTCAACTCAGAAAACAAACAAACAAACAAACAAAAACATCTAGGCAACAATATCTTGGAAATAAAACTTTTTGTTGAAGCTGATTGAAATTCTGCTCTTCTCATTACAGGTCAAGTTTTGCAGGGTTTGGAAAACAAGAGACTCGATGAGAAACATTCACCATATCCCTAGAGCCCACAAAAAAACTACCAGAAAGACAACCATTGAATGAAATAATAAAAAAAAAATGCTTCCATTGATTCTTACCTTGGTCACCAAGAGCAATGGCAGACTATGGCTGCAGAGCACCTGGAATACTGGGGATGTGAGTTCTCTCTCTTATATAGGGGTTTTAATTGCACCCTTTAACCATACATCTTTTGTAGACAACGCCCTTTATGTAAAATGGACTGATTCATTACCAACCAAACCCCATTCCACCTGTTTCTTCCCCAATGGGTTGTTTAACTCAGCATTTCCTTGACCAGCTTTGCCTAGTCTGCATTATGTTTGCACTGGTGGTCTCATTATATTAGCATTAGCCCTATCTCCAGTTCATTGCATGGATGATACTAGGATTGTAAATTTAGAACTGGAAGGGGCCATAGAGGTTGTGTGTTCCAATTCTCTCCCCCACATTTTACAGATGAGGAAACTGAGGCCCTGAGAGGTTAAGAGATTTATCCAAAGTTGAAGAAGTAGTGTGTGCTGGCAGTGTGTTAAAATTAAATAATTTCTGGAAAGAGGCCATGTAAAATGCCAAAGGGGAATCACAATGTTAGTGCTAAAAGAGACCCTAATGGTCATCTAGTCTGGCCCTTCATCTTATAACTGAGAAAACTGACACCCAATGAAGTGACTTTTATGTATGTAGTTATTTACATATTGTCTTCTCCATTAGAATAGAAGCTCCTTGAGGGCAGGGACTGTGTTTTTGCCTGATGTATAGTAGGCACTTAATAAATGCTTGTTGATAGACTGGCTTGCCCAAGGTTATACAAATAGTTAATGGCAGTCATCACATGAATTCAGCCCTTCTGATTCCAAAGACTAACAGTATTTTGAACCCAGCTCTCAAGGGATACCAGCCATAAAAGGAGTCTATTTCACACATTGCAATGGGTGTACCTTGATTGATTTATATGAGATTGAAGTATTCAAATACAGTAGAGACCTGTGGTGAAGTGATTCTGTATAACAAAGAACCCATGTAACCGAATCTTGTCATTAGCCCTGGCTCTTCCCTCTTCTTCAGGCTCTCTATCCAATCAGTTGCCAGGCCCTCTTGCTTCTTCTTCCATGACTTCCTTTACATTTGTCCCTTTTTTTCATTCAAGCAGCCACCACCATAGTTCAGGCTCCCATCATCACCTGCCTAAATTATTTCAAAAACTTCCAAGTTAGAATCCTGGCTTCCATTCTTCCCCCTCTCCAACCCATCATCCACACAGCTTCCAAATTGATATACTCAGACCACAGGTCTGTTTGAGTTACTCCTTTGCTCAAGAAATGTCAGTGGGTCTCCATTACTTCTAGGATAAAATACAGACTACTCAGTCTCACATCTAAAACCTTCCACAGTCTGACACTCATCCACCTTCCTAGATTCCCTGCCCCCTCCCATCTGCCATATTTCTCCCTTTATGCTCTCTATGTTCTAGTCAATCAAAGTTATTTTCTGAAATTGTTATTCCATCTCTGCCTTTGCACAGGCTCTTGACGGTGTGAGAAATGTCTAGCTTCCTCACCTCTCTCTCTTAGAATCCCTTGTTTCCTCCAAATCTCGCTTCAAAAGCCAACTCAGCTGACACATCTTTTCTTATCTCCCTAGTTGCTGATACTGTCTCCCTTCTTTAATAATCTGTTTGCTTGTTCTATCCTTCTTGTAGTATATAAGCTCCTCGGGAAGGAAATTTTTGTTTTTGACTGTATTCACACTCTCTTAATAGATGCTTGTTGGATTGGACTGGCTTATGGTACATGCAATTGTCTTGGGACAAATGAGCAGCTAGGTGGTGCAGTGCATAGAGTACTGAGCTTGTAGTCAGGAAGACCTGAGTTCGAATCTGACCTTAGACACTTACTAGCTGTGTGATCCTGGGCAAGCAACGTAACCTCTATTTGCCTCAGTTCTTCAAGTAAAGGGGGGCATGCTGGAGAAGGAAATGACAGATCACTCCTGTATCTTTGCCAAGAAAATGGTCATGTAGAGTGAGATATGACTGAAGACTGGATAACAACACTCGTCTTAAATCTCACCCAGCTTCTTTCCCACCCCACTGGCTTTGCATGCTGTACTCCTCTCTTCCTGTCTAAGGGAGCTACCTTTGGGGGTGCTGTCCACAATGCCGGAGCATGAAGGAATCCCTCTTTCAGTGAAGAAATCTTTTCTGGTGATTATAGCAGCAAAGGGCTAGGCAAAGGGCACTGGTGAATTATAGGACTGCTGAACTAGTGGTATCCTAGCTGATAGCCACCTAGCATGGACAGCATTGCAGTCAATTTCCCAGATTTTCTGGTTCAGTTTTCCTGCTTTCCTAGTTCAACTCTCTTCTTGTGCTAACAGCTGAATTTTTCCTATAGCTTTCTTAACCTTAACTACCATAGGTCCACAGGGTAAGAGTTTAAAAAGAGTTTAAAAATTGTCTTTATTTGTGTTAATTGTCTTTATTGTGTTAATATGCTCCTCTCTAAGTTTCTTACATGGTAGACTTGACAGCAGATCTTACAGGATCCCTTTCTATATGGCAATAAAATAACAACACATTTACTTTACTAAAAGGATTCCTTAAAGGGGCCCCTCAGGAAACATCCAGGTCCAATACAAGAGGTCACAATGATGTCTATTGAGTTAAGTGTGATGGATTAGCCTCCACAAATCTAGTGGGTACAGAAGACACATCCAGGGCCATCTCCAGTTGTCCTGATCTATATCTTGCCACTGGATGCAGATGGCTCCAGAGGAGAAAGTGAGGCTGGTGACTTTGTACAGCCCTCCCTCACTTAAATTCAATTCACTCAAAGGTTACGGTATCACCTTTCTGATGTCATGATCGTCTCGGCGAATGAAGGACAAACAACATCAGAAGATAAATCTGGAACATAAAATTTTGGAGGCAGTGTGTTGTATAATGGAAAGAACACCCATCTTGGAGTCAGAGAAGATGCAGATTCAAACCATGCCTCTCACACTTACTAGCATTGGAAAAATGGGAATAACAATAGCACCTATGTCACAGGATTCTCAAGAGAATCAAATGAGGAAACACACACAAAGCACTTTGAAAACCTTAAAGCGTTAAGTCAATGTCATTTGTAATATTGAGGAAAGACCCTTATACTTTATGTTGGGAACTAGGAGGACAGAGAGGAATACTTAGGCTCCTTACTGAGGGAAGAGGGAAATAGAGAGGAAGGAGGACTACTGGGTCTTGTCTTGAGCACTGAAGTGGGGAAAAGAAGAAGGAGACTAGGATCCTGAGCTGGGTACCAAGCGGGGACCCTTTGGACCTAGGACCTGAATCTAAACTCTGACACTAACCCCCCCCCCCCCCCACTCTACCCTGGTGGAATTATCCACTCAGCTTTGGTTCTCAACTTTGAGCTGAGTTATCTTGACTGGATGAAAACTCACCTAACCCACCCTGAAAAGAATGCTGACTCTGGGTTCAGATCCAACCATCTGATGTTTTTCACCAATGTGACCTTGGGAACAGTTTCCTTGTCTGTAAAACAATGGGGCTGGTCTAGGCGGCCTCTGAGGTCCCTTACATTTCTATGATTCTGATCTAGTTGGTCCTGTGTTATATATTACATTCCCATTTAGCCATCTACCATGAAAGTAGGGTCAGAGAATATAATTCAGGAGAATCAGAGAAAAAGATTAACAAATCAGAGAAAACAATGAACAAATCAGAGAAAAAGATTAACAAAAACACAAAAATGATGTAAACTTCAACTTATTCGAAGGTTTAATCTATTTTCATATGTATCTTTCTAAGATATACACACACATCTTTACATAGATAGATATAGATATAAATGCATATATATGTAAACATTTTCCTTTTAAAGGTGCATCATTTTAGGGATGAAAGTTACATATTTAGACCATTATGGGTAAATTTGTGTTGAGAGCTAAGAAGGAAGTTTCAGGAATTTGACAAATAATCTTTAACTTACTTTGATTTTCAGCAGAAAACCCTTTTCGTGCACACACTGAGGTGGGTCCACTGAGGAGGGCTAAAGCATTGTTGAGTTAATGAAGGAGGGGAAGGGACACCTGACTTCTTAGCTTTGATGTGTGACTTGTGTGCCACAGGACAATCCAGTTACCCTGTGTGTCTAATGGGCAGGGACGGAGTGATCCTCCTCTCAGTGGTCATTAAGTGCTTAGAGCCTGAGTGCCTTTGTTAGTGTATTAATTACAGTTATGGGAATAATTATCATTCTTGGTTTAAAAATCTGTCTTTTAAGAAGAATGGTCCTTGTGTAAATTATACCTCCACCCTCTTTGTAAATGACTCTGTGGCATTCAGAACTTCGGAATGTTAGCTGGGGCCTTGGGGCTCCTTTTCCGGGTCATGTAGGCTGGTGAAGGCTGGGCTTGCTCTCTGAAGCTTCTGGTCTTCCTATCTCCTCCTCCCTTCTGTATCTGCCTCTTTCCCCCCTATATTTGTTCTCTTTTTTACTATTTTGGTTGTTGTCATCTGTCTCTTTTTCTTTGTATTCACTTTTTAACTTTGTACTTACTTATCTGTGAACAAGTTATGTATGTCCAACTGAATGCACATATGTTCCTCAAGAGCATGGACTGTTCTGTTTTTTTTTTTTTTTTTGTCTTTGTATTCCCAGAATCTAATACGGTGCCTCATATAGGGTAGGTACTTAATAAAATTTTGTTGAATTGAAATGGATTGCTTCATCTACCTTCCTTTTTGCTTTTTCTCCTTTCATATTTTTCCTTTTGTTTCATGTTATTTCTTTCTCATATTTTTGTTCTTTTTTCATCTTTGTGTTTCTTCTTCCTCCCTCTCTCCCTCCCTCCCTGCCTTTCTCCCTCTCTTCCTCCCTTCCTTCCTCTCTCTCTCTTCCTTCCTCCACCCTCCCTTCCTTCTTCCCTCTCTTCCTCCCTCCCTTCTTTCCTATAAAAAGTACTATATAAATGTGATCTGGGTCTGGCGCATGTGCCAACACCTTTAATTTGTTAAGTTGCCATTATCCACATGGAAGATGCTGAGCATTTGCTTCTAGGAGACTGGAAGACTGGTGTATATATGGACATCCTACATTAGCCTATCATGAGGCTGGGAGCAGCCTTTTAAAATTGGCTGCATGGGTAGAACTGTTAGCATCTTTAAAATGGTGTGAATCTACACATGCGATAGCTTTTGATTTATTAGCATGTGAAGGTAAAGGACTCCTTCACTCATACCATGGGGTGTGGTGGGAGAGGGCCCTAGGACCTCATTTCTTCCTTTTCCTTTAAGCCTTGTTGACTGGAGAGATAGTTCTGGCATTTTAGTCTTTTAATTAATTTCTGTTTCAGGCTCAGGGAGTGGAATCTTCAATTTGACTTGGGAATTCAAGTAAAGTCAGCCCAGTAGTGAAACCCTGAGAAAGAAGGGTCCAGGGACTCCAGCCCAGAAAAGGCGGTACTTCTGGCTTTAAACTTGACCTTGGTGGGACTAATGCAATGTAGAAACTGAGCAAAGTTGTGAGCCTAATTCCAACATCCCCTCTTCCCCTCCAAGGCCAGGGTGGTGGGGCTATGCACCGAGGTGGTGTTGGAGGGAAATGTTTGTGCATTTCTTTTTCCTATATCTTTATTTATTTATCTGCTTATTTACTTATTTATTTTTGGTGAGGCAATCAGGGTTAAATGACTTGCCCAGACTCACATAGCTAGTGTCAAGTGTCTGAGGCCCGATTTAAACTCAGGTCCTCCTGACTTTAGGTCCAGTGCTCTATCCACCGTGCCATCTAGCCTCTCCTCCCTATATCTTTAAAATAGATATCCCTTTTAAAAAGCTAATCCAATGTTTTAAATGGTTAAATGGAACTGAACACTAGTCATTGGACCCCTCAAAATGGTGGAAACACAGCCAATGGGGGCTTGAGTCAGTGTGAGACAAGAAACTCCCCAACCCCTTTAGAGAAGGAAATCAGTATTTAGATAGCACCTACTATGTTCCAGAGACTATGCTAAGAGCTTTATAGATATTGTCTCATTTGATCCTCACAACAACCCTAAGAGGTAGGTGCTATTATTATCCCCATTTTACAGGTGGGGAAACTGAGGAAGATCAGAGGTTAAATGACTTGCCCAGGGTCACACAGCTAGTAAGTGTTTGAGGCTAGGTTCGAACTCACATCTTCATTACTCCATGCCTGGTGTCCTATGCACTATGGTGCCATCTAGCAGCCAGAAAACCAGGGTTCCAGAAAATCCTAAAGGGGCTAAAATGTAACAAGCTGTCCCTAATAGAGTGGGGCCAGAATCAACATCAATATAAGTGGTTATTTTTCTTTTTCTTTCTGTTTCCACATATGTTTTGAACCATACTCTGTTTGACCTTCTCTCTCTGTCCTCTCTATCTTGATCTTTCTTTGTCTCAGTCACTGTCTCTCTTTTCTCTGTCTGTCTCTATCTCTCTCTGTCTCTGTTTATTTCTCTCTGTCTTGGTCTGTCTGTCCCTGTTTCTCTATTTCTGTCTCTGTCTCTTGGTCTCTCTCGGTGTCTGTGTTTCTCTAACTATCCTTCTGGAAAAACAATAAGAAGACACACTTCAATTGCTCAGTCTAGACTTTGCCATAAGAAGATTCTTTCTAGTCTTCCCAATTCATCTTTACTGCGGAAAGTTCTTAGAAGGGCCTCTAGTGTAAATAGCTATTCCAGTACATGTCCCCTGCCCCCCAACTTCAGCTGTCCCTCCTCCTCTTCCCCTGTGGAATTCCTACCCACTCATTAATCAACAAGCATTTATTAAACTCCTATTACATGATAGGCACTAGAGATACAAAGACAAATGTGAAATTGTATCTAAATGAATGAATGAAACAGCATTTATTAGTGCTTATTATGTGCTGTAAACTCTGCTAAGCACTGAGGATATGAATAGAAAATGTGAGATTGCCCTGCTCTCAAGGAGCTGCCACTTTAATTGTGAAAGATGACACATAAAAGGGAGTTCCACAGTAGGGCAGACAGAAAGACTTAGAAATCCTAGAGGCCCAGGGGATTGGGGGGGAGCTGACAGCAAGGCCCTGAGGGTTCTTAGGTTTCATCAGTAGGTCAGAAGACAATCCTGGGGAGGGGTCTGGAAGGACTAGAGGCAAGGCTCATGGGGGTCCTCTACCTCACTGGTTAATGAATGACTCTTATCTCCTCTAAACTGTGTAAGCATTCCAGCAGCCCACAGCAGGGCTGTGGGAAAGGGGAATGGGGCAAAGAAGAAAACTTATATTATACTGGGGGAGAAAACATGTCCATATGGAAGTATATATAAGATATGTACACACATTATATACATATATGTGTTTATAGGTATATACATATATGTAGGTATATAATTCTGCAGTACTTAGGATGAAAGGTGTTGTCCATCTCGAGAGAAAGAACTGGGAGAGCTTGAATGCAGATCAAAGATACTTTTTCTCCTCTTTCCTTATTTTTCTTGTGCTTTTTTTGTTCATATTTTCTTTCACAGGATGACTTACATGGAAATGTGTTTTGCATGACTATACATGTACAACCTATGGCAGATTGCTTGCCTTCTCAATGAAGGAGAAAGGGAGGGAGGGAGAGAATTTGGAACTCAACATTTGAAAAAAAAATAGAATGTTAAAATTGTTTTTACATGTAATTGGGAAAAATAAAATATTAAATAAGATTAAAAATAAAGTGCTATTGGCTTGGAAAAATAAATCTGAACATATACGCATGTATATGTCTCTCTATACAGAGAGACATGTACATCTTCACACAAGATAATTTTTTTTATGAGGGAAGGCTCTAGCAGCTGAGGGTGGGGGTGGATGGGAGAAGGCCTCATTGAGAAGATGATGCTTGGACTGAGCTATGAAGGGAACTAGGATTGAGGGATGCCAAGTGTTGAGACAAGGATGAGCTGAATTCCAGCCTGTGCAATGAAGCAGCACAGAAATCAGAGGCAGAATGTTGTGAGTGAGAAAAAGTATCCCTTAAAGCCTGAAGTAAATGCTGCCTCCTCCAGGAAGCCTTCCTGATTGTCTCAATCAGTCACAACCTCCTCCCTCAAACCTCACATAGCACTTTGCTTTATACCTCTCAAACGCATGTATCATGTCATATTACATATTATAACTAACTGTTGCATTTGGCTACTAGACTGTAAACTCTTCATTTACAGCCTTGGCAGGCAGGATCTGTATCTTCTCTAAATTTTGTATCTCACCCAGCACCCAGCATAGTGTGCTCTACACAGGAGGTGTTTAATAAATGTAGTCTGCCTTTGTATAAATGATCAGGATTAAATGTGGTAGAGTCACTTCTGTTATCATTGGATCTAATTTGCTGATGCCAAACTGTGCTAAGTAGAATTTGACTTGGTGTGAGTCTTCTGATTTAAGTGGCTGTTACCCCTTACCGCTCTGGGTCCATCCATGATGTGTCTTGAATGCAGTAGGTATGTAATAAATGTTTGAATTGAATTGAGATGATTTTTTACTGGCTTACTTTTATGGTAACTGCCATAAAAGGAGGATTTGGGTGATGGGTCATGATGCTGAACCCTCTGAGATTACTTTATGTTCCCTTCCTGAGGCAAAGTGGTAGATACAGTGGCCTCCTACCCTGAATCTGTAGGAGGAAGAGAAGATTCCCAATTTACATTTGCTTCTGCTCTACTGTATGCCTGTAGGCAAATTTCATAATCTCTTTATTGTCTGTGCACCTTCAGCAGAAAAATAGGGGTAGTCACAGATCTCCATCTTAATTTTCTCATAGTGATATTGTGAGGTTAAAAGAAATGGGATCCTCTGATGTGGTTTGAGTTCATCTGAATAAAAGTGCTAGGTAAATCCCAGGTGTTCCTGTTATTATGGGGTTCGGCATTGTTTAAAGATGAAGCATTTTTTCCCCAAATGAATGAGGCTTCTTAAAATATGCTCAAGTCAATAATTACACAGATTTATGACTCCCCCAATTATCATTACAACTAGGAAGGGGTGTAACTATGTAACAAAGCATTGCGGCATGCTGCGAATTCGGGTGTCGATGATATTCTGACTCAGCTCAGTCATGCTCTTTGGTCAGAAAATGGAAAAACCAGAACACTCAACTAACCTCACTCAAATATTCAAATGGAATCTGTGATCTCACTGGTGGCCATGCTCCCTCCAACCATGTAGATGACAACCCACCCATGTCCTTCCTTTGCCACTCTTGTCTCTGCCCACTCGTGAGTTCAGGCAGTCCACCCAATGAACTGAGGGCCATCCTTGGTTTTTCCTGACATATGGAAGATACCAGTCAAGCACTCAGGTTGTCCACCTGTTATTCTCCTTTCTTGCCATGTGACTAGCCCATAATTATTGTATATATATATATATATATATATGTGTGTGTGTGTGTGTGTGTGTGTGTGTGTGTGTATTTCCTGATGGCAACTTTTATTCTAGTTTTTGAGGTTCCTTATTTCCTTTATGTGGTAACCTGCTTTCATATACCCTGGATCTCTTCATTTCCCTCTGTGTAAAGCTCATTTTAAAGAATTAAGATACGGTAGTGTTCTATGACTGGCAGCTTTCTACCACAACAATAGAATATTTATTTTAAAAATATGGGAGGCAACTAGGTGATGCAGTGGATACAGTACTAGCCTTGGAGTCAGGAAGACATGAGTTCAAATTCGGCCTTAGACACTTACTAACTGTGTGACCTTGGGCAAGGAACTTAACCCTAATTGCCTCTCCAACCCCAACAGAAATATGAACTTTTAATTTCTGAGAGAAGTTTGAGGTCATTTAATAATAATAAACTAACATTTACATAGCATTTATTATGTGCCAGGCACTGTGCTATTTAATTGTAAATATTATCTCATTTGATCCTCAAAGCAACCCTGGGAGGTAGGTTTTATTATTATCCCAATCTTACAGATGAGAAAACTGAGGCAAATGGATTTACACAGGGTCACACAGCTAGTAAATATCTGAAGCTGTATTTGAACTCAGGTCTTCCTGACTCCAGGCCTATCACTCTATCCACTGCACCATTTAATGGAGCTCTATAATTTCCTGAAGATGATTTCCTGGGTAGATGGTTAGGCCAAACACTTTTGAGTGGTTATAGTTCTCTTCTGGATGGCTTACTACAATCATCACAATACCACATGCAAACAGAAGCACCTGCAGGACTTAATGATCTGGGATCCCTTGTAATGTCAGTTCTGGGCTGAATCTCCATTTCGAGGGAGAAGCCCATACCAGCCAACCTTCATTCTCTGACTTTTGCCACTATCCTTCAATGGGCTGGCTTCCCCCATTAGAATGTCTGTTTCTTAATGTCAGAGACCATCTTTCTTTTTACTTATATTTGAACCCCAAATGCTTAGGACAGTGCCTGGCCCATGGTGACCATTTTATAGATGTTCTTACTTCGACTAGATCTCCTCCATAACAGTGGGAAACAGACACCTTTGGCAAGCATATGTACCCTTGGTCTGAGCCTCAGCTGATATTTATGGTCAGAAGAACTTTGAACAAGTTTATCTTTTATTCTTATTTATACAATACTCTTATTTATATAATAGTAACATCACTGACAATGCCACAGAATAATGGAATCAAAAAGATTTTCTTAGTGTATCCTCTATGGTACCTTTCTGAACTTTGAATTGCCAAGGATTTCAACTCAAGATTGGAACTAGCAGTGATAATATTTTCATTTTACAGATAGGGAAAATATTTCACGCATGTTACACTTGTATCATTTCCTAGACTGTAAGATCCTTGAATGCAGAGACCAGGTCTTACATGATACACTAATCCAGGCTCTTGCCTAGACTATCGCAATAACCTTATAATTGTTTTTTCCTGCATCCCACTTTTCTCTTTTCCAATCTAATCTACACACAACTACCAAATTAATAGTCCTCAGACCCACGTCTGACCATGTGACTCCTCTGTTCAAGAATTTCTAGTGGGTTTCTATTGTCTTCAGGATAAAATAGAATTGCTTCTTTTGGTCATGTAAGAGCACTGAATTTGAAATTGGGGGGCTGGGTTCAAATTTAGCTCTGCCCCTTGGCTACTTGTATTATTTTGGACACATTGTTTTACCTCTCTGGGTCTCAGTTCTCTCATCTGTAAAATGAGGTTTTGGGTTAGATGTCTTCTAATGTAACTGCCACCTCTAAATCTATACTCTGTGATGCAAGCTGTCTCCAGCCGATTTTTCAGAATTATTGCATGTTGTTCATCCTGACATACTTTATGTTCTAGTCAAATTGGCTTACTAGTGAATGTCATTGAATGTGACATTCCAACTCTTGCCTCTATACCTTTGCTTAGGTGGTACACCATAGTTGAAATGCAGTCCCTCCTCACATCTGCCATGCAGAATCTCTGGTTTCCTTCAAAGTACATCTCAGATGCAGTTTCCTACATGAAACCTTTCTAATCCTATCCAGTTCTTAGTGCTAGTCCCCCTAGAAGTTACATTGTAGAACTTTGTATACATATTAACTTTTCTTTGTACATCTTGGACCCTCCCATTAGAATATGAGCTCTTTGAGGGCAGAGAATGTTCTATTTTTGTCTTTGTACTCCCACCACTGAACATAGTATGTTGTACATAGTATGTGGTTAATAAATTTGTTTAATTGAATTGGAAGATGCTATATTTTTGTTATCTCCCATGATACCTGGTACAGTGATGAGATAACAGTAGCAATAGCAGTAACTCATCAAATACTGTTGAAATGGCTACATTTTATTAAGGGAAAAAGGACTGAATCAGTGGAAATGTTATGAAGAGACCCACATCAAGGAGAGATAATTTAAGAATCACTGGACTACCTGACAGCTATGGACAGAGAGAGAGAGAGAGAGAGAGAGAGAGAGAGAGAGAGAGAGAGAGAGAGAGAGAGAGAGAGAGAGAGAGAGAGAGAGGGAGGGAGAGAAAGAGAGAGAGAAAGAGAGAGAACACATCTGGATGTCATATTTCAAGAAACCATGAAGGGTAACTACCCAGATCTCTTAGAACCTGAGGGCAAAGTGAAAAATGCAAAGAATCCTCTGAACACCTCCTGAAAGAACCCTCCAACCCCAATGAAAACTTGTAGGAACGTTATAGCCCAAATCCAGAGTTTCCAAGTCAAAGAAAAAAATACTACAAGAAGAAAGATTTCAAATACTGAGGAACCACAGTCAAAATTGGACAAGATTTAGCAGCTAACTATATAAAGAAGTAGATAGAATGGAATGATATTCCAAAAGGCAAAATATACAGACCAATAACCAAGAGTTGGTGCAGTTAGATGCTGCAGTGGATAGAGCGCTGGGCCTGGAGTCAGGAAGACTAGTCTTCCTGAGTTAAAATCTGGCCTCAGATA
Organism: Vombatus ursinus; assembly: GCF_900497805.2. NCBI lineage: Eukaryota > Metazoa > Chordata > Mammalia > Diprotodontia > Vombatidae > Vombatus > Vombatus ursinus. The sequence goes on along the minus strand of NW_020954546.1, from coordinate 34,354,678 downwards.
CTTACTAATTGTATGACCCTGGGCAAGTCACTTCACCCTGTTTGCCTCAGTTACCTCATCTGTAAAATGAACTGGGGAAGGAAATGGCAAACCCCTCCAGTTTCTTTGCCTAGAAAATCCCAAATGGGATCAAGAAGAGTCAGAAGTGACTGAAACAACTGAATAACAACAACCAAGAATAGTTTACCCAGCAAAACTGAGAATATTCATCCTACAGAGGAAAAAAGGACCTTCAGAGAAGAAGGGGACTTCATGCATTCCTGATTAAGAAAAACAGGAAAAAAGAAAAAAAAACAAAATTGAATCGAAACTTTGAAATACAGACATAAGAGGCAAGAGAAATTTGTATTTGTTCCTCAGCACTTGAAATCTTTCTTCTTGTAGTATTTTTTCTTTGACTAGGAAGCTCTGGATTTGGGCTATAACATTCTTACAGTTTTCATTGGGGGTGGAGGGTTCTTTCAGGAGGTGTTTAGAGGATTCTTTGCATATTTCATTTGCCCTTGGGTTGTAAGAGATCTGGGCAGTTGCCGTTCATGGTTTCTTGAAATACGGCGTCCAGATGCTCTCTCTCTCTCTCTCTCTCTCTCTCTCTCTCTCTCTCTCTGTCTCTCTGTCTCTCTGTCTCTCTCTCTCTCATCATGGTTTTCAGGTAGTCCAGTGATTCTTAAATTCTCTCTCCTTCATCTGGGTCTCTTCATAACATTTCCACTGATTCAGGCTTTTTCCCCTTAATAAATGGTAAATATGAGTGAGCAGTCAGGAGAAATTTGATAAGGACGAACTTTTAACTTTCTAATGGGAAGGGAAATGATTCAAGTGTTCCTTCAGAACCTTAATGTCATCAGGGTTCGTAGAGGGAGTTTAGTAAGACAGAGGACCTGACAGTCGGTGGTTTTCTTATATTTTTATAATATTAAAAGGAGAAAAGAAAGAAGGGGCTGGGGGAAAAGGATATACTAAGGGGGAAAGGGTAAGAAAGTGGTGAATTTATCTCACATAATTGGGGTGTATGAGTAGAAATCCATGAGGAGGTAGAAATGAGGAAGAGGTCCAGGGAGTAGGCATCATCTGAACCTCACTTTCACTTGAACTTGTCAAAGGATGGTACAATACACATATACAAATGTTTGGTGTAGAAATGTATTCAACGCAACAGGGAAACAACAAAGAGATGGGTTCCTACTAAGTTCCTTCAAGCTATGAACAGTCTTGATAACTAAACCAATGAGAATCAAAATAGGAAGATAAAACTATAGATCAATATCCTTAATGGACATTGATGCAAAAATTTAAATAAAATATCAATAAAGAAGCAATGGCATCATAAATATTACACACCATGACTAGATCGATTTGATACCAGAAATCTGGAGTTGGTTTTATATTTTTGCTGTTGTTCAGTCATTTTCAGTTGCATCCAACTTTTGACTACATTTTGGGGTTTTCTTGGCAAAGATACTGAAGTGGTTTGTCATTTCTTTCTCCAGCTTTTCCTAGTATTAGGAAAACTATAAATATAACTCACCATATTAGTAACAACAATAACAACAAAAATAGTATGATTATATCAATAGATGCAGAAAAATCTTTTTGACAAAATATATTACTCATTTCTATTTAAAACACTAGAAACAGAAATAAAGAGACTATTCCTTAACAGGATAAATAGCATTTACATAAGACCAACAGCCACGTTAAGTCAATTAGCACTTATTAAATGTGTACTTGGTGCCAGGCATTGTGCTAAGTGCTGAGGATACAAAGAAAGCTAACACAAACCAAACAAGTCATGGTTCTCAAGGAACTCACAGTCTAATGGAGTAGACAACATAAAAACAATCATTTACAAATCAAATACATAATGGATAAATTGAAGATAATCTCAAAGGGAAAGCACTAAAATTAAGGAGAATTAGGAGAGGCTAACATTATATATGATGGGAATAAACTAGAGTCCTTTCCAATAAGATTGAGGTAAAACACAGATTTCTATTGTCATTACTACCATTTGATAATGTATATGTTTTATATATATGTAAGTATATATATGTATATATATGATAACTAGACATGGTAGCTGTAACAATAAATCAAGAAAAATAAATTGAAGGAATAAATATGGGCAAAGAAGGAACAAAGAAAACTCTAGGTAGTCAACTAAAAATTAATTGAAATAATAACCAGTAAATTTTCAGGATATACAATAAACTGAAATAAATCACAAACATTTCTTTATATTACCAATAAGACTCAACAGGAAGATATAGAAAGAGAAATTTCATTTAAAAAACACCCTACAAAATGTACAAATTACCTGGGAGTCTATCTACTATGATACACATTAAAAACTGTGAATAGAATGATGAAATATTGTTTACACAAATTAAGACAAATCTTAATAATTAGGCAAATATTAATTGTTCATGAGTAGGATGAGCCAATATAATAAAAATGACAGTACTACCAAAATTAATTTATTCATTGTGTCACACCAATCAAACTATCAAAGAATTATTTTAAAGAACTAGAAAATATAATACAATTCTTAAGGAGGCTAAAAGGTCAAAGGAAATAATGAAATGAATAATGAATATATAAAGTGTATGTGTGTGTGTGAGTGTGTTTAAAATGAAAAAAACTGAGTAGGAAGGGAGACAAGCAGTACCAGATCTCAAACTATATTTCAAAGCAATAGAGATTTTGGGGGCAGCTAGGTGATGCAATGGATAGAGAATTGACCCTGAAGTCAGGAGGACCTGAGTTCAAATCTGACCTCAGACCAAACACTTGACACTTACTAGCTGTGTGACCCTGGGCAAGTCATTTAACCCCAATTGCCTAAAAAAAAGCAATAGAGATTTCAATCAGTGGAACAGATTATGTTTACAACATACTGAAGCAAACAAACTTAGTAGGCTAATGTTTGATAAACCCAATTATCCCAGCTTCTGGGTAAGTACTTGATATTTGACAAAAACTTCTGGGAAAACTAGACATCAGTTTGGCAGAAATTAGGTTTAGACCAATCCCTCTCATTTACTAGTTAAGCTACAAATGGCTACATGAGCTACATATTAAAGATCACATCACAAACAAACAAGAGGAATAGGGAAGAAATTACCTATTAGTCTATGGATAGGGGAATGTAATGGAATATTATCATGCTCCGAGAAGTGATGAAATCTGGGAAGATTTGTATGAACTTGGGAAGAATGAAGTGACAAGAACCAAGTGAACAATTTACATCATAATATCAGCATGGTAAAAACATACAATGTTGAAAGAAAGAAGAGCTCCAATCGATGTAGTTATCAGCCATAATTCCAGAAGACTGATGATGAAGAAGGTGGCAGCTAGGTGGCCAAATGGAAAGGTCATTGGACCTGGAGACAAGCAGACCTGAGTTCAAATCTGTACTCAGATATTAGCTGTGTGACCGTGATCAAGTCATTCAATCTCTATTGGCCTCAATTTTCTGACTGTAAAAATGGGGATACTAATGGTAGCTACTTCATAGGATAAAATGAGATAGTGAGGACAGAATGAGATGATATTGTGAGGACAAAATATAACTAGGGAGAAGATGAGATAATATTTGTAAAGCACTTAGCACAGTGCCAGACATAGATTAAGTGCTTGATAAGTACTTGGTCTCTTCTCTATTACCCATCTCCTGAAAGAGAGGTGATGGAATAATATATAGAATGAGACGTGCATTTTTGGACATGGTCAATATGGGTATTTGTTTTGTTTGACTATACTTATTTGTTTACAAGGCTTTTTTTCCTTTCTTTTTCTTTTTTTTTTCAGTGTGGAGAGGGGGAAGGTGGGAAGGAGAAAAAAATGCTTGACAATTAAAAATTAATTAAAAACCCAAACTAGAAGCCTCTAAGCTAGATAATGTTAGGAATGTCCTCAGAATGACCATTCTAAAGGATCTGAGTATTTATAAAGAAAATACTTTTGAAGAAATGGAAGTCTGCTGATAAAACACCTTGCATTTATTCTGTTATGATAGATTGCTTAATTTCCCTCTATAGATTGCTTAATTTCACTCTATCTGCAAAGTAAGTATCAATAACACGTAAAAAAATTGTGCAATGATATGAATTAACTTGTAGTTATGAAGTGATTTTGACTGACTTTTGGAAATTGGTCAGCACCTGTCACATTGGGAGACTCTGATTATAGAGAATATCAAAGTCTACCCATTACCCAGCCCAACCCCCTCATTTTGGAGATGAAGAAATGCTACAAAGTAGTTCATTAAGACTTTCATTTATTGAGCAGCAGGCATTCACTCAGCCCACCCTTCCCCATGGGAAAACTGGATTAGAGAGTTTTAAAAATGAGACATTTGTAGCAGACTTCTCTTTACACTCCTTTTCATTTGATTTATGTCTCACCAATATTGGAGTGGTTAGAACTGGAAAATGCTGCCCTGAATTTAGTGTTTCAATAAGAAAATGGCAGGTCAGATTCAAGCATAGAAAAGAGCCTCTAGAAATCTCTCAGTTTGTCTCCCTTCACGGCCCCAAACAAGAATACCCTAAAACTGATGGTTCATAGAATTCTTAACATGGGCACAGTAAGTATTAATAACTATTTAATACTGAAAGAACTCTAGGTAAGGGGGTCCATAAGGACATTGGTCACCTGGTCAGGCAGGCAGCTAGGTAATGCAGTAGATAGAACACTGGGCCTGGAGTCAGAAAGATCAAAGTTTCAAGACTGACCTCAGAAACTGACTGGTCATGGGACCCTTAGCAAATTCCTTAACCTCTGCTTCACTTTCCTCAACTACAAAATAGGGACAATAGTAGCCCCTACTTTCCAAGGTTGTTATGATGATCAAATGAGATAATATTTGTAGATGTGTTTAGTATGGTGCCCAGCGCATAATAGGTGCTTAATAAATGCTTATTTTCCCCTTCTCTGGTCCATTGTTTAACTATATACACCCTGCTGACAGGAAGAGAATTTATCTCGGACCTGAATCCCACCCATGTGTAGAAATTTAAGCTTGATCTTTAGATTAATTATTTCATCAGTTTTTTTTCCTTCTTTAGGCTAAACAACCTCATATCCCTTAACCCATTTCTCTAGGTTTTATTTAAAAAAATATAACACACTATGGAACTTTAAAGCTGTAAGGACTCTTAGAAATCATTTATCTAACCTCATTTTCCTGGTTGTAGATGCAAAACTGAGGTTAAGAAGGGGAGAAGGTAAAGTCAATCAGCACTTATTAAACATTTACTATCTTCAGTCTTTAGAATACTATCTTTATCTTTGTGATAAAGGATACAAGCTGAGGATACAAAGAAAGGCAATCCTGCCCCCTTCCGCCCCCCCCCCAAGAAACAAAAATAGCCCCTGCCTTTATTTTAAAAGCTTGTATTCTACTGGAGGATGCAACGTGCAAAAAAGAAAAAAAAACCAAAAAAACAAAAACCCGACCAACTCATACATACAAGATAAGTACAGTGTAACTCAAAGTTAATCTCACAGGGATGGCATCAGCAGTTGGGGACTGTGGGGACAGGAAAGGCCTCCTTCAGAAGTTGAGATTTGACAGTCTTGAAAAGTCTTGAAAAGAGGTCATACTTATGATGGAAAATGCCCTCCACATCCAGACGAAGACTGATTGAGTCTGAATGCAGATCAAAGCATACTATTTCACTTTTTTTTGGTGGTTTTTTCCCTTTTGTTCTGTTTCTTCTTTCACAACATGACTAATGTGGAGATATGTTTAACATGGTTGCATATATATACCCTGTATCAGAATGCTTACTGACTTGAAGAGGGGGGGAAGAAAAGGAGAAAAATTTGAAACTCAAAATTTTATAAAAATGAATGTTGAAAATTATCTTTTCATGTAATTTGAAAAATAAAATATTATTTACATAAAAAGAAAAGAGGTCATGGAAGCCAGGAGGTAGAAGTCTGGAGGGAGGTCATTGGGGACAGTCGATGAAAAGCCACTGAGATAGGAGGTAGAAAATGTGTGCCAGGAACAGTAAGAAGGTCAGTGTTGTTGGAGCCTAGAGTCTGCGAAGAATAAAGTATAAAAAGACCGGAAATGTGGGAAGGGCCAAGTTGTGAAAAACTTTAATAGCTGAGCAGAGTTTTATATTTGATCCTAGAGAAAAGAGAAAGGCCCAAGAATTTGTTGAATTGAGCAGGAGGCAGGTAATGACATGGCCAGGTCTGTGCTTTAGGAAGATCCCTTTGGCAGCTGAGTGGAAGATGGATGAGTGGGGAGACACTTGAGTCAGGAAGACTGACCAGAACACCATATAAAGGTCTCTATATAGTGGCAGCTTTGTGAGTGAAGAGAGAAAGATGTACGAGGGATGCTGTAAAGATAAAAATAATAAGATCTGGCAACAAATTAGGTGTGAGTGCCAGTGGAGAGTTTTGGCTGTGAGCCTGGGAGGATGGTGGTGCTCTTGAGAGTTGTTGCTCGTTTTCTAAGAGACCAGTGACATCATGAGGTGATGATGTGCACATGAATTGGATTGATGTGAGGCATATTTGCACAAAGTCATCAACCTCACTCTCTCTTCCAGAATCATCAAAGTCCAGCAGCAAGACAAAAGTCAAGATGACTGGTGATGGCCCAGGCTACAGTGGATGATTGTGATGTCTTTGGTGTCCAGCCAAGCTCTAAGTGCTCCCCAGTGCCTGTTTCAGTTGCCTTCATGGCCATTGGAACAAATTGTTATTATCTGCCCATTCCATGGGAGGACATATTCCCATGCTGAGGGCAGACATCCCCCTAACTCACTGATAGGTTTGAGGCTTGTCAGTTACTTTGAATTTGGTTTAGCCTGTCTGCTGAAATAGTTTTACCAGGGTGTGGTTGCAAGGCATGATATAGCTTCTTGGAGCTTCAGGTAAGAGCTGGGTGAGAGGTGGACACCAGAGGTGGATGAACAGCCCTGAAGAGGGCTTGGCAAGCCCTTGAGCTAGATGTGCTAGACCTCCTGAACACCTCATACACTCCACCCCACCCCACCTCAATAGTAACAGGGAATTGATAAAAGTCACTTGGTCACATAGTTGGAAAATTGCAGATTGTGACTAGGCTTCCATTTTTTGATTCCTGGTTTGGTGTTTTTTCCAGTGTACAGACATTTTTCCTCCCAAACTTTTTAAAAACTAATTTTTAAAAGTAAGTTTTAAAATATGTATCTATATTTAATTAATTAAAATATATTTAAAAATAGAAAAAAATGAACCTGCTCATTACTAACAAAAACAATTTAATATACAAAGGACAAAGAAAGAATGCTGCATGTGAAACCATGATATTACACCAACTTTTTAATCATTTTCATTATCCTTCTCTGGACTTTTTTAGTTTGACCATTTCCCTGTAAGATAATATATCTTTAAATGGGACATAGTCATCTAGTAAGGTCCTTATTATTACGGAGAAATCTGTGAGGGTGATTTTAGGATCCCTAAGCACTAATCACCATTATGGAGTTGGATATGAACTCAAGAAGACCTGAATTCAAATTTTGCCTCTAAAACCTACTTGTTGTATGACCATGGGGAGGTCACTTAATCTTAGAATTTTAAGCAATTCTCTAATACTGTAAGTTAGAGAGGGGTTTGTGGAGGGAAACTTGATCATGGATTTGGTGTAATCCTTTATATGTAAGAATACCAGAATTGCTGAAATGACCAAGATGAGAGCCAAACAACCTAGCATGCCTAGAATAGAACATACATAGCATTATGGAGAAAGCTTGCTCAGCTTTTACCAACATGCATGCCTTCTTCCTTCTGTTTATAGCGATGACACCGCAATTCTCCCAGTGAGCTAGGTTTGAAATCCTAGGGTATGTTTCCTACAATATTAGATCCTGAGTTCCTTGAGAACAGGCATTATTTTTGCCTTTGTATTTCTAGGACTTTTCTGCATCTGGTACTTAGAGATGCTTAATAAATCTTATTGTTTTGACAAAAGGATGCTTTTTCAAAATAGCTGGCATAGAAGAATGTATTTGCCAGCTTATCTGATGATGTTTGAATTTGTGCCAATATACAATTATATATATATATATCCTTCTTGCTTTTTTTAAAATCCAAATTGAAGTAACAGGACAGTGCTCCTAGGACCTCTCCCTGAGTTGTAACAGATAGCTCAGATGGGACTCATTGTCCTTAAATATAATCATCTATAATTTTTAGTAACCATGAATGATTGTTTCTCTTTTGATTCTTGCAAGGTAGGAAGATGAAGGAAAAATTGACCAAAAAAGGAATTGATCATCATTAGACTTTATTTTCAGTTTTCATGCAGCATTCTGAATAAAAAAGGCCAGGACTAAAACATCAGTAGAGAGAGTGTGGCACAGTGGAAAGTGAGTCAGCCTTTGAGGCAAGGAGACCAACTTCAAGACTGATGAAGACTGACTGACTGTTTGACCTTTGGCAAATTGCTTAATCTTTCTGTGACCTAGAGAGTTGCAGCATTGGTGGAGGGAATTTCCTCACTGGGAGCTCAGAGGTCTGGACAAAAAGACAACAGCAAGCAGGGGTATTGTTTTATGCATAATTACTGTAGGAGTTGGGCGCACACGAAATATTCTTCCATTTTGCTCACACTCTGTTTTTTTGATCCAGAGTCTTTGAAGTAGGTTACTCAAGAGACTTATTGTACCTGCCCCTTAAAGCTAAGGGTAATGTCATTAATCTGGTGATAGAGAATGATGAAATGTCTTAGCACTAATATCTGGGATACATAGGAGAGCAGATTTAAAGTTGGGAGGTATGTTAGTCAACCAGCCCATTTTTCAGATGAGGAAACTCAGGTCCAGAAAGTTTAAATAACCTTACTAAGGCCAGTTAGTCACAACAGCTGAGATTCAAGCCCAGGTTATCTGATTCTAAAAGCAAGGCCATTTCCCCTGAGTTATGGAATTTTAGAATGAATTTGGAAATTCTATTAGAAGAATAACTTATCTGTGCCCATGGATGAATAGCATACTTTGGTTGTGAAATAATAGTTCAGAAACTACTTCTCCATTGCCATCATTAAAAACCCTTTGATTCAATAACTTGAAAATACATGATTTGAAGAAACTGTTATCTTATGTAAAAAGAAAAAAGGAAAAAGTGTGTGTGGGAGAACCTCAAAATTTTTAGTGGAAAGGAATCCCCAGATGAAGGGATGCCCAAATGACCAGAGCCCATTGTGGACCACTCCATGTCATATTCTAGATTTAAAAAAAACTATTTACTTGGTTAGAAGATTTTTTTCCTTGATGGTAACTCCTAAGGCTAAATGTTTTGCTACTTGGTTTTGTAAAAATTCAGAATGGAGACTTAAAGGATGATGATGATGATTGTGATGATGATGATGATGGTGATGATGATGATGATGATGATGATGATGTATGTGTGTGTGTACGTTTGTGGGTGTTTGTGTGGTGGGAGCGGGGGTTGGGTGGGCTTTTGATAGGCAAAGGTCACTATTGACGGTTTCTCCCTGATAATAATCAATACTTTTTTGGGCTGCCATCTCTTTGTTATTGCTGGTCTTGCCGAGGCTGGCCATCTTCCCGTGACTGAGATGCTAGGGTCTCTTGCTGGCTGTCATATTCTTCATCAGGCTCAGGGTCCCCTACTTGAAGCCTTGGCTCTTGTCTGTAGCCACAGAGTGGATCAAGGGGGGCTGGGTGCTCAGAAGTCTTACTCCTCTGAGGTTCTCTCTCTATCCTCAATTCAGGGCCAAAGGCCTGAGTTGTATCAGTTTGACTTGGCCGCTCTTCGGGGGCTGGGAGGTCAGGCTGTGCAGGTGTCATCTGGACATTTTCATATACTGGGTTGGAATGTACCTCATCTCCTGAGGATGAACAAGGCTCTGTGTCTCTGGCTTTCCTCTCTACCTGCTCTGAGAGCCCTGATGAAGAATCATCCTCTTTATTTGCCACACGTTGTTCCCTCCCTTCTCCTGCTAGCCTCTGGGGGCTATTGTCTTCCCTCTTCACTGGATTCAGGGTATCAGGACTTGAATCCAGGGTGAGATCTTGTGTTTCTGGGTCCCGACCTTCTAATGGGGCTTCCTGGCTCTCAGAGTCTTCTCTTTCTTCTTTTTCATCTGGGCCATGAGCCTCTGGGTCTTTCCCTTGGTCTTTTCCCTCTGATTCCTGTACTATGGAAAGTTGCCCATCTTCATTATCATCTGCAGGATCTGTGATCTCTGTCTTTGGGGATGTTGCTGTTACCTTTTGTTTCATGGATTCCTGAGCCCCTTGCTGACTCTCAGACTCCTCTAGTGTGGCTGGTGTTTTAGCCACTGACGATTTCTTCTTCTTTTCTTCGGTGAGTTGTTCTAGTTCTTCTGTGGTATTCTCATTGTGTTCTCTGTCTATTGGCACCTCTGTTTTGGGGGTTCTACTTTTGTCATCTAGTATTGAGGATTCCTGGGGATTCTTGCCATCTTCTTGGTCAGGCTGTTCCTGGGCATCCACTTGTCTCCGGCAGTTACTTTGTGCAGGCAGGTCCCTTGGTGCTGAGCCACTCTCATCATCTCCGTGATTATTGTATGTTTCAGAGAGTGTCCCATCATTCTGATTCTCCACCTTGTGTCCATCATATCGCTCGCTTGGTTGGTCCAGAGTCTGAGTGACTCTCCCATATTTCCCTCCAGACTGGTTATCCTGCGGTCCTGATCCTTGCACCCTGTCTTTTGTTTCTGGTGTTCTCTCTGCCACAGAGGCACTCCTGTTGTCTCCTGAGAATTCTGGTTCACTTATTTCAGAAACTGTGACCTCCTCCTCTGACGCTGCTGGTCCTTTGTGTACAGGGTGGTTCTGATCATCTCCTGATTTTAAGTCTGGGGTTACAGAGTCTTTCCTAATGTCCCTGTCTCCTGCTAGTCCCTCAAGTTGCTTTTCCTTCCCATCAGGCTCTTGTTCAGTGAGGGTTTCCATTTGATTGTCTTCCTTATTTATTTTTTGCCCAACTGTTTCTGAGTTCTCAGGTTTTCTCTTCCCTTTCCCCTCATCTACAAGCACTTCTGTCTTGGCTAGTATGTCTTGAGTTTCATATTCTCTCTGTACTGGTGGCTCCTGGTTATCTGCAGTCCCATCATCACCCCTGCATTCTGCTAATCTCTTGGTTTCAGACAGTTTTTCCTCCACCCTCTCTGTTGACAGGTCAGTTGTCTCTGATTCTCTCTCACGATTCTCTTGGGATGATGGCTTTTGTGTCTCAGTGTGTTCCCCAGCCTCCTTAATGAGGGTCTTTTCTTGACTCTCAGATGCTTTCTGTGCTGTTTCTTCTGTGTGTACACTCTGAATCTCCATGTTTTGTTGCTCTTCCTGTTCTGCTGGCTGATCCCTTGTGTTTGTGCCACCTTGCTCTCTGGACACTTCATTTCCCTCATTTATACTCTTCTCCTCCTTTTGAGAACAGGCTCTCTTCACAAATTCCTTGGGCGACCTTTTTTCTTCAGGCGGGACTTGATCACCTCCTGTTGCCTGGACTTGCATTCTTTCTGGGCTCTGCTCATCTCCTTCACCTTGGAATTGACTCTTAGGGTGGTTGTGTTCAACTTCTCTTCCCAGCAATCTGGGAGTCTCAAGATCATCCTGAGGGTCCTCCTTGGTTAGCGTGTCAGGTACTTTTTCTATGGGGTTGACCAGAGATGGAGATTCAGTACCTGTCAGTCTTTGCTCATATTGACCCAGTCCTGCTTCTTCTTGGTAGTGTTCCCTGGTCTCACATGATTCCACATCCCTTGACGACTCTTCCTCTGTATTGGATTCTGCTTTAGGTTCCAGATTTAGGAAAGATTGTATGTCTTGGTAAACCATATCCATCATGTCAAAGACCAGGAGGAGAAATTCATTGAAGTCGATGGAATTATCGCCATCTCTATCCAAAAGATTTGAATTGGTTCCTGCAGTAAGAATATCAAATGGCTATGGGGAGAAAAAGCAAGAAAGTAGTTTATTAATGGGTAGTCACATGTCTAGCACAACTTTTAGATGAACACTAGCACTTGGAAATAGCCAGAATTTCCCTGAGTGTTTAAAATGGCAATGTGGAAAGTGCCTGGAATTTGGAACAAGAGGACCCTAGTAAAATCTTGCATCAGTCACTTGCTTGGGTAACCTTGGGCCATTCAATCTCTCGGGGTCTTGGTTTCTTCATTTGTAAAATGAGGGGGTTGGACTAAGTGACTTCTTGGTTCCCTTCCGGCTTCAAATCTATGATCCTAAATAGGATTATAGCGAAATAGAAACCTTTTCACTTTATGTTAAGTTGAATAGATTGTTTTGGACCAAAGACACTCAGTGGTCTCCTGAGAAGGTACCTGACTTCCTGAAACAATGGACAGTCTAGCAGAGCAGGTTATTGGTTGTTTTTTAAAACAAAAATTTACATAATCAGCAAAGTGAGTCCATAGAGTAAAACTGATTTAACAAAAATTATTTCCGGTTCTATAAGCACAGGTAATTTAGGAGGAGGAGTGGAATGAGGAGGAAATCACTTATGCCTTTGTAAATGAGTGCCCATCTTGGCCCAAGACAAGAAGAAAGAACAAGATCTTTCTCTTTTGTAGCACTTAATAGTTCTCACCTTGAGAAACTCTCCAATCTCCCCCAGGAGGAGCTGCTTTAGCTGTTCCGAGCTTAATGTCCAACAATCACCTTCCTTTCTTGCATATTTTTTGAATGTCTCGATGACACAAATGACACCTTGTAGGAGTTGAGGCATTTTCACCAGTTTAAGACAAGCTGAGAGAGAGAGAGAGAGAGAGAGAGAGAAGGTAGAAACAAAAGCTATTCTTCAGATTGGGTTCCTTAAGAAAGAGATGCCAAAATTGTCATCTCTCTTCCTTGTCCCCTCCTCACCCAGTCTCCCATTTCCCTTTTCTAGTCTGCTTGTAAATATATACAAGTATAGTAGCTGAACCCAGTGTCCATTTTCTTTAATGAGACATTGGGGATTTTTCAGTTGTGTCTGCCTCTTTGAGACCCCATTTGGGGTTTTCTTGGCCAAGATACTGGAGTGGTTTGTCGTTTCCTTTTCCAGCTCATTTTACAGATAAGGAAACAGGGTTAAGTGACTTGCCCAGGGTCGTATAGCTAGTGAGTGTCCGAAGCCAGATTTGAACTCAGCAAGAGGAGTCTTCTTGATTCCAGGCCTGGCACTCTATCGATTGTACCATCTAGCTGCCCTGAGATAGGGGCTACAGGTATTATTATCATCATTTTACAAATTTGGAAACTGAGGCTCAGATAGGCTCAGAGTGCCTATGGTCACACAGTGGCAGAGGCAGGATTCCAACCCAGTTCTTCCCGGTATAAGTTCAGTGCTCTATCCCCTATGCAAATGGTGGGCCTTGTGTTCAACACCTCTGCAGTACCATGTGGCCTCTTCCATGACAAGATTACTAATAGCTAATATTTATATGGCACTTTAAGCTTCTCAACATGTTTTGCATTTGACTAATAAGATCAGGGATGATGGTTTAGGAGAAGAATAAAGATCTTTCCTCTCCTGGCTGAGACTTCCTGCCCAAAGGAGCTCCTGGCTCCATGGGACAGTCAGCTTTCACAGAGAAGGTGCTTCTTGAATATAGCTAGAAAAACATTAATTGTAACATCAATGATCTAAGCCTCCCTTTATCCAGATAAAAAGACAGGTAAAGGGAAACATCAAACAAACAGTTTAAGGCTGTTTTTTCAGAAAGCACCTGCTTGTGTTTGAAAGATGTTGTGATAAAATCACCTGCTGATCAAACAGGGCCAGTCCTAGCCCCTGAGTCATTATAGCCCCATGCCCAACCATCATTTAAATGACTTTAATCTAAAAATTTTTATCTGTGTGTGAAACAAAGTGATCCAACTTGTTTTGCTAAATATTTGTACCTGTGTCAGCCAAATAGTTTAAAATACTTTTTTGAAACTTAAAAGGCCCAAAGGAATGCTGGAAAGAGCAGTGGCCTTGGAGTCAGAAGACCTGAGTCTGAGCTTCGGAAATGTCATTTATGAAGTGGGGGGACCTTGAGCAAATCTCCCATCCTCCCTGCTCTCAGTTTCCTTGTTTATAAACTAGAGATAATAATTATATTATTTATCTCACACGGTTGTTGTGTAGACCAAATGAAGTAATAATATCTCTAAAACATCCTGTGACTATGAGGGGCTACATAAATGCAACATATTTCATCATTGTTACCATTTTTACAGTAATTATTATTGTATAGACCTCAACCATTGTACTCACCAACTTAGTATCAGTAACAAAAGCATGTAATGATGTTTCCTTAGTTTTTTCCCACTTTTTTTTTTAACAGAAAAGCAATGTACTACCTGGGATGTTAAAGGTGCCCTCTCCCCTACCCCCCCTTCCCCAGTAGAAAAGGGTTGAAACTCACCTCTTTCACCAACAGGAAGAAGTGGTATGTGGAGCAGCCGTTGGCAGACTGATGGCTGGACACCTGTAACCTTTTATTCAGTCACTAATTGCACATGGGAGATAGGAAGGAGACACCCTCTGGGTCTGATGACCTGATTCATCACCAACCAAGCTCAGCCCTACTCCCTCTCCTTCCTTTTCTACAGCCAGGCTGCCCAATTTACTATTTCCTTCTCTGTGATGCTTCAGTTAGACTCAGGCATGAGCCTTATCCAGTGGAAGGCCAGGAGCACTGATCAATCTTGGGTTCGATTTTGCCAGAGGCTGAGGATTGCAACTGTGGGCTTTGGGGTAGTGTTTGGGGTAAGGTGTTGGCTACTATTAGTTTAACCCAAGGACCCAACAGCATTTCTATTTGACAGGTCATAGGACTATCAGGGACTTTAGAGGTCATCTGATCCCTCCCTGTGCCTCCAGGATGGCACATCTGACCCAGCCCCAATAGAAGGGTGTCAATCATGTGTTTAAAACAAAGGACCTGCTTTGCCATGTGATAAAGTGGAGATACTAGATCTTTCAGATGTGGGAGCTAAATGTGGCTATTTTCCTGACCAAAGGTGGTATTGGGGGGGGGGGGAACAACAACCTGTTTACTAATGGCAGAGAATTTGCCTCATTCCTCCTATGTTGTGTTTATATGATGTAGAGCTATTTCCCTTAGACATTTTTCAGTCCAAGGATAGGGACAGAGATAGGGTTAGGGACCTGTGATTTCATTAATATAGGGAATATCTGGAAGATGAAATTTTTTCTACCCATGTGGGTCAGGAATTTCTTTAAACCTATAGTATCAGAGAGCTCCCTAGGGAATTGACAGGTCGTCAGTGGGTCAGTTAGTCAGTCAATCAACAAGTATTCATTAAGTATTTGGTTTGTTTAAGACACTGTGCTAAGCTCTGGGGATATAAAGAAAGGCAAAAAACAATGACTGCTCTTGAGGAGAGCCAAGGAAACTGTGTGTAAATAACTAGGTTTATATAAGATATAGAAATAGAAGTAATGTAAATGGCGGGTAATCTGAAATGGGAGGGCATTAGCAGCTAGAGGGACTGGGAAAAGCTTCCTGCAAAAGATTGAGTTGAACCTTGAAGGAAGCCAAGGAAATTGAGCATTGGAGCTGAGGGAGTTGAAACATGCAAGCAGGTATGGGGGGCATCAAGTCCAAAGGCATAGAAATGGTACTATTTCAAGGAATGACAAGTAGGCCTGTGTAGTGGTACTGTCAACTAAGGTAGAAGAAGACAGGTAAGGTAGGCAGTGGGAGTCAAATAGATAACTTTATATTTGAGCTTAGAGGAAATAGGGAGCCACAGGGGTCACCGGGCACAATGGTGACACAGTCAGACCTATGCTTTAGAAAAAAAAATCACCTTTGCAGCTGAATGGAGGATGGATGAGAGTAGGGGGAGACCAGTTAGAAGACTGTTGCAATAGTCTAGGTAAGGAGTGATAAGGATCTTAACTAGGGATGTGGTTGTATGAGTGGAGAGAAGGGGACATAAATGATAGACCTTCTGATAGTGGAAAGAACAAGACTTGGAAAGGGATTGGATATATAGGGCGAGTGTGAAATGTCAAGGTTAATGCTGAGATTTCAAGCCTAGGGAACCGGAGGAAGTTGGTATCATTACCAGTAATGAGAAATTTGGGAGGAGAGGATGGTTTTGGGAGAAAGATAATAAGAAAGATGATTCTGTTTTTATCACGTTAAGTTTGAGATACTTATAGGACATCCATTTGAGCTGTCTAGGAGGCAATTGGAGAAGTGTGACTAGCTCTGAAAATATAGATCTGAGAATTGGTTATATAGATCTGGAAATCATCTGTATAGGGATGATAACTGAACTAATGGGAACTCATGAGTCTGTTAAGTGCTAAGCACGTAGGTGGTAGTGGATAGAGTGTTGGGCCTGCTGTCAGGAAGATCTGAGTTCAAATATGGCCACAAACACTTTACTAGCTGTGTGATCCTGGACAAGTCACTAAACCTCGGTTTACCTCAATTGTAAAATAGGAAAATAACCATACCTACCTCGAAGAGTTGTGAGTACTAGTGAGATACTGACTTGCCTTGGGTCAAATAGCCAGAATTGCAGAGATGGGACTTGAACTCAGATCTTCCTGGGTTTGAGGCCAGCTTGTTTTCTGTAGTGCCACATTTACTCTCTTTATAGTTCAAAGGGGTTGTAAATTAACTGCCCAAGTTATTGGGTCAATTCTACAGAGAAGCGAAGAGAAAGTCTAAGGCTCACATTATTGATGAGACGTTGAGAAGAGGTTGAAGGTGAGGGGAGGAGAATGAAGAAGGAGTCCTCGAGATGCCTCATTGCCAGCGCTCTTTGGAAGCTCCAGACGCATGTGCCTTCTATTAGAGAGCACAAGCCATGAGACTCATCATGAGAGCACTGATTGAGTGTAGGGGAGAAATCCTGTATCAACTGCTTTAGAATATAGACTATTTCTGGGTATTACAAAAAAAAGGTGGGGGGAGGGGAACAAGACCCTTTCACCAGAAACTGGAATGGAATTTGATGTTGATTCCTTGTAATATATGTCATATGAAGACTGCTCGAAGGAACCAAGGTGTTTATTCTTAAGAAGAGAAGATAGTGCATATATCCTCACCGTCTTCAAATATTAAAGACAATCTCAGTGGTACTGTAACCTTCATTGATTATAGGGATCATGGGAGAAGGGTTGAGGATATATTGTATGCCTATGCACATTTTGCTTGTAAAATAAAAATATGATGAAGTTGAAAACAACACTGGGCTTTCAGTATGAGCACCCACATTTGACTAGATAAATCCTTTTAGCTTTTTGGACCTCAGTTTCCTCACAAGTAAAAGGGAGCAGTTGGATCAGATAGTAACTAACATTTGCAAGGACCTTTAAAGTTTACAAAGCGCTCTATGAACATTAATTAACTCATTTGAAACTCACAACCACCTTTTGAGGTAGCCTATGTCAGACCTTGGGCCCCTCAAAAAGACACTAGTTGTGTGACCCTGGGCAAATTATTTAACTTCTCTCAGCCTCAGTTTTCTCATCCTCAAAATGAAGGCTTGATGGCCTGTAAGATTACTTCAAGCCCTAAATCAATGGTCCAGTGAAAGGAGGGAATGAAGTTACTGCAGATTCTTTAATGAGGTAATGACATAGTCAGACTTGTATTTGAAGAATGTACATTTTGCTACGATGTGTAGGACGAGTTGGAACAGTAAGATACTACAAGTAAGGAAACAAATTAAGAGGCTATTGCAACGCCCAGGTGAGAGGGTATGAAAGCCTGAATTAAAGTGGTGCCTGTGTGGGTGTGGAATATGTTGTGGAAGTCAAATCAATAAAACTTGGCACATTATTAGATATGGGGGATGGCAGGTTGAGTGAGAGTCAAGGATAACCTGAGGTTGTGAATCTGGACTAGAATGGTGGTGTTGCCCCTAGCAGAAATGGGGAAGTTTGGAGGAGGAATGAGTTTTGGGAGAAATAGAATGCATTTTGTTGCTTTTTCATTGCCTATAGGACTTCCATTTGGGAAATGTGGGACCAAATGATGTAGGACTAAATCTTAAGACAGAGAGTGGGATTGGATAAATAGATCTAGGAGGCATCTGCATAGAAATGATCATTGAACTCCTGGGAGCTGAAAACATCATGAGGATTAGAGAAGAGGAGCAGATAGAACCTTGGGAGAGAGCTACAATTAATGGGTTAGAGGAGGATGGTAGTCTGGCAGAAGAGACTGAAAAGGAGTGGACAGAAAGCTAAGAAGATCGTAAAGAAAGAGCTAAAGAAGGAGGCTGTATCTAGGAGGAGGGAGTGGTCAACAGGGTCAACAATTTTGACTGCTGGGAAGTACATGGATTGAGAAAAGGTCATTGGATTTAGTCATTGAGGTATCATCGGTACCCTCATAGAGGGCAGTTTTTGTCTAGTGATTGAGTTGAAGGTCAGATTACAAGGTGTTTAGAAATGAATGCAAGGTAAGGAAATAGAGGCAATGACTATAAACCATTATTTATAGGAGTTTGGCTGAGAAGAGAAGAGAGTCAAAAGAAGGAGATGATTGGGTAAGACATAAAGAAAAGAGAGCTAGACAGCTGAGGCAATGGCAAGATCAAAGAAAGTCTTGGGGTTTTTTTTTTTTTAGGATGGGGAAGACTTGGGCCTCTTTGTAGGCAGTAGAGAAAGAGTCAATGGGTTTGGAGAGACTGAAGATGAGATAAAGAGAGGGAAAGATTATGTTAGCATGTTCCTGGGACAGAAAGAGATGGGATCAGATCAGAAGGGGAGGGATTAGTTTTGTCAAGAAGGTTCGCATCTTTCCTTGGAGATGGAAGTAATGGCAAAATGAGCAGAAAAGGATGAGAAGGTGTTTGAGTGTGTGGAGTGGGGGAAAAGTGGGAGCACACAACACATTGTGTACATGTGTACAGAGGAATGTAAGCTCCTTGAGGACAAGTGTTGGTTTGTTTTTACATTTGTATCCCCAGCACCTTGCATAGAACCTGGGAACATATTAGGTGCTTAATAAATGAACATTAAATGAATAATGGTTTTATTTTCTCAGGGACATAGAAGGTCATTGCCTCTACCAAGAGAGGGGAAGGAGGGAATAATGTAGGAGGTATGAATTGGAGATAAGAAGGTTTGGATAGCCACTGTGGATGGTGTGACAGTCCATCAGGGGGCAACTGAAGGATTGCCATGAAGAAATGAGGGCAAATTTAGTGATCTTGATTAGATAATGAATTTGTAGTGATCCTAATTGGCATAATTATATGACTTCCTTCAGTATATTCAGCATCATGTAAATAGGAATAGAGGAAGGTAACTCAGGGTTGTGGTTTAACAAAGCATGTCTGGAGACAGGACAAATAGGTCAAGGGGGCCTATGTGTAGTTGATAAAGGAATGTTTAACTAGTTAATCATAGGATCAGGATTATTAAAGAGGGAAGGGAAACCAGGGTTGGAGTGGTGGAGGTACTGGAGGTCACAATGAACAAGGAATAGGTTTGAAAGGGGAGAGACAGAAAAAGAGATTAAAAGATAGGAGATTGTGGTCAAATAGAGGAATTTCAAAATTCTGGATCTGATGGTTAAGCAGTTATGGACTATGGTCAATTTTAGGATATAACTATTCCTGTATATGACTGATTAGAATTTTATATGGCTAAAATGGAATTCATTGCAGCTTGTGAGACTAATTAACTGAGAGGTTATGGTGTTGTTTATATGTAGTACCTCCTTTGGGTTACCTTTTTGAAACTGAATCCTCAAAGGAGACAAATTGGGTCCTCAGGGGACTACTTGAGCTTACTACCCCAGGTTCAAGTATATTCTGTAGGTTATTGCTTCGAATATCATAGCTGAGCCTTCTCTGGAGTGCTTACCTTTAATAGTCATATAGTAGACATAATTACATTTTCTCAAAGCAAAGACTAAGATGCTAGAAAAAGAGTAGTTACAAAACTTTCTCTCTGTGAGCATCAGGGACAGTCACCCAAAATACATATAGCATTAGTGGAAAGATTGGATACAAATAGAGAATACACTGGCAATGTGGCACAAATGCAGGGAACACATGTGTCCAAGGAAACTCACATCTCCAGCACTGAAGGACCCCAGTGTCCTTTTCTCCCCCTTATGGTGTCCTCATGCTGCTCTCCCTTGGATTATAGCATCTCTCCTGTACAGCTAACTCAAGTGGACTCACTGAGCCTGCTCCTCTATACAGTTTGACTTTAAGCTGCTAGAGTTAATTCTCTCTTTAATCCATAGTTGGCTCTCCTCTCTGCTGCCAGGGGTCATATTCCTTGGAGCTATTTCCACCAACACTAAGTCTCCCAGATTGATAAGCTAGCCTTTTGAAGGCCATCAGGTGCATGAACAGTCTTGAAAGATTGGCCAGCCAATGGCACATTGCTCTCCAATTTCATTGGGAAAACTTCTTCATACTCCATAAAAGGGTAATAGGGAATAGGCACTGTCTTTGGGCTTCTTTTAACACACTAAAACCATATTACCTCTCCCCTCTGAGATCTAATCCAACTGGGAGGAAAATCAATTGGTCAAAGGTAGCCTGACCAACTCTTCACTTCCCCAAACCCCGTATAGAATTAAGTTCCTTTAAGGCAGGGATTATTTCATTTATGTCTTTCTATCTCTAGGGGCTAGCATAATGCCTGACACATAATGGGAGATTAATAAATACTTACTGATAGAGAAATTACTTGATTTTGGGGGACATCAATATGCATATTAGAGTCTCCAGGTATGAATGCAGGAATTAGGATGGGGGAAGAAAGCAATAATTTAGATACTGCTTGAGAAAGGAGAAAGAATGACCTGAAGGATGATAGATGATAGCAGCAAGAAATTGGCCTAGGTGATAAAGATGTATGGAATGGACTTCAGTGGAAGATCATGAGGGTGGCAAATGGGAGTGAGTAATGAGGTATACACTTACTCCTTCTCCTGGTCCAAGAGAAACTGTACCCCCAATAATAGAGACAGTAGCTAAGGATGTAGGGAGAATCTAGGGAGTGGTAGGATCTAGGGAGAATCAGGTTTTTCGTGGTTTAAAAAGTGTGTGAAGTAAAAAAATCTAGGATAAAGGGAAATTTGTTAGCAATCAAGTGAAGATTCCAGTGGAACTGGATGGTTCTCCATTGGATGGTGGAGAAAATATGAACTGTGGAGGAGTAAAGTTTAGTTGAATGGGGATAAGAGTACAGAGAGAGATGCTAGGGAGAAGGGAAATTTTCCTCTCAACAGACATTAATTCTGAGGCATGGTGATAAGGGGAACAACATCTGAAATTTTTCCTCCATGATATGAGGAGTGACCAAAGCTAGAATGGTACCTTCACTCAAGAATTCTTTAATGATTGAACATGGAGTTGGTGTGGTCTCTCTTTTCCTCTGATCCCAGCGGGCCCAGAATTCTTAAAGCTGAGAGATCTTGGAGTTGGAGGAAGAATAAGGTGTTGATTATGTCCCTTAGTTGAACTCACAATCCTCCCAGGTTCTGATGCATCATTCCAAGATGGCAGGAGATGAGATATATTCAGGAGATACCCTACACATGACCCAGGCACTCAACTTCTGATCTCTGAGGCTCCAGAACCAAAGGTCCCCATGGCAACTTACATATTCTAAGACTCATCCCAGAACAGTGGGGGATAATACACACCCAAGGTATATTTGATTCCTGGTCAGACTTGACCTATATCACACTTGATCCAATGCCAAGTCTTGTCAGCAAGAGTCCTAGTGTCTGGATATTCCATGTTTTTTTTTTTTTTTTTTGCGGGGGGGCATTGCTGCTTCTCTCAGATGTTTTAGTACTTAGTGCCTCCACATATGGCAGCAGGTTCCAGAGAAGGGAGGCCTCCACATCTTGAATTGGAGGGTGGACTGTGTCAGTGCTTTACCATCCCAGGTCCAGTCCCAGTAGCTATCATCCCATATTTCTCCTCCTTTTTGTGACTAATCTCCTTGAGAAGGCTATCTACAGACAGTGCCTCCACTTCCTTTCTCTTCCTCTCACTCACTTCTTAACTCTGCAGTTTGACTTCCAACTTCATTATTCAAATGGAACTACTTTCTCTAAAATTATCAGTGACTTTTATTTGCCAAACCTAATGACCTTTTCTCAATCCTCATCCTTTTTGACTTCTTTGCAGCATTTATCCTCTTCTCTTTAATATGTACTCTCTTCTCTCTTGGTTTGCACAACATTGCTCTATCCTGCTTCTTCTCTGACCTGACTATTCCTTTTCAGTCTCCTTTGCCGATTCTTCATTCAGGTCGCACCTGATAATTGTGGGTGTCCCTCAGATGTCTGTCATGGGTCCTCTTCTCTTTTTCCTCTATACTATTTCAATTGGTGATCTTATTGGTTACCATAGATTCAACTATTATTTCTATGGAGATGTTTCTCAGACCTATTTGTCCAGCCCTAATCTCTTTGCTCATGTCCAGTCTCGTGACTCCAACTGCTTACTGTACATATCAAGCTGGATGTCCCACAGACATCTTAAATTCAACATGTCCAAAACTGACCTCACTATCTTTTTCCCCAAACCCTCCCCTCTTTCTAACTTCCTTTTTTCTATACAGGATATCACTATCTTCTAACTGACCCAGGCTCAAAACCTAAGTATCAACTTTCAATCCTCATGCTCTCTCACACCCCTCCTCCCACAGCCAATTGGTTGCCAAGTCTTATCATTTCTCCCTTCATAATATCTTGTGTATATACCGCCTTCCTCTCCTCTGACATACCACCACTGAAGTACAGGCCTCAATACCTCATGCCTGTACTATTGCTATAGCCTGGTTGGTCTCCTTGAATAATATATCCCTATTTCAGGTAATCTTCCACTCAGCTTCCAAAAGCAAATGTTTGACCACATCATCCCTCTCTCCCATTCAATCTATTCCAGTGGCTCCCTATTGCCTCCAGAATAAAATATAGCCTTATCTGACTTTTAAAGCTCTTTATAACCTGACTCCTTCTCTTCCTTCCTTCCATCTATACTCTTGGGTCAAGTGACACTGACCTTTTTGATGTTCCTCTCACACAACACTCTAACTCCCAACTAAATTCATTTTTCACTGGCTGTCCTACATGCCTGGAACTTTCTCCTTCCTCATCTCTGTCTCCCAGAGCCCCTGGCTACTTTCACATCTCAGTTAAAGTTACCACCTTCTTCAAGAAGCCTGTCTCAGTTTTCCTTAATCTTAGTCACTTCCTTCTAATATCATCTCCAATTTACCCTGCATATACCTTTGTACATAATGGATTGCATATTGTCTCCCCTTTTAGACTCTGAGTTCCTTAAGAGCAGGATCTGTTTTTGCCTTGGTTGTATGACCAGAGACATAATGCCTGGCTCATAGCAGAAGCTTAATAAATTCTTGGGAATAGGTACAGGGGTATCAGCTTTGGTTTCGCCCCTGCCTGGGTGCTTACTGGTAACAGGCTAAGGATATTGTGGTGACATAGTACAGAGTAAGTACAGCCTTTCCCATGGGTAATACTTCTGAGGCTGTAGGTTCTGGGACAAAGAGGCTCCAAACCCAGTTCTTGTGTGATGCTGAAGCAGAAGCCCACCTTCACAGGCTCAGTGATGGAGAGCTGAACTAACTCGGCAGAAGTAGGTCAGGGAGCAGGAAACAGGGAGCTAAGAAAGCACAAGGCTTAAATCTTTATTGTTGATGCTTTGTGTCCAGATTAAATAGTAAACTTTATCTGTTCAGCTATGTACCTATCCGTGTTTCCTCTGCAGTGTTTGCCACTTTTAAACTCCTTTAAAACAGGGATCTTAACCTGCTGGATGACCCCCACCATAGGATCCATGGACAGATTTCAGGTTATCTATAGACATGGACAGGAAAAAAAAATTATCTTTATTTTCACTAACCTCTCACTGAAAGTTATGTTGTTTTCTTCAATTATGAATGCAGGCAACAAATATTATTCTAAGAAGGGATCCATAGACTTCATCAGACTGCCAAAGATACATAACCATAAAAGGTTAAGAACTCCTGCTTTAAAATATCCGAGGATAGTGTTAACTTTGGAGGATTTGGGGAAAGAAGGGGCTATTCAGGAAGAAGCCAAGTCCTTCTTGGTGACCAGTTAGAATCAGAGGAATCCAGGGAATAGGGAAAGTGATGGCAGCTAGAACCCAACAGAGGGCTCCCTTTAGCTTCAGAGCTTCTGATACTACTCCTATTAACTGCCTTAACTTTAGATTCTATTTGGTAATGGACAGACCCAGCTGAGGGTAGGAGGTTGGTATAGATGACTTTTGAGTTCTCTTCCATCTCTATTCTAACCACCTCATGTTACAGTTGAGGAAAATGAAGTCCAAGGAAGTTTAGTAGTGTGCCCAAAGTCATGCAGTTGATTGGTTGTTGTCCTTGGTGCTCAAAGAAAACAAAGTGACATCACTAAGTCTGACTGTGGCTGATCAGATCAGTACAATAAAAATTGGAAGGCTCTACCGCAGGTCAGGCGCAAATGGTTCGTATGAATATTTAGAGTGAAGATGTCTCTAAATTTGTGCATCTCACATTTCTTTTGAGCTAATGCAAAATCATACAGTATGTAAGAAGAAGAACCAAGGTTCTAATTCAGAACCAGGGTCTTCTCCAAATCCAATGCTCTCTTCTTCACACCAAACTGCCTTCCAAGAGTATTGTATCTGGACTCAAGATTTCACTTTGAATCCTTTCTTTGACACTAGCTGGGTGACCTTGGGAAATAAGAAAGCAATAGGAAAAAGTCATTTCTTCCATTTAAACCTCAGTTTTCTTAAATATAAAATGAGAGGCATGCATGCACTTATCTCCAAGGTTCCTTTTGGCTGTCAACCCAATGATCCTATGACCAGAACACTTAGTCCCATGTGCTCAGTGACTCAGAGAGGTAGTGGTGAGGGAGGGACAGAGGGAAGAAGGATGATTCTTCAGGAGCTATTTTTAAATTAAAAGAAAATGTCCTGAGGCTTATATAACTCAATCTACAAATACACACCACTTGGACCAGAAATAGAACTGAGAGTTTTTGTGCCATTGGCAAAATCTGAAAATTGTCTCCCTTGTGGTTTATTACAAAATAAATATCTATGCCAGTGTTTCTGATAGAGGCTTCATTTCTAAAATATATGGGGAACCGAATCAAATTTATAAGAATACAAATCATTCCCCAAATTGACAAATGGTCAAAGGATATGAACAAGAAGTTTTTAGATGAAGAAGTTAAAGCTATCTATAGTCATATGAAAAAATGCTCTAAATCATTGTTGATTAGAGAAATGCAAATTAAAATAATTCTGAGGTACTACCTCACACCTATCAGATTGGCTAATATGAAAGAAAAGGAAAATAATAAATGTTGGAGAAGATGTGGGAAAATTGGAACACTAATGCATTGTTGGTGGAGTTGTGAACTGATCCAACCATTCTGGAGAGCAGTTTGGAACTATGTCCAAAGGGCTATAAAACTATGTATACCCTTTGATCTGGCAATACCACTACTATGTCCGTATCCCAAAGAGATCATAAAAAAGGGAAAAGGACCAACATGTACAAAAATTTTTATAGTAGCTCTTTTTGTGGTGGCACAGAATTGGAAACTGAGGGGATGCCCGTCCATTGGAGAATGGCTGAACAAGTTGCGGTATATAGTTGTAATAGAATACTACTGTTCTATAAAGAATGGTGAACAGGCAGATCTCAGAAAAACCTGGAAGGATTTACATGAACTGATGCTGAGTGCAGTGAGCAGAACCAGAACATTGCACACAGTAACAGCAACGTTGTGTGATGATCAACTATGGTAGACTTAGATCTTCTCAGCAATACAATGATTTAAGACAATTCTAAGAGACTCATGATGGAAAATGCTATCCACATCCAGAGAAAGAACTATGGAGTCTGAATGCAGATCAAAGATGCTATTTTCACTTTTTTGTTGTTTTTGTTTGTGTTTTCTTTCTTGTGGTTTTCCCCTTTTATTCTGATTCTTCTTTCACAATATGACTAATGTGGAAATATGTGTAGTATAATTGTATATCTATAGACTATATCAGATTGCTTGCTCTCTTGGGGAAGGGGGAGGGAAGGGAGGGATGGAGAGAAATTTGGAACTCAATCTTACAGAATGACTGTTCAAAACTATCTTAACATGTAACTGGAAAACAAAGAAAATACTAAGTGCAGAAAAATAAAAAGCTATGGGTAGTGATAGAATTTTCTGGAATTTAAACTTCTCCTGACTTTTCCCCTTCCAGGATGTTCTTGATGGTGGTCTAATGGGATTGGGAGAAAACAATGAAATGGAGATTTTAAAAGAAAGATCCAAAGAAGAAACTGTTGTTCCTCAAATCATCACAACTAAAGTCCTCACTTATGCCTTGAAATGTGAAGCTGTCTAAATGGCTATTTTTTTAAAAAGAATGTCCAAGGAGTGACTCTGAAGGAAATAGTACAATTTGTCAAGAGAAAAGGTAGCACAAGTTCAAATTTCCTTGAACAGCTATCTCAGTTGTCTTCTAAAGCAGAGCCATAACTAGGAGGTGGTCAGGGCCTTGAAGCCTAGAAGTCACTCACAGTACTTGCCATCTTAGGATCATAGCTTTAAGATTGGAAGGAATCTTGGAGGTCATCTAGTCCATCCACTTCATCTTGAAGATAAGGACATTGAGGATGAGAGACATTAAATGTCTTGCCTGAGGTCTTAAAAGTAGTGTCAGAGGCAATATGTGAACCTAGGTTTTCAGGCTCTGAAGACTGATGTACCAAGTCCTTTAGCAATGTAGAAACATCTGAGCTTAGAATCATTAGCAAGGATAATAATTCAAATAGGAGGCTACCAGATGGTGTGCTTCCTCCCCCCAGTGGCCAGACTCTAGGTAAATTCTTCCCTGGACTTCCTCCTTTCCCAGGTCTTTGATTCCCCCAGTACCAGTCCCCAAGTCTCCCCTACTGTGCTTCCCATCGCCCTTCCTTGTCTTCTCCCTCCCTTCCCCCCTCCAGCTTAATTGAATTAAGGGCACCTTTTATGCCACTTGCCCCAGAGGGAAAATTACTGTTTACATTTCTGCTCAAAAGCATTTCTTAATTAGGAGAAGGCAAACAAACTATCTGCTAATGAAGCCACAGAATCATAATATCTTCCAGCTGAAAGACTTTTAAGATGATTTAGCTTAAAATCTCTCCCCTCCCTGCCATTTGCAGATGAGGAAACTAAGGGCCAAACGAATAAAATGATTTGCTCATGTTCACACAACTAGCTAGTGGCAGAGCTGGGACTAGAACCCAGGTCTCCTGTCTCCCAGGCCAGTGCTCTTGAATGAACATTAATAAGATCATTAATATCCATGCCAAGAATCTTCATTTTAGATAGGTCACATTTATGATATGGTAGAACTGTATTTATATGTTCTGTAGTACACTGGACCCATTTGTATGGCCAGTATATGGTATCTTTATGACTGGGGCCATCTCTAGTCATCCTGATCTATATCTTGCCAATGGACCTGGATGGCTCTGGATGATTAAGTGAGGCTGGTGACCTTGCACAGTCCTCCCTCATTTAAATCCAATTCACATGCAAGCCATGGTATCATCTTCTTGATGTCATGGTCCTTTTCAAGAATGAAGGACAAGCAACAACAACCTTTATTGCTATGTTCTGGTTCAAAGGAAGGCAATATATTCTAGGAAAAATAGCATTGGAGCTAGGAATCAGGAGGTGTGGGACTGCACATGCAGTTTTATTATTCGTTAGCTGGGTGACCTTGGGTAAACCCTTTAATCTTTATTGGCCTCAGCTTTTTCTTCTGAAAAATGAAGGCAGCAAAGTAGATAACCAGTAGTGGCTCTAAAACAGTTTGACTTAGGGCAGCTAGGTGGCTCAGTGGATAGAGCACCGGCCCTGGATTCAGGAGGATCTGAGTTCAAATCTGGCCTCAGACACATAACACTTACTTGCTGTGTGATCCTGAGCAAGTCACTTAACCCCACTGCTTAACCAAAAAATAGTTTGACTCAAGAAGCTTTAGCTGTGGCCCCCTATTGCCTCCAGGACAAAATACACATTTCTCTGACATTTAACTCTTCCCAATCAGGCTCTGATAACTCTTTCCAGACTCATTACTTTCCCACCAAAATGACCAACTTGCTAGTCTGTATCTCTTTGCACAAGTTATCCCCTAAGGGATCACGTGCTTTCCCTCCTTACCTCTGCCTCTTGGAATCCTTAGCTATCTTTAAGTCATCCACAAGATTATTAATAACCATACCAATTGTTATTAACTATACTAATAACTCAGTATAGCTACTGATAACTAAGACAATAGTTATATCAATAACTATATCAATTAGTAACTTGATTGTTAATAACTAGACCGACTGTTACATTCAACTTGAGGCTCTTCCTGATACATGCCCCACTCCTTTCTCCAGTAATTAGTGCTATCTCCCCAACAGAAATTTCTTGGTATTTCTTTGTATATATTTAAAGTTTTTGTATCTGATCACATGTTGTTATCTTCTAGTATATTGTAAACTTTTCAAGGACAAGGACTGTTTTGTTTTGTCTTTGTTCTTCTAGTGCCTAACACATAGTAGGAGCTTAATAAATGCTTGTCAAATTCAATTAAATTCAATAGACATGCACTCTGTCATTAGGTCCATTCTTAATCCATTTTTTTTCTTTCTTGGACCTTCCAGAGATCATGCTTTTCTGGTACAGTTCTTGAGAACCTAGGGTGACCTCCATGATTAGAGGAGGGCTCTAGTCAACTACAGAAGAAAAAAATATGTAAATTTACATACATATACATATATGTATACATATACATATATCTTGTATTACAGAAGATATTGTGTTGCATTTTTTTATTTATTGACTACTACTTTTGTTCTGCAATACAATAAGAAATGATCAATTAAATATTTGCAGATATGGTTGTAGCACTGTGGAAAAAGCAAAGGAAAAATAATGTGGCAGGCAAAATTTGGAGGGAATAGGGTCTTCCAGATGAGGAGAAGTACATAAGCAAAGATGTGACTGTGGAAATGACCATGCTATATACTGGGACAATGAATAATCTAGGTCAGTATTGGAGTTTGAATGACTGGATGGGTCAGCTCAAGGGTGCTCACGATCCAGAGACTAGGCAAAACTCACTGGGGTGGACCAGGCAATCTGGGATGATGCTATCTACTAGGAGTAGATCTGTACAGATAGGCAGGCTGTTAGGGGAGTTTGGCTACTGGTAGAATTTGAAAATGTCAGGGAATTAGCATTAGGGAGATCCTATGGTAGGCAACTGGTGGGTGTCAGAGATACAATGTCATTAAGTAGGGTCTGGTAGTGGGCAAGTGGCATTGTGAGGAAAGTGATTTATAAGCCATAAAGTACCACATAAATGTGGATTGTTATTATGTTTGTTATTACTATGAACGGTATCTAGAATTAACTCGCACTAGAGTATAAGGCATAGGTTTGGGCACTGCTGTGTAAGTCACCATACCCTGCTGATCAGACACATTTCTATATGGAGATATGGGATGCTTAGTCTATCTTAACCAGTGCTAGTTGTTGAATATTCTTACCATACAATAGCTAAGGATACTTACTGAGTATCCTTTCCATGCTATGGCTAAGAGTGGACAGCCTTTGGTTAAGTATTAGGTGGTCTCTGAGTGTCTTATTTCATTCCAATTTTAAATCTGAATTACCTGACCAGTCTGAGTCAGGTCTGGCCTGAAATAGTGACCAAACATTGATTTTGAGGTGAATGTGTCCAGGCTTAGAGAGGACCTTGTAAGTTCAAGAGGATAAGAGGTTCTGGGACCGTTAGGTGGAGTTGACTGGTAGTAGGGGAAATTCCTGAATTGGACAGGCTACCACTGACCAGAAAAGGCCTGACTTGCTGGAAGATTAGACTTTGAGGGAGACAGTGCGGAACAGAGGGGAAATATAAAATGTATAATCAGCAGTCCTGCAAACTACATAATGGGTTTACCAGCAGATTGTAACAGTAGTTTCAAGTCCTTGATTGCTTAAGTCTTGTCAATGTAAATGGTGAATCTCCTGTGTCTTTTAGTGTTTCTTTTGTGTTTTTCTATCCTATAACTGATTCTCTTTGTACATTGAGTGCCTTTCTACTCCCCCTGTTTAAGGAAACTCTAGACATGTACCAAAATCCAAATTAAAATAGTTCTTCTCTGGGACTCCAGGATGGGGGTTTCCACAAACTAAAGTGTGATAAAAAGGAGCTGAAGCCCTTTCATTAGAATACAAGCTTCCTCAGGAGTGAGTCCAGTCTGGACTATATGGGTAGGTCCAGAGTAGATTGCACCCTTAGTGAAATGGGAGAGGGAGCCTGTCCCAGGCTTCCCAGGCATAGCAGCATTTAAAACAAAGTTCCATTAGTCTTCCAGTTCACATGAAGTTCTTTATTTAAGATCATAGGTTTGTTTTCAAAGAGCATCAATTCTCACTCAGTAACCTTGAGAAAGAGGTCTGATGTTTAGTTCACATCAGGGGAGTTAAAAGGCTTTGTCTATCAGTGGGTATCTGCTGGCTCAGTGAGAAGGGTGATTGCACGTCGGGGAAGCTCACTTTCTTTGACAGCCATGTGCCATGTCCTGATGTTAATAGCAGGTAAATGAGCTTATTTTTCTGGACTGATAACTTAAAATTTCTTAAATTCCCAAGTGTAAAGTGGGGATAATAATAGCACCTATCTTGAAGGGCTATTATGAGGATCAAAGGAGATCCCATGTAAAGTGCTTTGCAAATCTTAAAAATAGGTATGGATATGTATATATAGTATATATTCTGATATGCATATATACTCATACACAATTATGAATATATATTCATAAGTATGTAGCTGGTGTTTGTATAAAATAATATATATTTTATATATGTGCATATATTTTTATATATGTATGTACACACATATATGTATATGTGTGTGTGTGTATATATATATATATATATATATATATATGTAGTAGCTATTATTATTAGAAGGAGCTAGATGTCTCAGTGAGTGAGAGTGCTAGATTCAAAGTTAGGAAGACCTGATTTCAAATCTTGCCTCAGATGCATACTATCTGTATGACCTCAAGCAAGTAACAATTTTTCTCTGTCTCAGTTTCCTCATCATTTATCAAAATGGAGATAAATAATAGTACCCACCTCTTAGGGTTGTTGTTAGGATCAAATGAGAGGATACATGTAAAACCTTTTGCAGACCTTAAAGTGCTATATAAATGTATTATTAAATTAAGAGGCATTTTAAGGGTCCTTGAACAAGGAAGTGGCCCAATGAAAGAGAATTGAGGGTTTCTTTGAGCCAGCAGAATCAGAGTTTCACTAGGATCCTGGAGGGAATAGAAATAGGGAAGACAGAACCCAGAACTCCACCTTTGGATTTTGGTCTTTGTCAGCTTCTTAATAGCAAATAGAACATCTACTTATTATTCATTACGTAGATGAGGATCTGTCCCAGATCACAGTCTTGTGCCCTTTCTGAGAAAACTCATAATTACTCTTATGCTGAACATATGTTGGCAGTGTTGGATAATTACTATTATGATGAATGGATATCAAAATAGGAAGTGAGAAGTCACACTGCCAGGGTTCCACATAGAGGTCAACCATTGACTTTTGGTCATATTTGGAACCAAGTCACCTGCCTCCTGAACACTTTATTTTCTATTCCTTCTCTCCAAAAACTGAAGACGAATATATCAGTGAAGTTCAATTAACAGGGTACCTATACTTTTTTATGGTTAGATTTATCTAATTTTGATAGGGGGAGGTTGAGGTCCCCTACTAGCATAGTTTTGCCATATATTTCTTCCTGCAACTCACTTAATTTCTCTTCTAAGAATCTGGATGCTATACCACTTGGTGCATATATGTTTAGTATTGATATTATTTCATCTTCTGTGGTACCTTTTAGCAAGATATAGTTTTCTTTCTTGTCTCATTGAATTAGATCTATTTTTTGCTATTGCTTTGTCTAAAATGAGGATTGCTACCACTGCTTTTTTACTTCAGCTGAAGCATAATATATTCAATTCCAGCCTTTTACCTTTACTCTGTGTATCTCTCTGCTTCAAATGTGTTTCTTGTAACATATTGTAGGATTATGGTTTTTAGGGTATCTATACCTAAAGATAATGGTCTGTGGTTGAGCTAGTGTCACAGAAAGTGTGGTAGGGCTCCAATCTTTTCCCTAAAGGCATAAACCCAGATTAATTTAAGGGAGTACTGGAGAGGAATTTGAATGTTGGTTGAGGGAGAGCCAGGGTAGGTTGGGTAGAGGGTAACTTGTAATTGGACCTGTGTTCTGACAATCAGAGTCATCAAAGGGGTCTTTGTTTTCCTTCCTTCTGTCCTCCCTCCACTTTTGTTTGTTGTGAGAGAAGTGATTATTTTTCTATTATATTAACAACCAATTATTAAATTAGGATTGAGGTTTTTCCTTTCTATTTCCTCATTCAGGAACAGTCCCTGTAAGTCATTCAGCCAGTCTCTGAAGGACAAGGCTGATAGATGAGATTGGCTAAATCTTCTGCGTACATGCTCTGTGATGCTGGGCAGACCCCACCCAACTAGGGGACCTTACTTCTGTTTAGAGTGATCTAAAGAATTTAATTTAGGAGCATTCCAACCCTAAAGCGTTAAGCCCATGTCCTTGCACCCCTCCTTTGCAGTCTAAGGGAACTCAGCTCATGAAGTTGAAAATCAACCAGAGTGATCTGGGTAGAGATGGATTCCTTTGTCCAGTGGCTGAGTTGTTCTCAGTAGGAGGAGCTGAAGGCTTTTAGCCCACCTCCTCTTTAATTTTTCTACTCCCTCATTACTTGTTCACCAATTAGGGTTGATTTTCACCAGTCAGGAGGTACTTCTTTTTCCAAAGGTATTTAAGCATTCAGGCATCTCCGTGGTTTTGTCTTTGGTTACTGAGAGAAACCACTGACCATCAATTTATTGATTATCAGCTAGTCAAGTTAATAAATTAACTACAAATTACCCAGAAACTCTGTCTCTCAGGCTTCTAATTTGTCTCAGTTGCCTAAATGGTTAATGAAGAACTTTGGAAGTTATGACTGTATGAGGGTAGGTCTTTTTCTGAATTAGAAACTTGAGGCAGATATCTGAAAGATAACTGTCTTTGAGCAGAGACTTTATATAAATGGGTAAAGGAGACCACTGGATCTAAATTAGGGGTTCCACCTGTAGCAAATTGGTTTTATTCTTGCACAGAATAATATGTAGCATTATTACAATCAACTACACAGACTTGTCAGCAAATGAATTCATACTGTGCCCAGATCAACCTCTCCATTTACATTACATAACCCACATTCCAACCATGGAAAATGGAGTTTACAGAACTCTTAATTTACAGTTAAGTTGCTAGTTACCAAATCATTCCTGGCTCACGTTCACATTGTTCACCAGAAGAATCAGTAGGGCTGGTCTTTGATTCTCATGCCAGCACCCTCAAAGGACAACCCAGAGGGCATGAACTGGATGACACATGTTTTTTACTATGTTATTTTAATTGTGATGAATTACTCTTTGGAAGTTGACTCCTCTGCTAATAAAGTGTTACAAGAAGACTGAAATAAATGCTTTGATTGTTTTTTTTTTTAGCTGTGCCAAGTTGGGAATAAGCTGGCAAGCACATACTTAAGAAGCATGCCAGGGTGCTATAAGAACATTCTCAGAAAAATGCCCATTTTTTTCTTTCTTTTTTGATGAGGCAATTGGAGTTAAGTAACTTGTCTAGAGTCACACAGCTAGTGAGTGTTATGTGCCTATGCCCAGATTTGAATTCAGGACCTCCTGACTCCGGGGCTGGGCTCTATCCTCTGCACTACCCAGCTGCCCTGAAAAAATGCCCATTTGAGAGGGACCAGGGGAGTCCTAGATGTAGAAGAATTTTTCAACTCCATACTACTTAAGAACATGGGCAGCTAGGTGGCATAATGGATAGAGCAGCAAGTCTGGAGTCAGGAAGACCTGAATTCAAATTTGGCCCCAGACACTTACTGACTATGTAACCCTGGGCAAGTCACTTAACTTTTTTTGCCTCCCCATCTATAAAATGAACTGGAGAAGGAAATGGCAAACCATTCCAGTATCTTTGCCAAGAAAACCCCAAAATGGGGTCACAAAGAGTCGGACACAACTGAACAACAACAATACCTAAGGTTAGGGGAATCAATTTCTCAGTTAGAAAGCTTAAGAAAAAGGCATGATTTCCAGATAATAGGTTCATAGATTTAGAGCTGGAAAGGACCTCTTCCAACTATTTCATTTTATAGATGAGGAAACTGAGGCCCAGAGAAATGAAATAACTTGTCCAAGGTCAAATATTAGCTAGCAACAGAAGAAAGGTCATTTCTGTGGGAGGTCTCAGACTCTGCCAATCAATTACATTAACCTGGAGCAGCAAGAGACTAAGCAAGTCTAAGTGTCCCCTGGAGGAAAAGGTCATAGAATTTAGTTATCAGGGCTCTCAGAGACCACCTAGTCCACCTTTTTGTTTTATCAATTAGTAAAAAATGGCCCAGAGTGGTAAGAGTAACTTGCCTAAGGACATACACATAAGTAAGTAGTTTAGGCAGAATCTGAAACTAGATCTTCTGACTTTTCTGCATTGATTCTACATTGTCTCCTCAGTTTAAAAAAGGCAATGCTCAAAGACTGATGTTCTTGGTGGATATGTGAGCTATGCCTAGTTTCCTTGTTTGCATTGGTATTAAAATGCTTAATGTCTGTAGCTTTGGAGTATCCTGCTTTTCTCAACTCAAACTATTTGACACTATTACGATATCAACATCTTGGCTCTACCGGTATACCAAACACCTGATGCACTATTATCAAATACATTTACTAACAGGTGGCTCAATGGAGAGTTGGACTTGGAGTCAAAGAAGATCTGTGTTTGAATCCTGCCTCAGATGGTTATTAGCTGTTGACCTTGGGCAAGTCACACTCTCTCTCAGCCTCAGTTTCCTTACCTGTAAAATGGGGATAATAAAAACATCCACCTCAGGGTTGTTGTGAGGATCAAATGAAATAACATGTAAAGTGCTTTGTAAATCTTAAAGTACTATATGAATGCTAGCTGTTATTACTGCTATTACTCTCATCATCATCATTATTAAATGCTCTAAAAAACACTATGCTTGCTTAGAATGCCATTTGCTCCAGTGATCATTGTTTAAATCAGTAGGGAAACTGACAACCCTAGAAAAGTGCCTTTTAATCATTTCCTTGCCACTGATTGAGGAGCCAAATATTTAGAAATATATTAAACTTTTTTTTCCACAAAGCCAATGCAACCAAGATTAGAAGGAAAGTAGAAAATTGGGAAAGAATTTTTACAACCAGTCTCTCTGATAAGGGCCTCATTTCTAAAACATGTAGAGAATTAAGTCAAATTTATAAAAGAATACAAGTCATTCCCCAATTGATAAATTGTCAAAGGATATGAACAGGCAGTTGTCAGATGAAGAAATTAAAGCCATCTGTAGTCATATGAAAAAATGCTCTAAATCACTATTGATTAGAGAAGAGCAAATCAAAACAACTCTGAAGTACCACCTCACACCTATCAGATTGGACAACATGACAAAACAGGAAAACGATAAATGTTGGAGAAGATGTGGGAAAATTGGAACACTAATGCATTGTTGGTGGAGTTGTGAAATGATCCAACCATTTTGGAGAGCAATTTGAAACTATGCCCAAGGGGCTATAAAAATGTGCATACTCTTTGACCCAGCAATGGCTTCTAGGGCTACATCCCAAAGAAACCATACAAATTGAAAAAGGACCCACATGTACCAAAATATTCATAGCAGCTCTTTTTGTGGTAGCAAAGAATTGGAAATTGAGAGGATGCCTATCAAGTGGGGAATGGCTGAGCAAGTTGTGGTATATGAATGTGATGAAATACTATTGTGCTATAGGAAATGATGAACAGGCTGACTTCAGAAAAACCTGGAAAGACTTGTATGGTCTGATGCTGGGTGAAATGAGCAGAACCAGGAGAACATTGTACACAGTTACAGTCATGTTGTATGATGACAAACTTTGATAGACTTAGCTCTTCTCAGCAATGCAAGGATTTAAGGCATTTCCAAAAGTCTCATGATAGAAAATACTATCCATATCCAAAGAAAGAACTATGGAGTTTGAATGCAGATCGAAGCATACTATTTGCTATTTTTTCTTCTGCTGTGTTTTGTTTCCTCTTTCTGGTGGTTCCTCCTACTGGTTCTGATTCTTACAACATCACTAATGTAAAAATATGTTTAATAGGAATGTATATGTATAGCCTATATCAGATTGTTCACCATCTTGGGGAAGGAGGTGGGGAGGGAGGGGGAGAAACATTTAAAACTCAAAAGCTTATGGATGGGATTGTTGATAATTCAAAATAATTAAAAAACAAAAAGGAAACAAAAAAGAATTATTAAACTTTTAGCCAGGTACCAATAAGCATCACAGCAATGACATTAGGAATACAGGACAAGAAAGAAGCTGAGTCAAGCTGTGGTGAATAAGAATATAGAGGCTCCAAGAAAGCATACAGAATAGTTAGTTGGAAAGCCCAGCTTATGAAACTAAGGAAAGGTTAATTTTACACAGATAAATGGGTTGGGAAGGAAAATGGTGGGTTAAAAAAGCTCTTTGGACATGTGTTTCACTTTTATGTTCTAAGATGAAGTGCCTAGTCCAGAAGTGAGAAACATATAGCCTTTAGTGATCCTCAGTGAAAACTTTTAACGTATTCATTTAAATAACATATTTAAGAGAGGCATCTGAGTGTAGTGGATAGAGAGATCTGGCCTGGGAACCAGAAAGATCTCAGTTTAAATCCTTTCTCTGACACTTGGTGGCTATGAGACCCAGGGCAAGTTATTAAGACTATAAATTGCAGAAAAGATGCCAACCTGCATTGGTAGCGGGTGTTTCCAGACCCCAAAGTTCCCTGTAGCAATGAACTCACAGGTAAAGTTTCCATTTCCCTCTAAATGAACACAACTACAATGCAATTTTGATCATATCATAATATAGTCTTCTATCAATATGCATCTGTGATTGCATATGACAGACACTCATTCAGCCAGTTGAGGCTGAAGGCACCAGTCCTGGAACCATATCAAGTTTAGTTCACAGTGAACAGATGCAAAAAACAAAACATTACATTGTTTTTGCTTTTGATCATTAAAAAAAACTTGGTAAATGTGAAGAAATGAAACTTTTTTGGTTGTTGCTCACTTTTGTACATGTGGGAAAGATGTGATTGCTTTCTCATGCTGCAAACTTAATTTTGGCTGTCCATGACAGTCTGGCCTGACCAGAACACTTCTTCGGGTAGTTTCTTTTGCATTTCTTATGAAAAAAAAGTTCCTAACATCTTGCCAAATATAATAAAAGCTTAGTGATTTGGGAATGTATGTGTGTGGAATGTTTATGTTAATTTCCAGTCCTTGTGCTGTGAAGACGAAGAGATGAAACAGGAAAAAAGTAAATAATTGCCAACCATTTATTAATTGATTTCCATAGTCCAATTATTTCAACAAGAATGTCCCCAAGATAGTATCAATTAGCCTCAAAGGGTTATGGGTTGATGGGTCTTGTCCTAGGGCCTAAGGGTACCTGCACAGTCATCCACACATTTTCCACTACACATTTGCCTTTCCCAACACACTACCTCTCAATAACTCTGGCAGGTTCCAGGTACCAATCACTAAGGCAGATCTTCAGAATTTTCTGAGTTGGTTTCATATCCAGCTGAAATTCGCAGAGGTGCAAAGATCTACAACCCCATCAAGGACTAGGGGAAAGAACTAAGTACTATAGACTATACTAGATATCTACTTTTAATTAAAAAAAATTTTTTTTTGAGTTGTGGAGCTTTTAAAGAAACACTGATTTTGCTTCATGAGCTTGCTTGTAGTCTTCTGGCTATTATGATTATTATTATTATTATTACTATGATTATTATTTTTTGGAGGAAGAGTCCTAAATCCAAGTCTTCTTAGTTCTTAAATTATCAGAGTTCAGGTTAACCTCATATTTTAAACATTTATTCCAATTATGGGCTGCCTTCACAAGTGGACTGTCTAAAACAGCCTCCTTGAGGCTATATAGTTACAAAATTGCAATGAAGCCTTAGGGCTACATTGGGGGTGACTGTCACCCAAGATGGCATCTGGGTTGACGTAAAGTCGAATTTTGTTTGTTTCAGAGAAATCTCACTTGCAGGAGCTTTGGAAATTGGCATCTCTTCAAGCCCAATCGTGTCATCCAGGGAGGAACCGAAGATCTTGATTCTTGTGTTAGCTCTGACAACCGATGATCAGGCTAGTGCCCCCCAAAGTTCATTAAACCAAAATATTGTTTCTTAATGAGCACCACATCTGCATCAATGAATGAAGTCATTCTGTAGCAAAGAGCTACAAGAAAGACTGAAGAAAGAAAAAAAGATAGTTTAAAGGGTGGTTTTTTTGGGGGGAGAGAAACCTCCTCCCATTATTTTGACAGAAAAGAGTTTTCCCATAACCAAAAAGAACTTGTGCTTGATCAATTACTTGGTACACGGTGTTTCCATGTCCTGTTGTCTAAACTCTGGTAAGTGATAGGACTTTGACAGCTTCTCCTATGGTCGATATTGGGAACTTTGCTCTTGAATATATTCATACAGTGGGCTGGAACGGACAATTGGTTTAGAAATTTGACGTGAGCTAAATTCCTGGGCCTGCCTACGACTCTTGTCTTCCTCCCTGGACTGCCTGTCTCGGAGCTGGCCGCGCGTTTGCGAGTCGAACTCTTGACGGTACCGCTGCCCTTCTAGCTCCTGTTTGCGCTGCTGCTCGTCGCGAAATTTCCTCTCTCGCTCCTGGCGCCTCTGCTCCTGTTCTAGCTCCTGTCTGCGGAGCTGCTCCTCGTCACGGAATTTCCTCTCCCGCTCCTGACGGCGCCTCTGCTCCTGCTCTGGCTCTTGTCTGCGGAGCTGCTCGTCACGGAATTTCCTGTCCCGCTCTTGGCGCCTCTGCTCCTGTTCTAGCTCCTGCTCTGGCTCTTGTCTGCGGAGCTGCTCGTCACGGAATTTCCTCTCCCGTTCCTGGCGCCTCTGCTCCTGCTCTGGCTCTTGTCTGCGGAACTGCTCGTCGCGGAATTTCCTCTCCCGTTCCTGGCGCCTCTGCTCCTGTTCTAGCTCCTGCTCTATCTCCTGTCTGCGGAGCTGCTCCTCCTCACGGAATTTCCTCTCCCGTTCCTGGCGCCTCTGCTCCTGTTCTAGCTCTTGTCTGCGGAACTGCTCGTCGCGGAATTTCCTGTCCCGCTCCTGGCGCCTCTGCTCCTGTTCTAGCTCCTGTTCTAGCTCCTGTCTGCGGAGCTGCTCGTCACGGAATTTCCTCTCCCGTTCCTGGCGCCTCTGCTCCTGTTCTAGCTCCTGCTCTAGCTCCTGTCTGCGGAGCTGCTCCTCCTCACGAAATTTCCTGTCCCGCTCCTGACGGCGCCTCTGCTCTTCCTCCTCTTCCTGCCGGAGGAGCTGTTCTTCCTCACGGAATCTCCTGGCTGGCTCCTGGCGACGTCTTTGCTCCCGCTCCTCTCTGTAAAGCTGTTCTGCCTCACGGAATTTCCTGTCTTGTTCTAGACGGCGTCTCCTTTCTTCTTCCACCGCTTGATGGAGGCTTTGCTCTTGTTCTTGCTCTCGGAGTTCTCTGTCTGGTTCCTGCCCGCGTCTCTGTTCCTCTCGTTGCTGACGGAGCACGCTCTCTTCCTCCCGAAATTGCCTGTCCCGGGCTTCCTGGGAGCGCCGTTCCTTACGGTATTGTCTGTCTCGCTCCTGAGGGTAGAATTCCTCTTCCTCCTGGAGTTGTCTGTCTCGGGCCTGGAGGACTCTTTTCCTTCTCTCTTGGTCCTGTCTGCGAAACTCCTGCTCCTCACGGAACTTCCTGTCTCCGCTCTGACGAAGTCTTTTCGTTTCTTCATATTCCTCTCGTTCCTCTGGGTACAACCGTTCTTCATCCAAGAATTTCCCGCCTTGCTCCTGGCGGCGTCTCCTTTCTTGCTCTCCTTCTTGTCGGAGCCCTTGTTCTTCTTCCTGGAAGATCCTTCCTCTTTCCTGGAGACGTTGCTTCTCCTCCTCTCGCTCCTGCCTGTACCTCCGCTCTTCTTGCTCGTCCTGATAGAGCTGTCTGTCCTGTAGCCGACGGGATTTCTCGTTCCTGAATGGTCTGTCCAGATCTCCACGACCGTACTCGTCGTCATTCTCTCCCGCGAGCCCGTCTCGGACTTGAGAATCTTCTTGCTCCCAGTCTCTCTGTGCACCCTCCCTACGTTTGGAGTAAAGCCTTCTGTTCCGTGCTTCATCTTCCTGGTGGGGGTGCCGCTGCCATTTCAGACTTCGGCTCTGGGTTTCCTCACGGAACGGCAGGTCACTCTCCTGTTCTTGGAACTCCTCGGTCTCAGGATATTGTCCGTCCCTCTCCTGAGGTCCTAGCTCCTCCTCCTCGCGGTATTGCCGGTCTCGCTGCTGCAGGCGAAGGCTTTTCTCCTCTCGCTCTTCCCGTCTCTGCTCTTCCTCCTCCTGGAGCTGTTCTTCCCCC
>NW_020954546.1:34311819-34314024 GCF_900497805.2 Vombatus ursinus | reverse complement strand
CGTTCCAGGCGCTGGAGCTGCCCTTCCTCCTCCTGGAGCTGTTCTTCCTGGTATTGTCCATCCCGCTGCTCCCGGCGCCTCCTCTTCTCCTCCCGTTCCAGGCGCTGGAGCTGCTCCTCCTCCTCCTGGAGCTGCTCTTTCCCCTGGTACTGACTGTCCCGCTGCTCCCGGCGCCTCCTCTTCTCTAACTCCGCACGCCTCTTCTCTACCTCCTGTTCCAGGCGCTGGAGCTGCTCCTCCTCCTCCTGGAGCTGTTCTTCCGCTCTCAGCTGCCTCTCTCTTTGCTCCCGACGTTCCTGCTCAGAGGCCTTGGCATAGAGTCGGTTTTGGCGTCTCTCGGCTTCTTCCTCCGGCAGCCACTGGACTTTGAGGTCGCGGCGCCGCTCCTCCTCTTGCCGCTGCCGGTCTCGTGTCTGTCGCCGACGAGCCTGCTCCTCTTCGCGTCGCTGTCTTTCCCGCTCCTCCTGGAAGCGATCGTCGACGTCCTCATCCCGCAGCTGACCGAACCTGTCCTGACGCTGCAGCGCCTCTTCCTCGAGCAGCTGCCTCTCTCGCTCCTGACGCCGCTGTGTCTCTTCTCTCTGCTGTCGGCGTCTCTGCTCTTCCTCCAGGAATTGGCCATCCTCCTGCCTGCGGGGCTTAGAGTAGAGTTTGTTCTGCTGACCTCGAACTTCTCTTTCCAGTTGCCACTGCAGTCGGAGGCCGCGGCTCTCGCCCTGCTCTCGGGCCTGTCTTTCTTCTTGACGTCTTAGCAGCTGCTCTTCCTCCAAGCTCTGCACTGCACGCTCCTGCTGCCTTTCTTCCCGGCGCTCTCTCTGCCGCTCCCTTTGCTGCCTCTCCTCCTGCTCCTGTCTTCTGTACCCTTCTTCTGCGCGCTCCTGTCTCTGTTGGCTGCGGCGACGCTCTCGTTCTAGCTCTTGTCTCTGTTTCTGCTCTTCTTCCCGGACCTGCCTCTCTCTCTGTCTTTCCCTCCCGGGTCTTTGCAGCTGCTCTTCCTCCAGGCGCTGCCTCTCGCGCTCCTGGAGATGTCTTTCTTGCTCTTGTCGCTGCAGCTGCTCTTCCTTAGAGGCCCCTGGCCTCTCCAGCTCCTGGCGCTCTTCGCTACGCTGCGGCTCGCGTTCCTGTTGCGCTCGCTGCAGCTCTTCTTTCTCTTGGAGCTGCCTCTCCCGGGCGCCGCGCCTCCTCTGGTCTTCCTCTTCTGACCTTTCCCTCCTTTCCTCTAGTTTAACTCGTCTCTTCTCTTCGTTCCCCGTGGCCTGGCTAAGCGCGTAATAGCAAGCTTGAGCTATTTTGAACACTAGCAAGAGAAACTCTTTGAAATCAACACGCCCGTTACAATCTCGATCTAGAAGTTGCAGGACCAATTCCACGGTCTGGGGGTCATGTGGTCTCTGTAGGAAAATAGAGGGAAAAGAAAATTTTGACAATCTAATTCAAGTTTCTGGATCCCAAGAATAGTATGAGAACTTTTAGTGACCCCTGTATGTTTTGTGAGGTTTTACTACCTAAAAGATTCTTTTTCAAGCAATATGAATATCGCCTAGAAGACTTCGGTTCAACTCCCACCTCTGATGCTTACAACTTGTATGACCATGGGCAAATCATTAGTCTCCTCTGTAAGATAAGAGGAGTCGGACCAGATGGTTTTTGAGGTCCTTTATAGCTCGTGATCTATGATCCTATGTACTCCCACTTCTACTGCTTATTAACTATAAGACCTTGGACAAGTCACTAAAACTCTGAGCCCAAATTTCCTCAACTCTAAAATGAAGGGGTTGACCCAGATGGTCTCTGAGATCCCTTCCAGCTCTCTCTCAGTGATTCAATATTGCAAGTCTTGTTGTCCCTCTGTAAGGTGGGCATTTTATTTTAAAGGTCATAGACACTGGGAATTGTCATGTCTTCTTGGTGTTGTTCAGTCTTTTCAGACTCTTCATGTCCCCACTTGGGGTTTTCTTGGCAAAGATACTGGAGTGGTTTGCCATTGCCTTCTCCAGCTCATTTTACAGATAAGGAAACTGAGGTAAACAGGATTAAGTGATTTGCCCAGGGTCATACAGCTAATAAGTGTCTGGGGTTGGATTTGAACTCCCAGTGCTCTATTCACTGCATTAGCTAGCTGCTCTCAATTGTCCTATCTAGTATCCATCCATCCACCATCTATCTATCTATCTATCTATCTATCTATCTATCTATCTATCTATC
>NW_020954546.1:34277115-34311809 GCF_900497805.2 Vombatus ursinus | reverse complement strand
ATCTATCTATCTATCTATCTATCTATCTATCTATCTATCTATCTATCTATCTATCTATCTATTTATCTATCTATCTATCTTCTATCTGCTTACCAATTTTTCCATATTCACTTCAGAGTGATCTCAGACCCAAGAAACTCCATTATTTATTGATGTTGAGAATAAATTTGCATTCATCTGCATGGACAGGTTGGGGACTCTTTGTGAAAACCAGAATTTGTGAAATTCTTGGCCAGTGCCACATACACCTGTTATGGTAAGACACAGTCTTACATAGACCAGGAAAAGATTGTTTTTCATAATTTAAAAAAATCACATTTTGGCAGAAGAAAACACATATTATGGCAGAATTATATTAGAGAACAAGCACAAATTACCTAAATGTTAGGAAGTTGACTTAAAAATTCCTTCCACAATTAACATTGTTTTGGTATCTTTGGTAGTGATATGCTCAACTTCTTATAAAAGATACATTTGCATCATAGTCAAGAGAGGCAGTATAGGTAATGGATATGAAACCTGCCTTCAAGTTAGGAAGACCAAAGTTTAAGTCCCATCCCTGATACATATTGGCTATATGGCCCTGGATAAATCACTTAATTCTTAGTATTCTAGGGAATTTGTAGTTGCAGAGAAAGTGGAGATCTGCATTAGTGGAGAGAGTTAACTTATCTGAGAGTTCTAATGTCAGTGGAATCACATGTGCACTTCCCCTCCTATCAGTTACTTTTCATAACTTTGAATACTGTCTTATGGGAATCTTGACATCATTGCTGAATACATTTAAGAGTTAAGCCCAGAAAGAAACGCCTGAATTAGTCTAGACCTATGCCATAGCAAAGTTACAAGATATTCCCAAATTTTTTTCTTGAGCTATCCCAGAAGAAATCACATTTTGCAGGGTCAAGGAAGTCCCTTCTCCCTTTCCTTAGCAGTTCTTACCCGGAGGATGTCCCCAAATTCTCTCTGAAGAAGATTCTTCAGGGCTTTTTTGCTCAGTGCTGTTCCATCAGAATCACTTTGTGCATATTGCTTGTAAACTTCGACGATATCAATGATGCTTTTCAGTAGCTGAGGCATTTTTTCCCTGCAAATTTAAGTAAACCTGGAAGAATAAAATAGGGCATTCATGGAATCACTGGGCTTGAGTCAAAGGCTGTTGCTCTACTCTTAATCAGGTTTCAACTCCACTGTTATAGTCAGATAGTGTCTATTCCAGGAGTAACTATTTCCGTCTGAATACTTATATTTATACTTATAAAACCAGGAACTAGTTTTCTACTATGACCTTCAAAAGAATGTCAAATATGAATATTGTCTTTAGAAAAGAAAGCAGAAACATTAATAAAAATTG
The DNA here is from genome assembly GCF_900497805.2 of Vombatus ursinus. Lineage (NCBI taxonomy): Eukaryota > Metazoa > Chordata > Mammalia > Diprotodontia > Vombatidae > Vombatus > Vombatus ursinus. Next base: position 34,310,455 of record NW_020954546.1, on the reverse strand, counting down.
TTGTAAGAGGAAGTATGGTATAGTGGATAAAGTGTTGGACTTGAAGGCAAGAAGAAAATCCTGCCTCAGTTGCTTACTAGCTGTGTCTTGGTTTCCTCAATCTTTCCAGCTCTAAATCTGTTACCCTATTTTATTTATATAGCACATTGTTGTTGTTTTTTTTTGGCTAGGCAAGGGGCTTAAGTGACTTGTCCAGGGTCACACAGCTAGTAAGTGACAGTGTCTGAGGTCGGATTTGATCTCAGGTCCTCTTGACTTCAGGGCCAGTGCTTTATCCACTGTGCCACCTAGCTGCCCCTATTATTATTATTATTATTGTTATTATTATTATTATTATTTTGGTGAGACAGTTGGGGTTAAGTGACTTGCCCAGAGTCACACAGTCACACAACTAAGAGTGTTATGTGTCTGAAGCCAGATTTGAACTCAGGTCCTCCTGACTCCAGGGCCAGTGCTCTACCCACTATGCCATCTAGCTGCCCTATACAGCACTTTAAAAACTTATGAAGCACTATATATACATCCTGGGGAAAAGCAAAGGAGTGACCAAGGAGCAGGGTGGTAGGAATAACACTGGATTCTGAGTCACAAGATGTGGGATTAAATCCTGTCTTTGCCACTAACTTTCCACTTGGCCTTGGACAAATCACTTCATCTCTCTGGGACTCATTTTCCTTATCTGGCAAATAAGGGGGTTGGACTACATTATCATTGACGTAGCTTCAATCTCTAAATCCTATGAACCTGTGAATCTGCTTCAAGTTAATCTGTAGTCAACTCTTGGTTGTCCAACCTTTGAAATATTTGCATAATATAGCCTTCATTGGTACCATTTAAAAGAGCAGACAAAGAAATAAGACAGCTTCTTTGGGTCTCAGTTTTCTCATCTGTAAGATGAAGAGGTTGGATTCAATAACCCTTAAAATTCTTTTCACCTCCCAATCTGTGATTCTGTGAAAGGAATGTTAAATCAGCCTCTCTTTCTGCTCATAACCAGTTCTCTGTAAAAGTGAGCAAAAGAGGAAGGCAAAAGCTATTTGGGTGAAGTGGTTAGAAACTTTCACATAGTTACACTTTTAAGGCAACTGTATACAAACACATACATACACAACATATACATATGTTATATATATGACATGTACATATATATGCATATTAGCAATTAGAACAATGAAATGGGCAACTGACTTCCCCCAGGTTATGCAACCAACCCACAGAGAAGCAGACATCAAAATTGCAAGTTACCAGTTCCCCATTATACCATCACTAAATATTATTCCTTCTAAATGCTAAAATCAGCACCTAATGTTACAACTGCCAGGTAGACATTCAGCTCAACACATCACATTTTCAAATGAAGAAAGAATGTTATATAAGTTCAGTCAGCTCCCCTACATCTAACACCTGTGAAAAGCATCTGAGAGACCATCCCTGGGAGGGCAACATTATGAGGACAGACCAAAAACTTTGAACAGAACTGACTTTTTGGTTAACTTTTTATTTCAAAACAAATAAATCACTTAAATCTCACCAATATAGCAGAATCACCCTCTCCCCCAAATGAACCTATCAAGGCTCAGGCAGAAGCAGACCTCTCTTAAAACAATGCATCAGACAACTCTATTAGCTATAAATTTTGCCTTGGTTTACCTATTCTCTTTGTCATAATCAGTCTCTGAAACCTATAACTTGACAGTTAACTACATTTCAGCTGAAGAAAACAAGGAAACACAGAGGGGACAAAGACAGCACAAGATGCAACTGTTGTACCAGGTGTCCTAAAAATCTTAGAGAAATTTTTAAGGTTAAAACTGCCCTAAGACTTTTGGGACACTGTAATAACCTTGAAGAAGAAATAGCTAAAAGAGAGTGCTCTCTAGGACCTAGATCATGAATAACTTAACTTCAAAATGAAGCAAAGACAGAGATTAGAAACCTCTGAAAAGGAGTCAATTCCCCAGACCCCCACAAAACCTTTCCAAATGCATAGGTCCCCACAAACATCTCCCTCGGCTCAAAGCAAAGTATCACTTGGAAGAACAAGATCCCACAGAATGGGACTTACCCACTTCACCAGAGGAAGAAGTCAAGTGTTCGTTGACAAGGCTGGCAAGGGTACTGAGTATATGAGAGCAGGGCCTTTTATAGGGGTTTTAATTGTGCCCTAGAGAGCCACTTAGGAAGGAGACACCCACTCTGAGGGATGGCCTGATTCATTCCCACCCAAGCCCGGCTCCACCTCTAACTTCATGAATGGTGTGTTTATGTCACCATATGCTCACGTAGCTGTTTAGCATGGCATACATAGCCCTTGCCTGGCACTCTGGGTTCTGGCTCCACCTAACCTTAAGCACGTGTGTGTGTAGGTATGGGGTGGGGTGGAGGGGGGCTGGGAGACACTTGGAAGAAATTCTGATTTTTTTAGTTGAGAATAGTTCCTACATCTCAGTTTAGTTGCATGAGAAGATGCTTTATAAAGCATGTAGGTTACTACCTACAAACCATTGAACTTCATGTTAGCCAGATTGTTAGAAGAAGTGATTGAAGTTAATCTCATACTTTGATATAAGACAGAATAACACAATTTGATATCCCCACCTAAAGATTCTCACAGTTAGTGGGAATCTGCACATGATTACTACACTGTAATGGTTTTGTCTCAAGCACCAGAAATGAGGAGTGAGTTTATTTGTACATGTATAATATGCACAGGCATATATCATACATACAAATGCCTATACATATGTACACATATGTGTATGTAACACATACACACATATTCTTTCCCCAAAGGTGATCATGGCAGAACATACAAACTTTACATTTCTAAGCCATCTTAGAGAATCCTTTACCAAACTTCAAAGCACAGATCAGGTGTGATCTCCTATATGAATCCTTTCCTGAGTCCCCCAGTTATTAGCATTCCCCCTCTTAAAATTACTTTGTATGTAGTTGAGATTTATTTAATTATGTGCCAGTTGTATTCTTCCTAGGAGAATGTAGGTCCTTGATGGGCAGGTACTCTTTTTATCTTTGTATCATTAGCACCTAGCACCCTAGTGCCTTGTACCCGGTAGGTGTTTAAGAAATGCTTATTGAACTGAATTGAAATAGGATTTTATATAGGTGATTGACTTCTTATAGCAATGGCAAACTATTTTGGAGGTGATATTATTATTATTATTATTATTTCTAAAACATTCATAAAGAGAACTCAAAATTGGGGAATTCCAGTTTTGAAAACACCACATAGAAAAGTTTAGTTTTTCTTATCTCATTAGCATACGAATGCCTCTAGGGGAACAAACTTGGCGTAATGCATTACTGCAGAGATAGTCATCATCCTGGACCTAAGTAGCTAATGGTTATGACACCTAAGCACTTTAGTCTGCTGCTCTCCTAAGAGACTCATTAAGGTAATAGGTCATTCTTTCCCATTACATCCATCAGGACTTTCTCAACATGGGTTGGGATTTGCAATTTGAAAATCTGTTTTGTTGTAAAGAAATGGATTTTATTTTTGTTCGTCAGTACTTCCTCCCCGTTCATTTTGGAGCCTCTGAAGCACTGGGGTATGAGAGCTTTATGGAGACCACTGAATGATTCAGCTGTGGTGTGACAGATCAGTTCCTCCTTTTATCCTGTAGAAGACACTGACTTTATAAAGGTTTGACAATTTCAATGGCACCTTGGAGTGAGTGAGCTTTGGAGATGCAATATCTCACTACTTGAAATGTAGTTTTTTGTGTGAGCAAGTTGGCCAGATGATACGGAATTTAGTTTTGTTTGCTGGCTTTTTTTTGGCATCAGCCCAACTGAATGATAAAGCCCCAAGTCAAATGGGAAATGAGGCAGTAGGATTCTAGTTGGGGTAGTTGGACAGTGAACAAGGGCAACAGTTGCTTCCTTCTGCCCTGAGTTCTATGACCTTAGGGATTTCTGGGAGGGTCCAGGGTGATTAGTTATCAGTTAACCTTTGGGATACAGTGCATACTTAGTCTTGGGAACAACAACTATGCCTTCTGTTTCGGCACTGTTTAACATAAACCCCGTAACAAGCCATGAATCCAATAGACAGATGGGGACTGTTCTTTAGGATTTCTTAGAACATCAACTTGAGCCCTGACTTTTCTTAGGTAGGAGTAGCTTTTTGTCTTCTAAGTTGCATGTACTTCATTAGGACCTGTTTCAAGTGCTGGCATTGGGTCTGCTTTTAATTCTACCCATTTGCATTTGTTCCTGACCTTCTGGGGATTCCCAATTCAACTGAAGGCTTGGATAATTGGGTTTCATTTCTTGTTCAATGACCAGAATGCTATGAACTGACTTAGTCTAGTATACCCTCCAAAGAGCTGGACAATATATGGGTTCTCTGAATGGAATGATATAATTTGCTATACTTAAATGATTGTTGATGAAGCTAAACAAATATAGGGGAAGGTAAAAGCACAATCATGCTTTTGAACAACCTATAGGAGAGTGTTTGAAGTAGCACTGATTTTACCATGGAGACCTCATGTTTATTTTTTCAAAATAACCACAGATCTTATGCCCCATTGATGGACATTTTTTTGACTACTTAAACTTAAGGAATTAAGTTCACCACGGGTTCAATGGCAAAGTTTCTACTGAAAACCTGCATGAACAGCAAAATGTTACCATCCTCTCCTTTTTCTTGCCCTGCTTCAGTGGTGGTTTCAAATGATTTGGAGTTTTATTTTCTAAAACAAGGTCAGATATTCTCTAACAAAGTTGCCCTTACAGTTTCATAAATTAAATGCCCACTTAACATGGTGTAACTATTAACAAAAGACATTCTTTTAAAAGGAAGACCTGCAGTGAGATTCAAAAATGGAGATAATTTTGGTTGTTTTCCAGCTATCTGGGAGGTCTGCAGATTATGGAAAATTGTCAAGCAAGGACAAATTGGTTTGGTCTATTCTTATGTAAGAGTGATTGACAATCCTTAGAATCACTTACTTTAGACTCATCTTGGTTTGTCAACAAAGAATGGAGATTTTTATCAACACATCTCCATATTCTTTATTAGCAAACACATCTCATTTATCGCTGTTTTTATGATTTGGGAGATGGAGGTACCAAGAGGTCAGAGAGCATTCTGGACTTGGGACAAGGAATGAATCCCAAGCATCTTAGCTCCAGGAGTGCATGAGTTGGCTCCCAAACCAAGGGCCAGAGTCTATCATGTCCCTAGAAAAAGGGACTGGGTTTTTATTATCACAGAGATACCAAGAAGAACAAGTGAAAGTTGTATCATTTAAACTGCCCCCATGTTTCCTAGCCACCTCAGACTTTGATATTTACAGAATCTTTAGATAAAGACAGTGGAAAAAGCACTGGGTTTTTGTAATAAAAATCCTGGGGTTGACTTTGCCACTTACAACCTGTATTACCTTAGGCAAGCTGCAAACTTTTTGGGCCTCAGATTTTTTTTATCTGTAAAATGAGGGGTTTGGGTCAGATGACCTCTAAAGGAACCTTCTAGCTTCTGTGATTCTTGAGGGATAAGCAGTGATATGTTGGTTTTGTGTTTTTGCATTGAAAACAATTGTGTTTTTGCATTGAAAACAATTCACCAGCTAAATTGGGTTCCTCTGATCCTTATCCCATTCCTCCATTTTCCCCTTCATGTAGCCAACAAAAGAAGACACCAGATCCAAGATTCTGTAGGATCCTGTTAGATTTAGGTGCTGAATCTGTATTCCAAACTGAGAAACTAAATGGAGATAAAAGGCACAATCCATTTGATTTCTTTTGAGCATCAAACTTCTTTGGATCCAAAGTTTGAAGATGAACTCTGGAAATACTGAAGGAAACATTAATCAGTGCAAAGTCAGGTGACTTGAAAGGAAGTCATCGTGGGAAGGAAGACTTTTTGTTTTTCTGAGCCACTCTAAAGCCTTGAGAGAGAAACAAAGGAGACTATTTCTTTGAGCTCCTACACACTAAACTTTAGTTTCAGGTTTTCTTATTTCCTCCCTTATGTAGATAGCTCATTCTGACCTCCATACTTTTGCTTGCAAAGTTTCTACCTTCCTGTTTCTCTTTCCTGATGATCCCAAGCCTATATTCTCTTAGGATCAAGACCTACCACTCTTTATCAGGGAACTTTCCCTTATCAGTCCATTAATGACAACACACAATTGAAGATTTGACTATGTGGGATTTTGCGCTCTCTGGTTGTTTTCTGTGTTTTTCTTGTGTTCCACAAAAAATTGTAAGTTCATCAAAACCCAGAATTCTTCTGTCTTTCACTGCTTCTTCATCCCCTTCCATGACCTAGTACAGCTCTGGGCTCACAACAGTTGTTTGATAAATAGTCATTGACTAGAAATAATTTTATTATCTTATAACAACTTAAATTGTCAGTAGCTCTGAGCTAGGCAGGCATTTTGATCAGGGATGAAGTTGTTGGTTCACAGATGGTGTTGTAGGTGAGGGAATGAACCAAAATGAGGAGCTAAGATTTCTGGATTCTCTTTCCTGGTTGGCATCTGCCCAGACAGGTGACTTTGGGGACCTGAGCATCAGGTTACCCCTCTGTCAGATGAGTAGTTGGAAAACAAGAATCTCTCCCTCAGAGGAGAGTTGTGATAATTACGACTTATAAAGCATTTTCTGATTCTTAGATATGAAAGAGCTAATTATTGTGATCATTAATAATTCTTAATTTTTATCTTCTTTTGAGGTAAATTATCTTCATGTTAATTGCACCCCCACCCTGGTGGTAATTACACCTATGAGAGTCAGCAGATGCTTTAATCCTACGTCATGGAAGAAGAGAAGAAGGTTGTCATAAGGAGAAGTGGAGTTCCTGCTGACCAGGTGCCAGGGCCCCAGAGGGGCCATTGTCAAGGCTCCCATGTCTCACCCGGGGTCCAGAGCGGCTGAAACTCCTACATCCTTTTCACTCTTAGCCAGGTCAAATGTTTTACAAGATTCTTTTTCTGTCCTATAACATACTTTTCTCCAAATCTAGCAGCTTTTTGGGGTCCCAGAATCTTATTTCAAGGCACACTTAATTGCATAAATGAATTAAATTCCTAGAGGAGGACTAGTACCAGAGCAAGGGAAAAAGCAAGGGTTGCCAAGATTTCCCAGAGGATTCTTCTTCTTAAAGATTGCTTTATGAAGGGAGTCATCTCTCAGAAATACAACACATCTTTTTCTTTGCATATCTTGGCCCATAAAAAGACAAAGCATCATCCTCACTGAGAATGAGAGAGGAGGCATCAGATCATTTGACGCATTATCCCAATGGTGTGCCTTAAAACCAACTCTGTACTAAAGTTGAGGCTTAGTCTTTAGTAAGTATTCAGGCTTGGGGAAGGAAAGCTGCTTCACATCTGCTCTTAGCAAAGAACCCCATCAGCAGGGTAATCTTTGGCTATGCTGACATGGATCTGATTTAGGATTTTTTGATTTCAGATACTCTGGAGCCACCTTGGAGCTCAATAGGTATTTGCTGACTTCCACATCTCTTCAAAGGCTAAGGAAATTTTGGCTTTTTCAAATAAACTCAGTGCTTGAAGTGGGACCAGGAGGACCTATATGCCAATCCTTGTTAGTCATAGGATTTTAGGATTTGGAGCTGGAAGGGAGCTTAGCAATCAGCCAGACCAAATCTCTGACTTTCCAGATGAGATTGGCTTTTATTCTTCTTCCCTACTCTTGAGGTACTAAAATGATCCTGGATCATCATTTCCATCTCCTCTCTTTCTGTCTCCTTTTTGCTTGAACATGTGAGGTTAGGGACAGCGAGAAGTCAAGGAAAATGCCAAAGTTATGAATTTGGGAGACTGAAAAAATGGTCAAACACTAAATACCATTTGGCTTCTGAACAAAATGTGGAAATTTGAAAGAGGGAAAGGTTTGTGAAGAAAAATAATGAGTTCCATTTTAGACATGTTGAGTTTAAGATGTTTAGGGAACAACCATTTTGAAATGTCTAATAGGCAATGGTGATGTGGGTTTTGAAGCTAAGGAGAAAGAATGAGACTTGAGTCATGTCCTTAGACAAGGTGATAAAACCTATGAGAGACGATGAGGTCATCGAGAGAGAGAGAGAGAAGAGTTGGGGGCCGAAGACATAATCTTAGGGAACATCCTTAGTTAGGGACTGTGATATTGATGATAAACCAGCAAAGCAGATTAAACAGGAGCACATAGACATGTAGGAAGAGAACCTGGAGGGAGTAGTATAATGAAAACCCAGAGAGGAAAGAACATTCAAGAAGAGGGATAATCAGCAGTGTCAAATGCAGCAGAAGGTCAAGAAGGGTAAGGAATGAAAAAAAGACTATCCAATTTTGCAATTAAGAGCACAGTGGTAATTTTAGAGAGAGCAGTTTCAGTCTAGTGATGAGGTTGGAAGCCAGATTGCAAAAAGACGAATGAATTGAGGAACAGAGGAATGTGGAAGTGAAGGGAGGAGTATAGATAGCTTTTTCTAGCTGAGTTTGTCCAAGAAAGGGAGGAAAGATATAGAATGTTATCTCGAGGTCATGGCAAGGTCTAATTAAGGGTTTTTTTAAAAGGATGGGTGGGACTTTGGAATATTTGAAGGAAGCAGGGAAGGGAATAAGTAAATATGAGGACAAGGTTGAAGAGAGAGAAAACAAGAAAGAGAGGCAGACACAGAGAGAAACAGACAGAGAGAGACAGAGAGAGATGATGATTGAGGTAGCAATATTCTGGAAGAGATAGGAGGGATTGGGATCAAGTGTGTATGTGAAGGGGTTGGCCTTGGCAAAGAGAAGGGCAGCCTCACTGTCAGAGACTGGGAGAAAGCAGTACAGTGGGGGATGATGTCAAGGTAATTTAGATGAAGAAAAGGGGAGAAGAGGAAATTCAAGTCAATAGCCTCAATTTTCTCAGTTCAGTTAAGCAATGAGGACCTCAGCTGAAAGAGGGGTAAGAGGATGGTGTAGGAGACTCGATGAGAGAAGAGAAGATTTGGAAAAGCTATTATGGGGAATGAGTTAGGTAATCAAATAGGGAAGAATAATAGATTTGCCATGAGCAATCCTATTAATCAATGGTTAACCAACCATTGAACCAATTCATAAAACTTAAGAATTTATAATGTGCTCAGTCAGCAGAGTTATGTGATTTCCTCCATTTCCGTTTGCAGCATGTAAGTTAGTGTGGAGGAGGTGGATAATGGTAATCCAGGGATAAGTTTGACAAAGCATGAGTGGTGATAGGACAAAAGGGCAAGGAATTTGGAAGTAGGATAGTGTGGAGTTGAATTGGTTAATTAAAGAGCACCTTTGGAAAGGGAGGGAAGTAAAGTCAGAACAGGGGTAATGGACTGAGAAATACTGAGGGGAAGAGGGATTGGAGGTCTTGCTGAGGGTTAAGGAATGATTTTATGAGGAATGAGACATAAGGAAATATATAATGATAGGTTATAGTCTTCTAGAGTAATGTCAGAGTTTTTAATTAAGGAATGGGGATATTTGTGGGTAATGGTGAGATCCAGTGGGTGACTATGTGTTGTGGATGACGTGAATTGAAGGAGTAGAACTCTACATCTAGAGTGAGGACACCTCGGTTTCAAATACTGGCTCTGCCATTCACAAGCTTCCCTTGCCTCAGTTTCCTTCTCTGTAAAATGAAAAGTTTGGATTAGAAGACTTCTGAGGTCCTTTTAGGCTCTCAATCCTATGATTGACTAGGTCTTATAATACCATTAGTGAGGTACAACCATTACAATGTAACCTCTTTGAGAATAAGGGCTGTTTAGTATTTGTCTGGCTCTACATCCCCAGTACTTTACATTGTACCTGATACCTGGCACAAGTCAGGTACTAAATTAATCCTTACTGATTAATTAATTGAAGAAACATTTGTGAGCAAACTTGGAACCCCTACCATCATTTAGAACAATGTTTCTATGGCAAGATACACTCAGAGGTTTAAATCTGGGAGGGCCCTCAGAGAGGCCTCATTTTACAGACAAGGAAACTGAGGCCCAAAGAGGTTAAGTGATCTGTCCAAGGTCACATGTATATTAACGGACAGAGCTGAAATCTGAACCTAGGTCTTTTGACTCCAAATTCAGGTCTTTCTGTTGTACTAGCCTATGTCCCAAGTTCCAATCAACTGACTTGCAAACAAATTTCCTCTGATTAAAGGATTTAGAGATGGAAGGGACCTCAGAAGTCATCTAACTCCCTTGTTTTATAGAAGAGGAAACTGGAGTTTAGAAAGAGTGAGTGACTTGTCCAAGGTAGAACAGCTAATGAGGACCACTATAGGCTCTGGGGCAATCAGGAAGTTTCCTGATCCCTCCAGAGAAGGAAGGATTTCTATATGTGCTAGAGGGAGAGAACCTGAGAAAAGTTATCATGACTAGTAGCACTAGTGGGGAGGCACTATTCTCAATTACTCAGCAAACATTTATTGAGGAGTATAGCTATGTTAAAGCCTGAAGAGGGGGAGAGGTGGAGGGAGGGAGGAGAGAGGAGCAAGGAGAGGGAGAGGGAGAGGGAGGGAAGGAGAGAGAGAGAGACAGAGAGAGAGAGAGAGACAGAGAGAGAGACAGAGACAGACAGAGAGAGAGAGACAGAGAGAGACAGAGAGAGACAGAGAGACAGAGAGAGAGAGAGAGAGAGAGAGAGAGAGAGAGAGAGAGAGAGAGAATGAATCTGAGTGACCTGAGCATTGCTGTAGTGACCAGGTCAGACCTATATTCTAGATTAAAGCAAGAATTGAAATGAAAAACTCCACCTGTCATGGGGCTGATTTCATATCTCTCCTTGGACTGCAGTTTCAAAAGCATCATCACCTGAGTTTAGCCTGAGCTGTTGTTATTAGTCAAATTAGATCTTGAATAAGCAGAATTTGGCATAGTGAGGAAAGCTGCCCATTGCCATAGGCAAAACAGAGCTGGAGTGGCTGCTTTTGCCCATGTTAGGGCAATAGGTGAACATGGGAGGACCTTTTGATCACTATCCTACACATCTCTCATTTCATTGACTCTCCCTGATGCCTGGAATGCTCTTCCTCCTCATTTCTGCCTCCTACCTTTGCTGGCTTCCTTCGAGTCCCAGCTAAAACCTCACCTTCTAAAGAAAGCCTTTCCTTATCCTTCTTAATTCTAGTGCCTTCTGTCTGCTTATAATTTCCAATTTATCCTTTCTTTATCTTGTTTGTATGTAGTTATTTGCATGTTGTCTCTCCTATTAGCCCATGCGCTGTTTGAGAGCAGGGATTGTCTTTTGCCTTTCTTTGAATCTCCAGTGTTTAGCACAGGGCCTGACACAGGGTAGACACTTAAAAAATGTGTATTGACTTATTGAATCCAGAATTCCAGGGAACAGAGAGGTGGAGGAACAGCATTTGGGTGTGAAAACCATTGGTAGAAACCTCTGCTTTGTTGATAAATGGCCCTTGGGATCTTTTTTGTGTCCTTAGGAGACCATAGAAAGGAACCTTAGAAATCATCCAGTCCATCCCTTTCATTTTATAGGTGAGGAAGCTGAGTCCCAGAGAGGTTAAATTATTTTTCCAAGGTCATTCAGCAAGTAAGCGACCCAGAAGGTATTCATAGCCAAGTCTTCTGTCCGGATCCAGTGCTCTTTCCCTTCTACTACTGATTTCCCTAGTGATGAGACTTTTAATTCTGAAAATGTCATCTAAGGGAGCTTTCTCTTCCAGTCCTACCATGTTGTCTTTACCTGGAAGGTTAGATCAGACACACCCTTTCTAGTATGGTACATAGACAGCTGCACTTGGAGTCTGGAAGACCTGGGTTCAAATCTTGTCTCTGACACTGTAAGTCCCTAGGCACATTGCTTAACCTCCCTGGGCCTCAGTTTCCTCATCTGTAAGTGGAGATGGTAATAGCACTTAGAGAGTTTTTGTGAAATCAGATGAGGTGCCTTTGAAATGATTTATAAACCTTAAAGAAATGCATGAAGGGTGTGCTGGAGCCTGTATATACAGATTCCCATGAGCTAATTGTTAAAATTGTCAATGTGAGCATTTACACCTTGGAAATCAGAAAATGCTAAAAATCAAACCTTGTTTTATTCTTTTTTGGTGATTGTTTAGCCCTGAGAAAGTGATAGAGAAAATGTTAATATTGCAGATTAAACTTTAAAATATGGCACACATACTTCTTTTTTTGGAGAGTTAGTTCTTAAATATTTGCCAGCATATCCCTCTAAATTTATCAGCACAAATCTAAATATGAGATTATTATTATTATCATTATTTATAATAGCTTATTTCTAGTAGCATGGCAATGAAGGCAAAGAAGGTCTATAGATCAATTTTGTGAAGTTTCTGAGCAGAAACTCCAAATTCCTGCCCCATGGAGATTCAGTGGCTTATGATTGTGGTCAGGGGTTAGAGCAAGACCATCTGAAGTTGATCATGTCCCTCACCTTTTGAACTTTGTGTAAATAAGTCAGAATTGGACTGGACCAGTTTGTGCAGGTGATTGTGAGTGGTGTGGCAAGGCAGGTAACTTCCTGGTGTTTGTGGCTGTTATTAGATACCAGTCCAATAACTGCTGAGTGCTGAATATGGAATGTGGAGACTTCTATCCCCAGCTTGATTATAATGATTAAGTTTTTATATAACACTGAGCCTATTGCGGAGGGTTTAACATTCCTCTTTTTATTAGTTGTTCCTCATCCAGCCACCCTGTGATGGAAGGATCTGCTGCCTCCGTTTTCCAAGATGTTGAAACAGGGCCACTGAGAGGCCAAGCTGCTTGTCACGGGTCAGCCAGTGGTTGAATTAGAATTCAGGTTTACTGAGTTAGCCTGTCTGTTGTCTGGCCTATTGAGCCAGTGTCTTGATTCAGGGCTCTTGATGCTTTATAGCTGTTGAAATTTGTGAATATAGCCTTTGCTGGTCGACTATTAGGACATACAAGGAGGCTAGGAAGAGATGTGCACTATATCTGCCTTCACTTTATCATCTGGGCTTCAAAACTTGTATGTGTCGTGCCCACTTTTCTTTACCTGTTTGTACATTCACTCCTCGTCCCCCTTCCTCCAACCCTCCACATCCATATATACACACTCCTGCCCTTAGTAAGAGGAGAAGCAGGTCTGTCTTGGATGGGTCACTCAAAGTCTCAGACATCTTGAAAAGAGGTCATGTAGTGGGTGGTAATTTTGCTGATCACTGACCACATGAGAACCACAAGACTGGTGCTTTTATCTTGCTTAGAGATGTCATTAGGTAGGCTTTGTCTCTTTTCAAATTTTTTTCTCTTACCCCTTGAAGATCTCTTGAGTTATCTCTCTAATGAGCTGTGTGCTAAGCTTTTTGCAAACCTTAAAGCAATATATAAACATGAGCTGTTATTTTTATCTCTATTCTCACCGAGAGGCCACTTTCCAACAAGAGAAGTTCAAGCCTTTTCTTATTCTCTGACTTATCAGGGTCTACCAATGTGCCTCCTGGAGCCCTGAAGGGGAGAGAATTCCCCTTAGTATCCCTTCTGCAGGACAGGTGGATGAATCCTTCTCCTTGTTCTATAAACCTTCAGAGGATTTCTTTTTTTTTTTTCAGCTTTTTTGAAGTCTGACCCTCCCCCCACTACTTACTCTATGGTGTTTAGTTTGGTTCTCCTTTTGATTTAATTATTTTTGCCAGGTCACTTTAAGCTATTTAGAAAGCATTAATGGGTAACCCAACAAATAGGTACTAAGAACCTATTGTGCATAAGGCATTGTGCTAGGCACTAGTGATCCCAACCCGCATGGAGTTTACAGTCTAGTATGTAGAAATGGCATTTATAGAAATAGCTTATAGAAAAATAAAACATGATAAACTTGTAATAGAAGTACAAAGGATTATGGAAAGTCAGAGATTGGAAAGAAGTGATTACTGCCAGCAGGATCAAGGAAGATTTCTGGGAGAAAGTAATCCTCCATTTAAATATACTTGTAATATTTTGTTTCGTCTTTGTATCTCCATTGTTTTGTCCACTGTCTGGCACACACTAGGTACTAAATAAATGCTTGTTGATTGATTGACTGAAATGGTATCTGAGTTGGACTTTAAAGAATAGGTAGGAGTTTAGCAGATGGTGGGGAAAAGGCTTTCCAGGGATAGGCAACAGTGTAAATAAAAGCATGGAGGTGGGAGACTACAGAGCAGATATAGAAGATATATGGATAAATCTGGCTTTAGTTGTAGAGTGGAGGTGGGAAGACTGGTTATGAGGTTATTGCAGTAACCTAGGCCGGTTGTAATGAGGAGCTATAATAGAGTAGTGGCAGATAGAATTGAGAAGATGGGATGGAAGAGATAAGCAGGAGAAGAATCAGTAGCACTTGGTAACTGATCGGATATGAGAGATGGTGGGAAGGAAAGAGTCAAAGATAGCAGCAAGACTTAGAATATGGGAAAATGGGTACTGCCACTGACAGAAATAGTGAAGTCAGAAGGAGGAAAAGGTTAAGGGAGAAAGATAATGTATTGGTTTGGGAATTTGTTGAGTTTGCAATGCTGGTAGAACATACAGGTAACAATGTCTTGTAGGCAGCTGGAGAAAGGTCAGGGAAAGAAATATAGATCTTGGAGTTATCTGCATAGAAGTGATAGTTGAAACTATGGGAGTGAGATTGTTGAGAGAGATAAAGAGACAGAGACAGAGACAGAGAGAGACAGAGACAGAGACAAGGACAGAGAGACAGACAGACAGAGACAGAGAGACAGAGAGACAGAGAGATTAGGGAATGCTCATGTTTGATGAGTCAGTCTTACAGTTTCCCCTAGGGGGAGGAAAACAAAGACCCAGTGAAGGATGTGAGTGCCTGGAGAACAAGGACCAGATTAGACATAGGTTCTGGGGAATGCCTACTGTTTGGACCTGTTAATCAATCAATTGATCAATAAATAATTATTTTAAGTGCCTACTATGTGCAGGTAGGTCAAGTGGGTGGTGCAGCAGATATAGCACTGGACCCAGAATCAGAAAGACCTAAGTTGAAACCTGGCCTCACACACTTACTAGCTATGTAATCCTGAGCAAGTCATTTAGTTCTACTTGCCTCAGTTTCCTCATCTGTCAAATGTGCTGGAGAAGGAAATGGCAAACCACTCCAATCTTTGCCAAGAAAACTCCAAATGGGGTCATGGAGAGTTAGATTTGAGTGAAGTAACTGAACAACAAATGTCACAGGCACTGTACTAGGTGCTATGTAATCAAAGTAAAAAAATGAAGCAGTTCCTGCCCTCAAGGAACTTATATTCTATTGGGGACAACAGCATGTATAGATATAAATATATGCAGAATACATACAGAAATCTCTACAAAGCAATGGAGAATGGGGGGAGGAGAGTAGGCTCTAACAATCAGGAGGAAGGAATCCAGAAAGACTTTATTTAGAATGGAGGATTTGAGCTGAGTTTTGAAGAAAAGAAAGAATTCTAAGGGGCCAAGCTGAGGAGGAAGTGAATTCCAGACAAAGCTATAAAGAAGGGAGAGTATCATATATGGGAAACAGCAAGAAGGCTGGTTTGGCTTGACTATAGACTGTGTGTATGTGCAGAGAGAAGGGGATAGATGTGACAAATGTCACAGAGGTAGAAATGGGGGAAAAAGGTAGACTTTAAGTGGCAATCTATATTGGGATGAATATCTACCATGAGGATTCTTTAAAGGAATCTTGTAAGCAAAGCCCTGAATTTGGAGATGGAAGGGCTGCACAACAGTCCCATCTTGGATCATAAAGCTCTGGGTGACCTTGGGTGAGTCACTTAATCACTTGGGGCCCCAGCTCCGTATCTGTAAAATGGGCATAATGATTACTATCCCCTCCCTCCCTTCCTCCTAAGGGTGTTGTTTGGAGAGCAGATGAGATCATGTATGTAAGGCACCTTAAGCTCTTTGAAAGCAAGGTGTGAAAGATGCATAAGGTGCCTTCATCCCCATTTTAGCTTTCATTCCTTGGCACTTAAGGTAAGATGCAGGAGGAAGAGTGTTAGAAGGAGAGAAATTAGGCCAGAAAACATTAGCATGAATTGAAACTGTATTGATGTCATTTCATGAGGCAGGTTTTAAACTGGGGTGATAGAGACCAGCTGTAAGAATTCTTCCTTAAAGTCATCATATAAAAATTTAATTTAGTTTTCTTATCTCTTCTTAGTTTAGCAAATGTTTATTAGCTTCTGTTATTATGGAGTACTCATTGGGTGTAATTGTTTCATATTTATGAGAGAACTTCTTCCTACTATGTGTCAGGGTTTTGGGTGAAGACTCACATGGAACCCTGTAAAACACCAACCTGATGAAACTCAGTTTAGTTAAAACAAGTCAAAAATCCGTCTCTTCGTTGGCCATTTCTTGCCAAATATCTAAGAAATCTAAGACTGCAGAATAATTGCCTATCTCCTAACAGTGGGGATTTAGTACTTCCATGGTCTTCCCAGTCCAGGCACCATGATAATGCCTCTCTTCTGTGATTAGGTAAGGAGGATGTCTATTTTCTGTGTGATGAAACTGAGGCAGGTGTAAAGGTCTTGCCCCAGGCCTTAGGCTGTGATTCATGGGCACAGGAAGGGAACTTGGGAGTAGAAGATTCTTTTCCCCTGACCTAGCTATCAAACCATTTGTCCTCCAACCAGCCACTGTGGGTAGTTTTGTCCAGCACTCAAGCACCAGGCCAGTTCTGTTGTTTTTCTTCTCCCATTCATTGTTGGTTTTTGATAAAATTTGCGTATCAATTAGACCATTATAATGCCAAGTATTTTAGTTGGCTGTCAAGTTTCCTGCTCGTTGTCTTACTCTATAATGGCCTTAACTTCTCCCCCCCCAAGCTTTCTAAGAAGAATAAATATCAGAGAAATATTGAAAAGAGAGAGAAACAGAAACAGAGAGACAGAAATAGAGGGAGAGAGATAGAGGGACAGAGACAGAGAGAGACAGAGACAGAGAGAGAGATAGAGATAGAGAGACAAAGATGTCTAGCTGAAAAATTCATGACTCTATCGTCAATCTGACTGGTTCTAGGATCACATACATACAGTTCATCACTTGACCTGTATTGTCAGAATAATCTCTTAAATACTATTTCCCTGGGGAATGCTCCTCCTCGACCTCCTCCAAGAAACCTTCTCTGGTTAATGCTGCCTCATCCTTATCACTCCTCTACTAAACTTTTGTGTAAATAGTAAAACATTATTTTGCATGTGTCAACATATAACTCTGTAATTGTTCCATGTGATTGTATTTTGCTTCTCCAATCTCATTGTTGCTTCTCTGGGGGCAACCATAGCCTTCCTGATCTTTCCTAAGGAGCTCAGGGACATCCCCAACTTCTAAGAGACCTCCAATAAGCCACTATATGAAGAATTCATTTACTTTTCCCTTTGTCTCCTTTAAAGGTATCGGAGCCTGCATTTCCTGAGTTTCTGAGCCTGCTGGAAGTTCCTGCATTTCATAGGAAAAGAAAACCAAAAAATTGGGTCTACTTCTCCGGAAGTCTAACTTCTTGTACCCTTGCTCCCATCTTCTCTTTCTCCTCCTGGAGATGACCCTTCCAATCATTCTCATTCTTTCCCTCTTCACCCCCTCCTTATCAACTGGTTCCTATCTATTGCCTTCAGACATGCCTAGACCTTCCCCATCTTAAAAAAAAGAGCTTTCAATGAATGTTGATGTTCCCTCAGACTATTATTCTATAGTTATTCTCCCTTTCATGGTTAAATGCCTAGGAAACTCAGTCACCTATACTTGTTGCTTCCATTTTGTCACTTCTCAAATCCTGTCACTCTACTGAAACTATTCTCTCCAAGTTCTCCTTGGATCTCTAACCTGCTGAATCTGGTAGCCTCGATGTTCTCTCCTTGTTTTCTACGACATTGTTTTCTTTTGGTTCTCCTTTTTCAGTCTCTTTCACTGGATCATCAACCATTTCTTGTCATTAGACCCATGTGTCGTCCCAACTCTGTTCTAGACTTTTTCCCTTTTTTTCTTCATACGCTCTATCTTGCTGATTCCATCAGCTCCTATCTAGGCAAATGACTCATAGCCATAATATAATCCCAATATATCCAGCCCTAATCTCTCTTCTGACCTCTAATTCTGCATCACCAATTGTGGGCTGTGCATCTCCACCTAAAAGTCACATTAGCATCTCAAATACAATATATCCAAAGTGGAACTCTGTCTCCCTTCTTAAACATGTCCCTCCTTCACACGTTCCTACTTCTGTTGAAGTTACCACCACCTTCCCAGTCACTTGGGTTCAAAACTTCAGAGTCATGCTTAACCCTCCTCTTCTTCACCTTCCTACACCCATTTAAAATCATTTTCCAAGTCTTGGTGATTCTGCCTCCACAATATCTGACACCTTCTTCCTTCTCTGCACTCACACAACCTTCACTCTAGTGCAGGTACTCATCTCCTCTTGCAGAGAATATTGCAAAAACCTCCTAATTGGACTCTCTGCCTCTAGTTACTCCACTCTTCAATTCATCCTTCCCACAGCTGCCAAATTTATATTACTCAAATACAAGCCGGATCATGTCAGTCCCCTGCTTACCACTTTTTAGGGGATTTCTATTACCTCTAGTACAAAATATAAACTCTTCTCTTTGGCCCTTCAGAATCTGGCTCCAGCCTACCTTTCCAGGTAGATTGAATATTTCTCCCCTTCACATACTTTTCAGTCTGTCCAAACTAACTTCTTTTTTGTTCCTCATATATTGAATTCTATTTCTTCTCTCTGTGTTTCTGCATGGGCTGTCCCTCATGGCTGGAATGCACATTCTTCTTTTTTCTGCCCCTTGGAATCCTGAATTTTCTTTAAGGTTGTGCTCAGATGCCATTTGCTAGAGGAAGCCTGGGATCACTCCAGTTATTAATGCTTACTCCCTCTTCCAATTATCTTGTAGATACATGTTACCCCTAATAGGATATTGGCTCTTTGAAGACAAAGATTGCTTAGTTTAAAAAAAAATCTTTTAAACTCCAGTGCCTGATACATAGTAGGCACTTAATAAAGGTTTGTTGAATGTTGTTTAGTGACCTATTCTTATTAGAGTAGCAAAAGTTGGAACTAATTTATAGAATTATTATGTAATATGATATGATTAATATAATACAATGTAATACAATGTAATATAATATAATTAATATAATGTAATGTGATATAATATAATTAATATAATATAATATAATATAAATTTCTGAAATGTCAGAAATCCCATGTGAGAATCCTTCCCCTCCCTTCTCTTGATAGAAGGCCAGATTCTTGAACTAATGAATGTGGAGTTACCTGATAGGCAACCTTTGGGGTGAGTGCTATCTATGAAATCCTCCATCTCCTCTTGTCTAACTAGGAGGCTGTGGTTTGGGAATGACATTGTCTAGGAACCCCCCCTCTCAGGCCACATGGGGGAGCACATATCTTCCTTGCCATATGCCTTTGTAGCAAGACAGTTGTTAATGGTTCTTGGGAGCCAAATGTGCCATTAAGTTTTTTGGCTTTCTATTATACTGAGGTTACAGTTCACCTAAGCCTCCATATTGTTTTCAAATTAATTTTTGTCTTGACACATTTATCTCATCTTTTTTATGGTTCATAGAATCATAGAATTTTAGATTGAGAACTACAAGGGTCATCTATTCCAAACTTCTCACTTTTGAGGTGAGGAAACTGAGGCTCAAAGAGATTAAATGACTTGCTCAAGGTCACACAGATGATAAGTGGTAGAGCTGAGGTTCAAATCTCAATTCAAATCCCAACCATTGATTTTTTAAGCTCATCTCTTTTTTATTGCTCATCTGTGATGGGTGGAATAGAACAAATTTAAACTATCTATGTTGTAGGAAAGGATAAATGTGGTCAAATGGATGTATAAATCCAGGAGTTTTATTATTTTAATGTGCTTCTAGAAGAAACTAGGATATCATTTGTTAAGGATATTGTGGAAAGGATTCCTGCATTATATAATGTGTCCCACAAGTCTTAGTGCAGTTTTAAGCTTTCATAACTTAAGACTTTTAATAGCACTAAGACTTTTGGGCCAACCTAGAAAGTGGGACTAGATTACTCTCTCTCTGTCTCTCTCTCCCTCTCTGAGATTTGGACAATTTCATTGAAATAAAGTATTCCCAGGATGGAAACTCAGCCACTGGTGTAGACTGTCATCTCTTCTGTGACTTAGAGTCTTCAAAGGTTGAATGGGGGACACTGGTAGGTTGTGACTTGCTCATGGTCACATAGATAATATATGTCTTGGGTAGGACTTGAACCCAGATCTTCCTGACTACAAGACTGGTCCTCTGTGGTCTAGTATGCCACATTGCATTCCAGAAGACTTTGTAGAATCACAGAATTTGAGAGTAAGAAGGTAGCTTTGGGTTCATGCAGTTTATCCTGTTATCCAATGAAGGATACTATTCTTGGCATATAATGATTTAGCCTCTTCTTGAATACTTCAAGTAACAAACATCTTACTACCCAACGAGAGAGTATTCCATTTTGGGACAGCTCTCATTAGAGAGTTCTTTCTATAAAGCCTTCTTATAATTCCCACTCACCAGGGGAACCATGTTCTAATGAAGAGAGTGCTGAAACTGGAGCTAGAAAGTTCTAGTTTCATCCTTTGATAAATGTGTGATCTTGGGCTAAACACAGACTCTCTTGGCTTCCATTTTTTTGTCTTTAAAACAGAGATAATGATAGCTGTTTTAAGTATTTGAAGAGCTATCACCTGCAAGAGGAATTAGTAAACTTGTAATGTTTGTCCCTAGGAGGCAGAAGTAGTAGAAATTGATGGAAGATGCAAAGAGACACCTTTCTACTCGATATAAGGAAAAACCTTTTTAACAAATAGAACCTTCCAAAAGTGGACAGGGCTGTCTCAGGAGGTAATGAACTTTCCATATTTGGAGGTCTTCAAGTAGAGGCTGGGTGATCACGTTTAGTTATGTTGTAGAAGAGTTATTTTTTCAGGCATGTGTTGGATCAGAGGGTCTCTAAGATCCCTTTCTATCTTTGGGACCCTGTGATAATAACACCTGCCTATTTCATTGGGTTGTTGTGAAGTTCAAGTAATAGTGTTATGTGAAAGTACTTTGTAAACTACAAATGAATGAGAAAGGATCTATGAAGCAGTAATTATATGTTGAGCACTACACTAATTTCTGAAGATAACAAATAAAAAAAAGTGAGACAGTTCTCATCCGCAAGAAGGTTACATTCCAATAGGGAGAGACAGCACATCTAGGGGACAGTGACCAAGGAGGGATGTCTTGATATGAAAAGTCATAGCGATGGCTAGTGAAATCCCAGGGGAATTGATTGAAATGCTCTTTCTTATAGGAATGGCAGTATTAATTTGATGATATTTCAAGAGCTGGAAAGTAGAGGCAGAGGGTCATGGGGAGGAGGGGGTTGGTAGGTTAGGTAGCAGTGCGAATGGCAAGAATGTGGGGCAGAATATGAAGCATGACTGGGACTGACTAGATATGCAAAGAATGTAAGTCTTATTATTATTTATTATTATTATTACTAACTTCTCTCTTTTGGAGCAACACAGAATAAATTCTTTTCCTCTTATGCATAGAAGCTTTCAGATGTTTTAAAACTGTCTTAAATTTAACCATTATTATTTCCTTTTTTTGCAACATGAAATAATTTTTTTCTTGTGTGCATGAAAGTTTTCAAATGTTTTAAGACATTGTCACAAAGTCTTTTCTTGTTCAAACCAAACCTCTTCAATTCAACTCACAAACATTTATTAAGCACCTACTATGTGCAAAGCGCTATCTCAGGGACACAAAGACAAAAGGAAAAAAAAGCCCCATCCCTTAATAAACTTACATTCTACTTATGTGTGCATGTGAGTACAACATTTAATAGATCAACCTTCCAGGTAGCTCTTCACTGCACATGTCCTAGTTTCTAAATATCCCTCTTAAAATACAGTGCCAAGAGCAGGACACAATCCTACAGATGTCTGATCAGCACACTGGACTAGGAGTTATGGTTTCATCCATAAAAGGAAAAAATTATTCTGTGTTGCTCCAAAAGATAGTAATGATGATGATGATGATGATGGTGCTGCTGCCAATAACAATAACAACAATAACAACAACAATAATGTGCCTGTATGCTCTCTTTTACTACAATAGTCATTAGAACACTAGCTTAGTTTTGGAAGGGATCTAGTCCAACTAAATACAGAAATATTTTCTATAACTCCCCTCATGAATGTTTTCCCTAATTCTCTGTTCAATGTAGTTAAACTCTGAGATTTGCTCCCTTTAACATGAACCCTTTGTTCCTATTTTTTTTTCCTATCTGAGCTAAACTTATTTTAGTAAGGATGAATGGAATTCCTTGGTCTCAGAACTACCTTTTAAAATTTGAGGATAGCTATCACATCTCCATTGAGTTTTCACTTTGCTGGTTTCTCTCCTTTGGATCTCCTCCAGTTTTTAACACCCCTGTTAAAATGAGGCACCACAAATTATTATTGCTGACGTGGCTTGACCAATGTAGTCTCCAGTGAGACTGTTACCTCTTTTGTTCTTGACATTACACTTCAATTAAATAGCCTAGGATTGCATTAACTTCCTTGTGTGCAATGTCATACTGTTGACTCACACTGAACTCACAGTAACCTGAACTCTTTTTTCATATGAATGACTATCAATGCATGTGTCCCTCACTCTGTACTTATATAGCTGAATTTTTGAACCTATGTTCAAGACTTTACATTTGTACTCATTCAATTTCATTTAACAGAACTTGGCCTATCCTTCTAACCAATCAAGATCTGTTGGATTCGGATTCTGTCATCCAAAATATAAATGACCAATATTGGTCCTGGAGGATAATGAAGAAACACATTTCCCTTATTTTTGGACAGAAGTGAGTGACTTTGGGTTTGGGATGTTTTATCAAATGCAATTGCCATGCAGGACAGTTTTGTTCTATTTTTGTTGTTACCATGGATTCTCCTATAGAGGGCACATAGGGAAGTTATTGTGGTATAAAAAGCCCCAAAGGCATTAATAAAACTTTTCAACAAATCCACAGAGCATTAGGTATCTCTACTAGCTTTGTGACGACCATATAAGCATGTCTTCCATGAGAAACATGGAAGCTACAGGGGCAGCTAGGTGGCACAGTGGATAGAGCACTGGCCCTGGAGTCAGGAGGACCTGAGTTCAAATTTGACCTCAGACACTTGATACTAGCTAGCTGTGTGACCCTGGGCAAGTCACTTAACCTTATTGCCTAGCAAAGAAAACAAACAAAAACAAAACAAAGAAAAGAGAAACATGGTTCTACTCAGGGCCATGGTTCTAGGATAACCCTTGGCAGTTGGCGCAGTCTCTTTCTATACCATCAGCTTGAGCACCTGTTGGTTCTGTTCCCCTCATTTACTAGGGGAGGGGAGAGAAATGACTAACACTCTAGTTCTACTTAACCACTTAACATTGTATTAGCTTTGACAAAGAGAGATTTACTTAAAAAATATAGCAAGAACAAATGTACAAACATTTCCCCCAACTTCTCTGGAATGTACTCTCCCCTAAACCACCTCAGTCTCTGGGGCAAGTGGTCTCAACACTGAGCTAAATTCTACATAGTGTTGATTGTACCAAATTCATTTCCAGATGCAGCATGACTGCCAGATGAATTCCTTTTGCTGGGCTGGAGTCCTGTTATTCCTGAAAATTGATTCTTGCTTCGTAGGGCATCAGTGCTTCTCTGAAGGAAAAACATTGCCTGGGCTTTGACTTCCAGTGTCCTGTGGATTGCTCTCCTAACGTTTTGAAACTCTCAAGATTGGAGTCTCAACTCCTTTCACCAGACACCATGAGTGAACGAGTCACTGAGATCCCAAAGAAGTGAATGAGGCAAAATAACAGTAGTTGAAGTCGACAAACTTATTTGAGTGCCTCTGAAACCAATCAAAAAGCTTCTTCTTCAATACATGAGGACCTGACCACCAGAACCAGTTACAGAAGGTCCACACCTACTCCAGTCTCTCCAAGGTTCTCCAGTCACTTGGATGTCATTAATATTCTCTTGGAAGCAAATTACCTAGTGTCCTCCACATGGAGAGATGCCATTTGAGATAGTCTGGGCTTGTATCAGATCCATCATCATACATGTCTTCATCTAACTAATTGATAAAGCATTGAATAAGACAGAGCTAGGCACTGAGTCCTGTAGTACCACTAGGCAATTTGCTTTAATTTGACATTAATCTAATAATCAACAGTCTTCAATGACATCAACCCTATTACCCTGTGAATCTATGACATCATGGTACTAGGGTATTTAATAGTAATAATAGCATTTATATAGTGTTTTAAGGTTTGCAAAGCACTGTGCAAATATTGCCCCATTTTATCTTTATAAGTAGGTGCTATTATGATATCCATTTTATATTTACAGTAACTCTTTTTGTGGTGGCTAATAATTGGAAATTGGAGAGGGGAATGGCTAAACAAACTGTGGTATATGATTGTGATGGAATATTATTGTCCTATAAGAAATGACAAGCTGGCAGATTTCAGAAAAACCTGGAAAGACTTACATGAACCAATGCAAAGTGAAGTGAGCAGACCAGGAGAACATTGTACACAGTAACAGCAATATTGGACCATGAAGAATTGTGAATGACTTACTTATTCTCAGAAATATAGTGACCCTAGACAATCCCAGAGGACTAATGATGAAGCATTATTTGCCTCCAGAGAAAGAACTTATATTGTCTGAATACAGACTGAAGCACGCTATTTTTCACTTTCTTTCTTTCATTCTTTTTTAAAATTTGAGTCTTGTGCAAAATGACTTAATAGAAATGTTTTACACGATTGTACATGTATAACCTATATCTGTGTCTTAGGGAGGGGGGAAGGAGGGATATAATTCGGAACTCAAAATCTTTAAAAATGTTAAAAATTATTTTAATATGCAATTGGGGAAAAATAAAATATATTAAATATATTAATCATATATTAAAATGATTCCTACTTTACAGATGAGGAAACTAAAGCTTAGAGATATTAAATGACTAGCACAAGGTCACACAGGTAGTTAAGTGTCTGAGGTAGGATTTGAACTCAGGTCTTCCTGACTCTAGATCCAGTACTCTATCTACTGTGCCACCTAGCTGCCTATCCATGGACATTCTAGCACTGAAATACAATTCATTCATCCATCCATCCATTTACTCAACAGGCATCTATTAAGAGCCTACAATATGTCAGTCATCATGCTAGATCCAAAAGTCCCAAAAGCAAAAATAAAAGTCTTTGTTTTCAAGAAATTTTTATTTCATTGGGTTTGTGTGTGTATGTACATATGAACACATGCACATATAAATAAATACAAAATGTCTACAGAGTAAATACAAAGAAAATTTTGGGGGTGAGAACACCAGCAATTGCCAGATCAGGTTATTAGGGAGTGTATGTGGTCAAGGAGCTTATCTTGTCATGCATATTCAGAAAGAATTCATATCAATCTCATACATGAACAAGCATGACAAGAAACATTAGTAGTTATGGTGACTGAAGAGGATGAAGAAAAACAGTCTCTGAAACGGTGTTCTTTTCATCTTCTTTGTTTTGATGCTTCTGTAGCTAAGCCCAGAGATGGTAGGGTTCTCAAGGAATGGGCTGCCTTTTGCCAGCCAGAGAACAATGGACTGTCACTGTCACTATCAGTTTCCTCCTTCCTGACTGAGACTTGGTGAATGACAAACCCAGTGGTCAGGAAATGTTTCTGAGCTTGGTTTGGTCTGATCTGTTTCCCATGGACACCTGCATCATCTTATTTAGCTGGTCCCCAAAGAATCACTAAACACAGACACCACGAGGTGGCACTAGAACCGCAAATCCCACATCCTTGTAGGTGGTTCTTCCAGAAGCTGGGCATACGCTTTGGCATAAGCCTCTGGAAGAGTTAGTTGTCACTCCCACTTTTTTCTGCTGATTTGTTTACTTAATCATAGACATTTAGAGCTGAATGAATCCTTGAGAAAAGTGTGGTGGAAAGCACTGGACTTGTGGAGTCAGTAAGACCTGGGCTCAAATCCTGGCTCAGATCTTTACTGGTTGTGTGACCTTGGTAAATTACTTAATTGCTCTGGGCCTCAGTTTCCTCATCTGTAAAATAACAAGGTTTGATTCTTGACCTTAAAAGTTACTTCATGTTCTAAGTTTATGATCCTTTTTTTTTGTAGAAAGAACATTAGATCCAAGTAAGAAGATCTGGGTTCAGATCTCCAGGTCCTTTCCAACTCTAAGCCCTATGAGTAGAAGAAAATGATTATCCGGTCAAACCTGTCTGTTTTATAGATGACGAAATGGGGCAGGGAAGAACTGGGGAGAAGTGAAGTGAGTTCCTTAGAGTCATACAGGTAGTTAGTGGCAGAATCAAGACTGGAATTCAGGTCAGTGCATTGCTACTGGTACCTCAGTTTCTGATAGAAACATATTAAAACAATGTCTTAGATTTTTTCCATCTAATCGACCACATATATTCACTTTATTTCAACAAGGAAAGGAAACAATAATTTATTAAGCACTTCTATGTTTGAGGCCCCACGCTAAACACTTTACTAAAGTGTTATCTCACAACAACTCTGAGAGGTAAATGCTATTATCATCCCCATTTTACAGATGAGGGAAACTGAGGCAGATAGAGGTTAAAGTGGCTTGTCCAGGGTCACAGTACTAGTAAATGCTTGAGGTGAGATTTCAACTTGGCTCTTCCCTGATTTTATATGTAGGACTCTACCCACTGTGCCACACCTAGCTGCCTTTGGCAAGGACAGATCATTATACCTCACCCATCACAGATGAAAAATTTTCAGGCTCATTCTTCACATTTCTAATCCTTTCATGTGCCTGTGACTGGAAGGATTATAGGATTGAGATAATTTGAGGGAGATTGAAAAATGACCAGTCGTACCTACGAGTCATTCAAATTAGGGCTCCATCTATAATATTGGCAGCAAGGGATTAATTCTGGGAGAAAATGGCTATTCCCCCTTGTACCATACTTGATTCCTTTATTAGATATTTATGGTGTTTCTTCATTCCTCCAGTCTCTAGATCATTTTCATAATTATCTTCTATAGTCTAGTATCCAACAACATTGATTACAGACCTACTTTGTACGTACAGAGTAGTAGATATACAAAGTATATACAAAGTAATAAAAGCCACAAACCCTTGTCCTCAGGGAGTTTACTCCCTAAATGGAGAGACTGACTGGATGGATATACCAGAAACAATGGAAGAATGATTTAATAGAGGGACACAGACAAGTTAGAACCTCAGTTTACTTCACTGTCAAATGGGGATTAAAATATTTACACTACTTAACAGTTGCTACAGGAATTCTTGTGAGGAAAACACGTTATAAACCTGGAAGTGCTATATAAATGTGAACTATGATTATTACTGGGTATGTGACCTTGGGCAAATATGGTAACCTTTCTGAGTCTCAGTTTCCTTAACTATAAATTCAGGGTCATAACATTTGCATTACTTACTCAATAGGGTTACTGTGAAGATCAAAGAAGATAATGTATTTAGAGGGCTTTGTCATTGTAAAACACTATATAAATATGAGTTATTAATATACTTCATGAGAATGATCTGCATGTGAATTGAGGCTACCCTTGCTGAAAAGATGAGAAGGGAATAGACTTTGGCAGATGATTCTGTACAGCAGATTATATATTTCTGGGCATGCAACTGCCTGGAAGGTGAAGAAAAAACATGATCTTGCTATGTTTATTATTTTTTATTATAAAAAAATTGTTGACTCAGTGTAGCAAGATGCTGCCTTAAAAGCTATGCTCCCAAAACAATATAGTCAGCCTCTGCACATTCAAAAAAAATTCACCTTGTAAGCAATGCCATTTTTCCGCAATGTGCTGGATGTACCTCCTCTCTCTTGAGCCAAAGGCTCTGCATTTGTTGTCTCAGGTACTCATCTGGTTTTGGATATGGGAAAACTGAGGCTCAGAGAGGTGAGATTATTAGTTTAAGGTCATGCGGCCAGTTGGAACTAGAATCCAGAGCCCCTAATTAAGTGGGTGATAAAACTGATGTGGCATAGGAATAGGACAATTTCCTTAGGTAACAATGGGCAGATTCACTTCAATTTTGCAAATATGCTTTAGAATCTACTATGAACAAGTCTCTTAAAATTTGGAATTTGGAATGCTAGTAGAACACAGGTAGAATCTAATGATTCCCAAAGTACAGATTTTGAGACCTTAAAAAAATTTATGCTCTGACAAGAAGTCTTTGATGTTAAGATCATGTAGAATTCCTTGATAAATGCAACTATAGAGCCACCTCTATTCAATGATTATTAATGGCAAATAAGGCCCTGGGCATAAAGCATGGGTCGAGTGTGCCACTATTCATGCATTCCTATGAGTGAGACATTAATGCTTGCCAAAGGTGTTTCACCACTGCCATGGAAGATGTCTTTCTTAACGTCCAAATGGAAAAGTGATTCCTTATACATCCTCCAGGTACTCTTATTTGTGGGTGTTATTATGTTTATTGCATCATATCTTAGACTGTTACTGGGTTTCTTCAATGACATCAATGATTATGCAAAAGTGATTAACCTGAAAATCCATATAGGAATAACTAAATGGATGAAAAAGTGCTCATCGTTGAGGCTGTGACATCAGTTGGTTGGCACGTTTCTTGAATTAGTGTACCAATACATATATTTGGGGCAGACAGAGATGAAGAGTTAGTTGGGCTTAGCATTGGATAACTAAAAGAGAGCAGACGGGATTGCATTTTGGAAACTGCACAAGACTCTGTCATGTACCCCAGTGCTGCGATGCATCTTTTCAAAATAATCTCTTCTTGGCAATGCCAAGAGACAATGTGTGGTTGTGAATCTGGAAACACCAAAATCTTTAAGGAATCAATGTTTCAGGTAATCCAGAGAACAATGGAGAGATTTATGGTGGGCCTAAGTAGGTTGTAGGGATATTTCTAATGATGTTTCACTCAAGAAACGACATGAGGGATCTTAACCAAGGAAAGGCACGATTGGAAAAGGAAGGGGCTTAAGTGAGAGATAACAGCTTGATAGTCCAAGTGCTCCATTGGTCTCCAAGTAATGTGAAAAGATTTCAGTCAAGGTCTCCAGAACATTAGATGGATCCTCTGTGGAAAATCTATGGAAAAAAACATGGACAAGAAATAAACGGAATGAGGAGACATGAATGGCTTGTTTTTGGTGGGTTTTTTTTTTTGCACCAATAGATATCAGTGAAGTCAGACCCATCAGAATACTGAACTTTGATTGTGGATTGTTGTTTTCTTGGTATAAACCAAGAAAATGGTCTAAAGGGAAGGGAGTACCTATGGATCAAGGAACTTTAGCTTTAAATGCCTGGGGCCAAGCAGAACAGAACAGCTGAAGTCATTGATTCCCCCAATTACAGGAGAGTTTTGTGGTACATTTCCTTGGTCAATACCTTTTCATTTGTTATCAGTTTCATTCTGCCTTTCTTTATGACTGATGGCATGAGTTTTGGGGAACCACACAGAATCTTTTTTTTTTGTTTTTTGGTGAGGCAATTGGGGTTAAGTGACTTGCCCAGGGTCACACAGCTAGCAAGTGTCTGAGATCAGATTTGAACTCAGGAAAATGAGTCTTTCTGACTACAGGTCCATGTCAAGTGTCCGAGGGCGAATTTGAAGTCAGGTCCTCCTTACTCCAAGGCCAGAGCTCTATCCACTGCGCCACCTAGCTGCCCCAAACTACATAGAATCTTGAGGAAGGTTTGGCATTCTATCTCATAAAAGAGGGGTTGGACAGGGATTTACTCATTTTTGCTTTTAAAAAAACTACATCTGGGAGGATGAGGCCTGCAATGAGATAGGAATCAGGGAGATTTAGCTTTGGATAAGGTCAATCATGGGGAAAGTGTATGTGTGTGTGTGTGTGTGTGTGTGTGGTAATAGGATATATTTAACTGGATGTAGAAGTGAGGCAAGATTTGGGGGCCTAGAACAAATAATCCCCTTTTATAGCAAGGCTGAGAGTAGGGTCAAAGAGGTGTAGTGAAAAGGATGCTGGAATTGATATCATCCAAGCTGTCAATCTAGGTGTCATTCTAGATCTCTCATTCTCTTTCTCACTCCACCTCTATATCCAATCTGCTGTTAAGTCAAGTCTTGCCTTGCCATTTCTACCTTCACAATTCTAGTATACATACCCCTTACCCTCCTCTGACACTGCCATCATCCTGGTGCAGTGCCTCATCACTGCATACCTGAACTATGCCAATAGACCTTTGGTTGGTTTCCCTGACTCCTCTCTCCCCATTCCAATCCATCCTCCACTCAGCTGTCAAACTGATCTTCCTACATACAGATCTGACCACATCAGACCTGCTTGTCCCCTAATCCAATAAATTCCAGTGGCTCCAGGATCAAAAAGAAAATCCATACTCTGTGAGCCAGTGACACTGGCCTCTTTGCTGTTCCTACACGTGGCACACGACGTTCCTGACTCTGAGCATTTTCAACGAATCTCTCCCAAGCCTGGGGCTCCTTCCCTCCTCAGCTCCACATTTTGGTTTCCTTGGCTTCTTTCAGATTTCAACTGTAACCCCACCTTTTGCAAGAAGCCTTTCCCAGCCTCCCTTAATGCATTTAATACCTTCCCCCTGAGATTACCCCCAATTTATCCTGTCTTGTTTGTGCAGTTGTTTGCACATTACTCTCCACATTAGACTGTGAATTCCTTGAGAGCAGGGATGATCTTTTGCCATTCTATGTATTCCCAGTGCTTGGCACAATAACTGGCCCATAGTAGGTGCTTAATAAATGCACACTGTCTTGGTGCCTCATCTTTGTAGCCTCCTTCTGTTTCTCATTTTGGACCCTCCATTTTCTATCGTTGGCTTCCTCAACTTGGTTGCTCCTTTAGATGGCTCTCCCACTGGCATGTTTTTGTAATACCTCTATTACCATAAGAAGTTGGTGCAACAAGTATTCTTTGGCCCCTTTGTCTTGGTCCTAATGATGGCCGTCATGTGTCCTATGTTATGAGATATGTAGGGTATAACTGATAGGGCAGCTAGGTGGTACAGTGGATAGAGTGCTGGGCTTGAAGTTAGAAAGACTCATCTTGAGTTCAAATCTGGCCTCAGACACTAGCCGTGTGACCCTGGGCAAGTCATTTAATCTTGTTTGCCTCAGTTCCTCATCTGTCAAATGAGTTAGAGAAGGAAATGGCAAACCACTTTGGTATCTTTGCCAAGACAATCCCAAATGGGGTCATGAAGGGCTGGACATGAGTGAAAAATGACTGAACAACAACAGCAGGCATAACCAATGCCTCTGGTGAAGGAACTACAAATCTCAACTTTACTCCATTGCATTCCAATGAACTGCCTCCCTTACCCTTCTTATTTGCCCTCCCATCTACCCCATCAGGTAGCTATCCACAGATGCCTTTCCCCTCCCACCCCAATCCCAATGGAAGAAACAATTCCAGGTTTATTCCAACAGACTTTTAGGGGAGTCATGTTACCTTTTAGCTTCCTCATCTGTAAAGTAATGGGATTAATTTCAGAAGTTTCTTTTAGGATCGATCTCAAAGGACTCTTCTAATTCTAGAAACAAATCTTGAAGAAGAGAGCTGAAAAACTACGTCTGCGTATTCCTTGTTATTTGGTCCACATTTGTTCTAGGGAGTTGAAGAATGGTAAAGACTTCTAGAAAACCAAGGAGGAGGAACTGTTTATTGGGAAGCATTCCTTGGTGAAGGTCTAGGATTTGGATTCAGTCAAAAGGTCACACTTAAGGATCTAGAAGGCCACAAGTTCCCCACCCCTGGTGTAGGAGGTGTGAAGATGGAATAAGGAAGAGAGAGGCCAAAGTCATTGCTCACCAATCATTTATTGTTAATTTTCATGCATTATAAATAGTTGGAACACAAATGCTTTTGAAGTAGGTGTGGTCTATAGGCCTGGACAATTGTAGATTTGTTATTAATGCCTTCTGAAACTGGATACATATGACATAATATGCTTTCCTCCCACTAAACAAATCCACAAACTGGAGACATTCATAAAGCCTCCTTTTTTTTTGGAGGGGGGAGGGAAGGAAGGAAGGAGTGTTACTCTTCCCCCAAAACAAACAAACAAACAAATCTACCAGAGATGAAATTGACATTCCCCTAGAATGGGAGAAAGCAACAAAAATATGTTGCTAATATCTGAAATGTCCTCTCCTATAATTTTTCCTACTTGCCCAACTTGCTGTTTTGGAATTCCTGTTGAATTGAGACCATAGGTGTGTCTGCCTTGAAAGTCGTTGTCTATCCAGATTTTCACTCCTCCTGAATCGCAGTAAATAAATTGATTCAAACACAGATGTGAGTATATGCTTTTGTGTCTCTGAGCTTCTGGGCCAAAAGGACCTACCTCTTTATGGAAAATTAACAAGCCCGAGAAACCTGATTTTAAAACTACCCCCAGATTTTAGTGTGCAAATAAAAAAAATTAACCCCTTACAACTGATTCAAATTGGGATCTGATTATTTCACCCAATTTGAAACCCAGATTTAACTCAACCAGGAAGCTGTCATTTTTCATACATCCCCTGGATATGCCCCACACCAGCCACAACACCTTAAAAGTAAATACTCATTCTAAAAAGGAGAATGGTATATAGATTGAGTATAGAATAAGTGAGAGAGATAAATTTAGGATTTTTTAAAGGGAGAAATCATTTGAACTTGGTCTTGACCTTGATCTGGTATCCTTTCAGTTGTGATGCCCTTGGGCTTTTTGCTCTTGCACATACTTATAGAGGGGGCTAGGAGCAACAGTTGAATTAGTGGGATGACTTTCATTGGATGCTCTTCCTCTAAGATTCCCATAGGCCTGGGTTGGATGGGAACTTTGGTCACCAGGCCTTCTCTCAGAACTTTGCCTCTGATGATGTAGGTGGTCATGCTCACGTGTGCAGGATCCCTCTGTATGAGGATGGCTCTGCTGGTCTCTTTGCCATCGCTGATTTTGGGTCTCTTGCCGTCTCTGCCCTTCATGGGCTTGTCTGTTCTGGGCATGATATGAACTCTCTTCTTCTTCACGGGTTTGCCTGTCCCTCAGTTGATGACTTTGTTCATTACCACAAGCTTGCCCATCTTGTCTGTCCCAGGTCTGATGATATCTCTCATTGTCTCGGGTTTGCCTGTTCTCTGTTTGACTATCCTGCATCTGATGACTTTGCTCAGTACCACGGGACTGTCTGTCCTGCCTCTGAGAAGAGGTTCCTTGCTCCTCGTGACCCTGTCTATCCCTG
>NW_020954546.1:34256667-34277105 GCF_900497805.2 Vombatus ursinus | reverse complement strand
CCTCTTCATGTGTTTGCTGGTGGTATCTTTGATGACTCTGCTTTTCTTCATGCCTTCGTCTGTCCTGTGCCTGTCCTCCAGTCTGTTGACTACCACACTGCTGCCAGTCTCTCCCTTTGTGGCAGAGAGACTTTTCCTGCTGGGACTGGGAATACAACTTATGTTGACGGCGTTCGGACTCTCTTTCTGGTTGCCACAGCCCTTGTTGAAAGTGGCTCTGCCTGTCTTCCCTAGATATATACCCCTGGCTTCTATTCAGCCCTTGCCCTTCCTGTCCTGTTCTGCTATCTTGGAAGTGATGATTTTGCCCCTGTATCTCAGAATATCTATAACCAGAATCCAAACCTTGTCTATCTGTTTGACCATAGCTTGATTCTTGTCCATACTGGCCATAGTGAGAATCCAGTCCCTGTCTTCCCGACTGGCCATATTGAGTGTCCAGTCCTTGCCTTCCTGACTGGCCACAGCGAGTGTCTAGACCTTGTCTATCTGTCTGACCACAACCTGATTCTTGTCCAAACTCCTCTGACTGGCCATAGTGGGAGTCCAGTCCTTGCCTTCCTGACTGACCATAATGGGTGTCCAGTCCTTGTCTTCCTGACTGGCCATAGTGAGAATCCAATCCTTGTCTTCCCGACTGGCCATAGTGAGAATCCAGTCCCTGTCTATCTGTCTGACCACAACTTGATTCTTGTCCAAACTCATCTGATTGGCCATAGTGAGAGTCCAGTCCTCGCCTTCCTGACTGACCACACTGAGTGCCCAGTCCTTGCCTTCCTGACTGGTCATAGTGAGAATCTAATCCTTCTCTCCCTGATTGGCCATTTTGAGTGGCTAGTCCTTGTCTCCCTAACTGGCCATAGTGAGAGTCTAGTCTTTGTCTGCCTGTCTGACCATGGCTTGATTCCTGTTCTGATCTCTCAGACTGACCATAGCTAGAGTCCAGTGCTCGTCCCCCTGACTGACCATAGCAATACTCTTGTCCTTGTCTGCCTGAATGGCAATTACCAGTGTTTAGTCTTTGTCTGCCTGACTGACCCCAACTTGAGTCTTGTCCCAGCCTTTGAGACTGACCATGATGAGAACCATTGTGTCGTTCCCCAGGTTCACTACAGTCAAAGCTCTGACTTTGTCTCTTATTTTGACCTAAGCAAGAGACATACCTTTGTTTCTCAGACTGACCACAACTTGATTCCTGTCTCATTCTTCCAGACTGACCAGAGCAACTATCCTGTCCTTGTCTTTTTGAATTAGTGGGGTGTGAGTCCTGTCCTAACCTTTCAGATTGACCATAGTGAGAGGTCTTATCTTGTTTCTCAGACTGACCCCGATGAGAATTCTGGTCTTGTCTCTCAGACTGATCCCTCTGAGAATTCCGGTCTTGTCTCTCAGACTGATACCGTTGAGAATTCCGGTCTTGTGTCTCAGACTGACCCCGATGAGAATTCTGGTCTTCTCTCTCAGACTGATCCCTCTGAGAATTCCGGTCTTGTCTCTCAGACTGACCCCAGTGAGAATTCTGGTCTTGTCTCTCAGACTGACCCTGGTGAAAATGCTGGTCTTGTCTCCCAGATTGGCCATGATGAGAATGCTTGTCTTGTCTCTCAGACAGGGTATAGTGGGAATCCTCATCTTGTCCCTCATACTGACCATAATGATAGTCATCATCTTGTCTGTCAGACTGACCACAGTGGGAATCCTGCCTTTGTCCTCTCTGCTTCTGTTTTTGTTGCTTGCCTGTACCCTCCTCTGGAAGGCGACGGTCCTGAGTTCTCTCCCTTCCTTGTTCTTGGTGGGCCCCAGCTTTGTCTCTACATAATGTTTTACTCTGGATTTGATAACAGGATTGAGCCAACTTAAACACCAACAAAAGAAATTCATTAAAGTCGACATGTTCATCACGGTCCCGATCTAAGAGCTGTAAGATGGTATCAGCTGTCTCAGGGTCATCTGGCCTCTGTGAGAAAATAAAACAAAGACCAAATTTTAATCATTTGCCCTTTACTTCCTCAGCCTGGAAATTATGTGGCTTAGTTCACATCTTTTAGGGAAAGGAAAGGAAGGAAGGGAAGGAAAAGGAAGGGAAGAGAAGGGAAGAGAATAAGCCTTTATATAGCACCTACTATACACTAGGCACTATGAGAAGTGCTTTTTACAAATATTATCTCATAACCTTGTGAAATAGGTGCTCTTATTATCTCCGTTTTCCAGTCGATAAAACAGAGACCAATG
Source organism: Vombatus ursinus (assembly GCF_900497805.2). Classification (NCBI taxonomy): domain Eukaryota; kingdom Metazoa; phylum Chordata; class Mammalia; order Diprotodontia; family Vombatidae; genus Vombatus; species Vombatus ursinus. The sequence goes on along the minus strand of NW_020954546.1, from coordinate 34,274,873 downwards.
GAGATTAAATGCCTTGCCCAAGATCACACAACTAATAAGTGTCTGAAGCGGGATTTGAATTCAGGTCTGCAAGAGCCCAGGCTCAGTGCTCCGTGCAGTCTAGTGCCACTGAACTGCTTCTTCTAAAGACCTGATCCCTTGCTTATCTTGCAGAGACAGGGGATAGCCACATTTAAAAACACCCCCATATCATGATTAATTTGAGTAAATTGGTTTTGCATAACAGATATAGAGGTGGGAAGGGACCCCAGTAGTCAACTAGTCCATTTTACAGCTGAAAAAACTGAGGCCCAGGGAAGTTAAACAAACTTCATACAGATAGTACGTTCAGAGGTGATATTTCAACCCACACCTGCTGACCTTACAGTTGGTGTTCTTTCCATTGCACCATACTGTCTTCTTGAAAAAGTAATCCTATGATTAGGATTAATCAATAAAAGACAAAAAGCAAGAAGAGATCTCCTGGCATAGTATGGAAAGAATGCTGGATTAGGAGTCCGAGGGCCTGAGTTCCAATCCTGCTTCTATATAGACAACGATGGGCAATCTGCTCAGTTTCTTCATCTGTAAAATCAGGCTTTTGGACTAGATGACCTCAAGACCCCTTCCAGGTCAAATCTGTGATTCTGTAGGATTCTGTTAAGCCAATCTCACTTTGTAAGAAAAAAAGGCCCTCTTACTTGGAGGTTTGCTTCTCTTGTAAGCTGCTATGCATTGCAGGGGGATGGCCTTACTGGGAGAAACCCTGGCAAAAGCTTTGGGAGCAGGCCACACCCAACTGAAAAGACCCTTTCCATTTTGTCTTCTCCCTGGGCCCAAGGCCTCTTGGGAGCCCCATCTTACCCGAAGGATCTCCTTAAATTCCTGCAGCAGAAGCTGCTTCAGTTCCTTCTTGCACAGGGATGTGCAGTCCTCATTCATACTGGCGTATTCGTGGAACACCTCAATCACAGTGAAGATGCTATTCAGGAGCTGAGACATGTTTGCAAATTCAGTTGAACCTGGAAACAGACATCAGAAGAGGTGGGTGATTTAGACGGACACCAGGAGGGGTTTCTAGCAGAAAACTATTTCTGGCTGGAAAGGAAGAAAGCTGGGGATGTGAGACAGCGGTTATTTGGAGACATTCCTCTAGAGGCTTGGGAGAGCTTATTAAGTGAGAAACACCATCAGTAGCTTTCTGAGTGCAAACCTCTGGAAATGGAAGTTAATGTTTCTTGTTAACTGCTGCTGCTGCTGTCACTCTGGCATCAAACAGAAATTCCTTTGGCATTTAAATCCTTTCACAACCTGGTTCTAACTTATTTTTTTCTTTTTTAAAATAATTTTTAATTTTAATTTTTAAATAAATTTTAAAATTTTAAAATAATAATTAAAATCATTTAATTTTAATTTTAAATAATTTAAATACATTTTAAAAAATAATTTTAAATGCAAAATGAGAAAAGGAAAAAAAAGTTGCTATGCACACAGCAGACCATAAGAGAGGATTCATTATAAAACAATAAGTTTCCATTTCAAGAAAACCTATATAATAAATACTATACATTGTTTTCAAAGCTGCCCAGCTTTTCTTTGCTTCCTTGTTGGTTTTCTTTTGTTCTCTGCTGTGCACTTTTTAACTTTATTTTCCCCCTCTCTACTCTCCTAAAGAAATCTACAGTTAATCATGGATCTAACTTACTTTTTCATTTTTATTATGTATTACTCCCCTTCATGCGCTTTGGGATCCAGCCAAACTTGCCATCTTCCTGTTCCTTACACACAAGTACCCCTGTCCAGCCTCCACGCCTTTGCATAGGCTGTTCCTCAAGCCTGGCACTCTTTCCCTCCCCACCTCCACCTCTTAAAATCCCTAGCTTCATTCAAAGCTCAGCTTTGTCACTTCCTACAAAGGGCCTTTGTCGATTCCCTCCAACTGCTTGTGCCTTCCTCTAAAATTACCTTATTTATTACTTTGGATTTAAATTACTTTCGGAATTTGTAGCTTTATAATTTACTTTGTAAATTATCTTGCAAATTACTTTACATTTTATCATAAATATAGTTTGTGTGACCCTGGACAAGTCACTTAACCACTGTCTGCCTCAGTTTCATCAACTGTAAAATGGATATAGTTTGTATTTGTTGTTCTCAATAGAATGTCAGTTCCTTGAGCATCTCTGCTACCTCACACAGTGCCTGGCACATTTGCTATTCAGTTCAGTTGTTTTTCTGTCATATCTGACTTTTCTTGACCCTATTTGGGGTCTTCTTGGCAAAGATACTGGAGTGGTTTGCCATTTCCTTTTCCAGTTCAATTTACAGATGAAGAAACTGAGGCAAACAGGGTTAAATGACTTACCTAGCAGCTAGCAAGTTTCTGAACTCAGACACCTTTGCGCTCAGGAAGATGGGTTTTCCTGACTCTAGGCCCAGTACTCTATCCATTGTGTCACCTACCTGTACCATTTGGCACACATTAGGCACTTAAAAACTTGCTGATTGATTATAATTATCAACAACAATTACAGCAACAAATTCCATCACTAAAGAATAATACCGAAGTGGAAACATAGCTAAATTCAGTTCTGTGAAAGGAAAGAAAGCATATTCAAATACATAGAAGTAAAGTTAGGTTGTTGGGACTTCTTGGAATCCAGACTTACATTAAATTTTCTCCTGTAGATGGAAGGCCCTAACGAGTAGCTGAACAGTAGAGGCCTTCATGATAGCTCCATAGTTACTACTTGAGAACAGACTGGATTTCCAAACAGTCTCAATAATCATTTACTAAAAGCAGTAGCAACATGCAGTAAGTCTGGAATGAATTGAGGTGCTTTTTCCATATTTACAACATTGGGGATCAAAATTTCCTGGGGATCCACAATCCAAGGGCTTGGCCCTGGTGAGTGCCCTCAGCTTGTGTGTATCCCCTTCTAAACTCTACACAGCAAAACTATTCTCTGACTCTGGGATCCTGGATCATCCATCAGTAGGACCAAGTCTTCCAGAATGCCTCAAACCAATCACTTACACAAAGACAAGATTATTTTGTAATCTCTATAGAAACTGGTGACATCTGCTATAGTCTCTGAGAAAAGAAAGCAATCATGCCTGCAATGAAAAGGAAGTCACAGGTTAACTAAGACTGCTCATACAGTGAACATCCTTAGATATTCAGCCCAAAGGATCATGGGAAGCAACTTGGAGCACGGCAGGTGACATCTTGTGCCTTGCTTACCTGTTTCCCGGAGAACAAGTGGAAGGTGTACAAGCTGGTGGAGGACACCAGAGAACTAGGATTCTGGCCTATTTATAGGGGTTTTAATTGTCCTACTAGAGCATCCCCAAAAGGAGACACCCACCTGTGGATAGGGCCTGATTCACTCCCCAACCCAGCCCAGCTCCACCTCACTTGGCAAAAAATGGGATTTGTTTGCCTTCTCACTTGCTCATAAACCTGTTTGTCATTAGAATGGGTGACAGTCCTGAAGTCCCAGCCCCATCTAATTAGGAGAATTTTATGGTGGTTCATGAAAATGTCCAGGTGCCTTTGAATGCAATGATTTACCTTTAAAGTCATACTAGCACATCGCATTTGTTGTTAGAGTTGTTGTTCAGTCATTTCAGTTGGGTCTGACTCTTTGTGACCCCATTTGGGGTTTTCTTGGCAAAGATACTAGAGTGCTTTGCCATTTCTTTCTCCAGCTCATTTTACAGATGAGGAAAGTGAGGCAGACAAGATGAAGCGAATTTCCCAGGGTTGCACAGTTAGTAAGTGTTTGAGACTAGATTTGAAGTTGAGTCTTCCTGACTCCAGGCCCAGCACTCTATCCACTGTACCACCTAGCTGCCCAGCACATTCCATTGACCAGGACCATGGACAAAATGGAGAAAAATTGACATGGGCACATTATAAAATCTCAATGGAATGGGATCCAATGACAGTATCTATCAAGTCAGAAGACAATTGCCTTGGGCAAATGTTTCAGCTCTGCTAGTGGCTGATGGTAGTCATTAGGGAAAATGGTGGCAGATAGAGTGCTAGGCCTGGACTCAAGAAGACCTGAGTTCAATCTTTCCTCAGAGACTTACTAGCTATGTGACCTTGAGTAAGATACTTGATCTTTATTTGCCTCAGTTTCCTCAACTCTAAAATGGGGATAATAATAGAACCTATTCTGCCAGGTTGTTGTGAGGATAAAGTGAGACAATATTTGTAGAGTGCTCAGCACAGTGCCTAGAATGTAGCAGGTGTTATAGAAAAACCAGCTATTATTATTAATAATAAAAATAAAATAATAGTAATAAAATCACTACTCTTATGGACTTTCTTGAATTATTACTTTATTATAGCACTTTTAGGTTTTCATTTGCTTCTCACAACAATCCTGCTAGGTAAGTATTGTTATTATTATTTAGTCATTTCAGTCATGTCTGACTCTTTGTGATCCCATTTAGGGTTTTCTTGGCAAAGATGCTAGAGTGGTTTGCCGTTTCCTTCTCCAGGTCATTTTACAGATGAAGAAACTGAGGTGAACTGGTTGAAGTGACTTGCCCAGAGTCACACAGCTAGTAAGTATCTGAGGCCAAATTTGAACTCAGGAAGATGAGTCTTCCTGACTTCTGGCCTGGCATTCTAACTCTATCTCTCTCTCTGTCTCTCTCTGTCTCTGTCTCTCTCTGTCTGTTTATCTCACTCTGTCTCTGTCTGTCTGTCTCTGTCTCTGTCTGTCTCTTTCTCTGTCTCTCTATGTCTTTGTCTCTGTCTTTCTGTCTTTTTGTCTCTGCCTCTCTGTCTTTCTTTGAGCTCTCTCTGTTTCTCTCTCTCTCTCTGTCTCTCTCTCTCTCTCTTTCTCTCTCTCCCCCTCTGTTCCTCTTCTCATACTTGTAAGTACCTAGGTAAGTACTGTAAGTATTATTATCTGCATTTTACAGATGAGGAAAATGAGGCTCTGTGAGGTTAAATGAAGGAAAAAGGAAGGAAATACACATCTATTGAAAGCTTACTATGTGTCAGGTACTGTGTTAGGCGTTAGGAACATAAATACAAGGAAAAAGGGACAGTTCCTGACCTCAAGGAGCTTACATTCTAACAGGTGAAGACAGTAACCCAAAGGAAGATTAAAAGCAGAGGAGTTGGAGGATGAGGAATGAGGGAACCTTTGGAGTCCAGGGAAAGTAGAGCACAGCTCCAGGAGGGAAGTGAAGACAGGCTGGCCTGGGGCCTTCTATGAAATGACTTGGTCATGATTAACAGTTAGTGCGAGAGGGGAGATTTTAATTCAGGTTTCTCCCCACTACCAGTCATTAGGGGTATGGCTAAAGTAATATTATGAATAGAGGTAGATGAGGGCACGGGCCAACACTGAAGTGATATTTATGGGTGACATTTAAGCTGCCCCCCATTGATATTCCTGAGAAATTAGGTCTCAACCTGAAAGTCAGAAATGGGGGACTCTAATTCTATTTCTGTTGTCTATGAGCCATGGAAGCTAACAGAAATTTGGGCCTCCTGTCTTCCCAAAGCACCACCCAGATACCAGTGGGTGCAGTACAAACTTACACAGAGGGGGCCCCCAAGAATACTTGTTTTTGTTCGTCTGCTTCTGTCTAAGTCTGAGGTGGTGCCTCCCCCCCCCCCCCCCCCCCCCCGAAAGGCAGCTTTGTGATCTTCTCTGTGTATGTGGAGAGAGACATGACTCCTGATTGGCTGGGAGAATGCTGAGTGTGAAGTGCCACACAAGTATGAGAGGAGGGAGGGAGGGGGAGAGAGACAAAGAGAAAGAGAGATAGAGAGAGACAGAAAGAGCTCAGAGAAAGAGAGACAGAGAGGCAGAGGCAGAAAGACAGAGAGACAGAGACAGAGAGACATAGAGAGACAGAGAAAGAGACAGAGACAGAGACAGACAGAGTGAGATAGAGAGAGATAGAGAGACAGAGGAGAGACAGAGACAGAGAGAGACAGAGAAAGAGACAGATGGAGACAAAGACGGACAGAGAGCAACAGAGAGACAGAGTGAGATAGAGAGAGACAGAGAAAAAGAAAGAGAAAGAAAAAGAGAGAGAGAGCAACAGAGAGACAGAGAAAAAGAGAGAGACAGATAGAGACAGAGAGAGACAGGGAGAGGGAAGTTGAGAGACAAGATGTGGACTTCAGAATGTAGGACTGGAATTCTGGAGATATAGACATTTAGGGAAGCTGGTCCTTATCATATCCCTTGCCTTTCAGTGCTTACATCCTAGAGACCACTGAAAATAGACTCCTCACTTCAGTAGAATTGTTCTCTCTTGGTTTGATCTGAGATATCTTCTCATTCCTGTCTGGAGAGCTCATTTTTTTTAGTACATTCTTCGGCATAATCTAATCTATATAAATCCTCTGCTTTCTACTTTCTACTTTCTTTGATAAAGAGGTTGGCCTTTTGGGGAACTAGTGTTTAGTGGGAAGGGACTAAACTAAGGGCTACCCTCAAAAGCAATTACCCTCAAAAGTAACTTTCATTCTGAACCCAGACTCATACCCCTAGACTGGAGATAGTTGAGGGATAGATACAATTCTAACCTGATACCCCTTTTGGAGACTGGAGGAGAGATTGCCCAACCTTGACAGTATTGGACCCTGTCTGACCCTACATCCTGCTAGGTGTTATGGTTCCTTCTACTCTTTGCAGGTGGACCACTTGTGAGCCACACACACACATACATATACATACGCACACACATAAACATTTAGTCACACACATATATGTTACACTTGCTTGTTGAATGAATAAATGAAATGTAACTGCTGTATAGTATCAGAGAATCTTTTACTTAGTACAAAATTTCAAAGATTCATGTCTGGTGTCTGAAATCTATGAAAGTGCAGTGATATGTTACCACCTCTAGTTCAATTCAATTAAAACTGTTTAATAGAAATGATGTAGTCAGGTATGGTAGTGCACACCTGTAATGCAGATTCCGAGGAAGGCTGAGGCTGGTGGATTGCTTAAGTTTGGGAATTCTGAGTTGGGTTAAGTTGATTGAGTGTCCACACCAAGTTTGGCACCAATATGGTGAGCCTTGAGAAGCAGGGGCTGGAGGAGGAGTGCCTGTGGATGTGGGGACCAGACTGTCTAAGGAGGGGTGATTCCGCTGAGGTCAGAATGAAGTCAAAGCTCCTACACCAATCACTAGTGGCATTGCATCCATGAGTGGCCACTGCATTTCCAGCCCGGATGAGACAGAGAGACATAGTCTCAAAAACAAATTTAAAGCATAAGATGTAGGCACTATCCTAGGTGCTGGGGATATAAAGACTTAAGTGAGAAAAGTGCCAGTCTTCAAGAAACTTACATTTAAACTTTGGTAGGAGGAAAGGGAAGGGGAGGATTATTAATACTTTGGAAGAATTTAACTTTTAATCAACAAACATAGACAAAATTAGAGGGTTGGACTGGAAGGCCTCTATGGTCCCTTCCCAACTCTACACCCATGATCCTTTGATTGTTGGGAGTCTGCTCTGTGACACTACGTGAGGTGCTGTGGGCAATAGAGACAGATGTTTGCCACCACGTAGAGCCCGTGGTTGCTACGGAAGATAATCAGTGGCATGGGAGTACTCCAGCTAAAGGGAATTGAGGGAAAGCTGGAAGGTGGGGCTCAGCTGTGTACCCAGTCTCGATGAAAAAACTAGAACAACTGTAGCAAATTGGAATATTTGTGTCAATAAACGTCCCATTGCTCTCCCAGGACTGGATGGCCGCTGGGGTTTCTTCTGACTGATATTCTGTCCCTTGATTCCTAAGCCCTAGACTTGACCTCTCACTAGCTACCCCTGGTCTTGATGTGTTCCTTATCTTGATTTAGGCTCTTCTTTAGACATTGGTCCATCAATTCTATCCATTCAGCCCCTCAATCAACAATCCTAGTTGCCCTCCTTGGTTTTCTCTCTGGATGTCACTACTTCCTGTCTCAAGTCCCCTGGTCATAAAGACTTCTGTTTGGTTGTGAGTTTCTCCCTCCACTCTCAGACCGTGGCCTGTACAAGAATGTTTGAAACTCCTCCCATTCTCCCATTGTGTCAAGCTGCCAATGTCATGGATCTCACAGATGGGGTGCTGGGTCCTGCCCTTTCGCCTTGAATCTAGTTGACAGAACAGTCTGTGTACAACAAATACTCTATGGCAGTCTGTGCTAAGTGCCAAATAAAGGTGTGGAGAGCTTATCCCTTTTGGTTACTGGTGTAAAGTAGGTCAGAAGTCATTAGATCCATGGGGACCTTTTCAATTTTGTTCTCAAGTTAGTTTGCATAAATCTTGGGGTATTTCAGTTGTGTGGTTAGGGAAGGCAGGAAGGTAATGAAAATAATTTCCTTTCTCTGTGTAGCATGGTTTGGACTCTGGCACCACTCTGTTGCAGCTGATCTTGCTCAGGGTTTTCCTGAAGAAGTTGGGGCTTCTTTTGAGCTCCCACCAATTGCATCTCTCCCATTCTTAGTGGCCCATTGACAGTCACCTCAGTTTCATTTAATTACTTAGCACTGGATTAACTTTTTTGTGTGTGAGGCAATTGGGGTTAAGTGACTTGCCAAGAGTCACACAGCTAGTGAATGTTATGTGTCTGAGGCCATATTGGAACTCAGGTCCTCCTGACTCTAGGGCCGGCTTTCTATCCACTATGCCACCTAGCTGCCGCTGGATTAACTTTTACAAATGGGTATTTACTTCAGAGATATAGCAAGAATAAAAGTACAAATATTTTCCCGTGGGGCAAAATCCCCCTGTACCACTTCAGTGTGGGGTGGAGGGGATCAAGTTTGTAGTTTAGCTCAATATCTATTCTATATAGTATTGGTTCCACCAAATTAAACTCCAAAGCCCTGTTGGGTTGGTTTTCACAGAATCTTGCTCCTCAGAACATCCCTGCCGGGATAGTTGAAACACCTGGTCTGAATTTCTGAACTGCTAGATCACTTTGTCTTGACTTCCTGGGCTGGGTTAGAGACTCAATTCCCTGCACCTCGAATGGAAAAGACTTAACAAAAGGGCCAAAGACCCAGGCCTGTTTCTTGCAGCCATGTGAACTAAAGGGGATAAGGGAAAGAGGTGGCCCTCAGGCCCTACCCCCTTACTTCATGGTGTGAGTGAAGGATCACCCTCAGATATGAATGTTGCTAAAAGGTCCCAGGCTTTGTTTAGTTAAGCTATTTTAAAGATGTTGATAGTTCTGAGGTAGCTAGGTATCTAGCAGATAGAACACTGACCTTGCAATCAGGAAGACTCATCTTCATGAGTTCAAATCTGACCTCAGAGCCTTTTTAGCCATGTGACCCTGGGCAAGTGTCTTAATCATGTTTGCCTCAGTTTCCTCATCTGTAAAATGAGCTGGAGTAGGAAATGGCAAACCACTCCAGTATCTTTTCGAAGAAAAACTCAAAATCAGATCATAAAGAGTTGGGCATGACTGAAATGATCAAACAATAACAAATAGCTCTGTCCTTAGAGCCAATGGAAAAAGGCTACTCCCAATCATGTGGTAAACCAACTTAGAATGTTCACACATGCTCCAGCCCTTCAGTCTACTGGAAGCAGGCTCCTTATCATCTTCCACATTGGTGACACCATCTTTGGTGGTCGAGGTATATGTCAAAATTACATGCTCCCCTTGTTTGAAAATTTTCTTGGCAAATAGGCAGAGGTAAATTTTGAATATGTTGTCTGTGTCTCAAATCCAGATAGTTCTCTGGGTCTATGGGGAGCCATATGCATTTCATTTGTTTTTCCAGTGCCATATAGGAAAGGGTCTCAAAACAGTTAATATGACATGATTTTATACAGATTCGCATATATGGACAAAAATAATAGTCGCAAAGTTTCCAAAATATGATTGCTTGTTTAGTATTGAACAAGAGTTTGACTCAGTGTTAAAATGGAAGGAACCTTAGAAATTATTGAGTCTAACCCCTTCGTCTCATAGGTAAGGAAACTGAGGCTCAGAGAGGTTAAGGGACTTAACGCAATCTTCCTAACTCCCAATTAAACACTCTAACCACTATCCCACGATGCCTCAAAACAATTGTGTGGTTTCAAGATTTTGAACTGGGATGACAAGGAGAATAACATTAGAAATTGGTAGAAAGAGGGTGATGCTAACTACTTTGGAGAAAAAGGTTGAGTTCTCTATAGTCACAGCTCCTCTGTTTTCAGCCTTTTGGTTTCTAAGCCCTCTGGAATCTCATTGACCTGATACAATCTGCATTCTGTCTCCAAGTTATGATTCTTTTTTCTTTTTTAAAAATATATATTATTTCCCCCCAATTACATGTTAAAACAATTTAAAAACATTTTTTAAACCTCTGAGTTCCAAATTCTATCTCTGTCTCCCCCCTTCCCCTCCCTCCTCCCTGAGACAGTAAGCAATCAGATATAGGTCATACATGTGCAATTATGTAAAACATTTCCATATTAGTCATTTTGTACAAGAAGACCTGAATAAAAGAAAAAGAATGAAAGAAAGTGAAAAATAGCATGCTTCAGTCTGTATTCAAACAATATCAATTCTTTCTCTGGAGATGGATAGTATGCTTCATCATTAGTCCTTTGGAATTGTCTTGGATCATTGTATTGCTGAGAACAACTAAGTCATTCACAGTTCTTCATCTAACAATATTATTGTTATTGTGTATATTGTTCACCTGGTTCCGTTCACTTCATTTTGCATCAGTTCATGTAAGTTTTTCCACATTTTTCTGAAATCATCCTTTTTGCCATTTCTAATAGCACAATAATATTAAAAAAATAAAATAAAAGGGGGCAGCTAGGTGGCACAGTGGATAGAGCACTAGCCCTGAAGTCAGAAGGACCTGAGTTCAAATCTGACCTCAGACGCTTAACACTTACTAGCTGTGTGACCCTGGGCAAGTCACTTAACCTCAATTGCCTTAACAAAAAATAAAAATAAAACAATAATATTCCATTACTGCCATATTCTTCAGCTTGTTCATCCATTCCCCAATTGATGGGCATCCCTTTGATTTCCAATTCTTAGCAATCTGTATGTAGTAAAGAGTTGTAGTGTCATATGTAATCCTCTTTTTTCTGTTCTACTTTGTATATGGAAATGTACTTTTTTAGAGTGTTCATTAAATTCAGAATAAAAGGCAAATAAACAAAAAGCAAAATGATAAACTTTGGTAAGTATAAGAATCCACTGCTGCACCCAGAAAACTGAGATGTTGCACTCTCTTTTTATCAAAGGGTCCCTCTAGATCCACACAGTTGGAAGGAAGGAAGGAAGGGAGGAAGGAAGAAAGGAAGGGAGGAAGGAAGAAAGGAAGGAAAGGAAGAAGGGAGAGAGGAAGGAAGGGAAGAAGGAAGGAAGGAAGGGAGGAAGGAAGGGAGGAAGGAAGGAAGGGAGGGAGGAAGGAAGGAAGGAAGGAAGGAAGGAAGGAAGGAAGGAAGGAAAGAAGAAAGGAAGCTATGCTAAAATATGGGTTTCTAAGTCCAGCTTCAGCTCTAACCCAGACCAGGCAGATTTTTTGAAGAACAGCTGTAGCTGTCTCTCTTCACTAACTTCATGGCAGATATAAAAAAAAGCGACAAAGAAACTTTGAAAGGCTTGGGTGTTATCTGAGTCTGTGCAAATACAAAGCCTCGTAAAACTCTATCATCACTTGGAGAATTTCTTCACAGTAGTACTATGTGCTGATAAAGAAAATAGCAAGCTAAGTCTTTTGGTTTGAAAATAATTGTGACATTCCTATTCAGAGGAATGTCTTGAAAGCACTTTATAAATTTTGCCTAATAGCAAATGCTCACTTTTATACAACAGTTTATGGTTTACAAGGTGTTATATATCCATTATCTCATTTGTCAAAACAGTCCTGGGAGGTCGAGTCTCTTATTATTCACATTTCATAGATAAGGAAACTGAGACTCAGATCTGCCAAGGATCACACCTTGAGGAACTGCTAAAATGCATTCTCCCATTCCCAGAGGTGAAAACTGAGAAGGAAAATGGCCAACAATAGCTTTATCCAAAGCTTTTTGGGTGACAAAGTGCCCCTCCCTCCTCTGCATTACCACGGATTGTACCACACATTTGGCATTCATCAGCTACTACCATGTATTATTTTCTTTTTATGTGTATTTGTCTCACTGCCCATCTAGATTATGAACTTGAGAGAAAGCGTTACATCATTGACTTCTGTGTATCTCCCCCTGGGTGGCATAGTCCAGTGCCAGGAGAGAACAATCACTCAATAAACACTTGTTGATTGACTTGCCTGCTTACATTTCATCCTGGATGGAGGATAAGGAAGGAGTATGTTCCTGACATGGAAAGGAAATAAGTGTGTGTGTGCATGTATGTATGCCCATACATACACCCACATACAAATATATATATATTTATATATATATTCACACATACATATACACACTTATTCATTTATTTATTTTACAGTTGAGGAAACTAAAGCAGACAGTGGTTAAGTGACTTACCCAGGGTCACATAGCTAGGAAGTGTCTAAGGCTAGATTTTAAATCAAGTCTTCCTGACTCCAGGCCCAGAGCTATATCTACTGTGCCACCTAGCTGCCTCTAAGCTGGGAGACAGTTTATTCAAAGGCATGAAGGCAGAAGATGTAATGTTGAGTTTGAGGAACAACAAATAACCCAGTTGGACTGGAGCAAAAAGTGTGTGAAGCAGGAAGTAAAATGAAATAAGTCTGAGCCAAGAGTTTAAATGCCAAGATGCAATGTGGGTATTGTATACCAGAGGCAGCAAGGAGCCATTGAAAGTTTTTCAGCGTGGGAATGACAAGGCTAGATATGCTTTAGGAAGACAATCTTGGCAGCTGTGAGCAAAATGATTAAGAGAAGGGAAAGACCAGAAGTCAGAGTCCAATCAGGAGGCCAGGAGAAAAGTAATTAGACCCTGAACTGGCAGCAGAGGAGGGGCAGTGGGTTGTGAGAAGTTAGATTGGAACGGAGGTAAAATGTACCTACCTAAAGCAGTTAATTGGATATGGGAACAAAGGGAAAGGAAGACACTGGGGTTGTAAACCTGGATGACAACAAGGGTAGGGATCCCCTCAACAGAAAGAGGAGGGTTTTTTGAGGAGGGGTAAATTTGGGAGGCAGCTGGTAACTCAGTGGATACAGCACTGGGTCTAGAGTCAGGAAGATATGAGTTCTAATCTAGCCCCAGACACTTACTAGCTGTGTGACCCTGAGCAAGTCACTTAACCTCAGATTGCTTGATAAAATGGATCCCACTGGAAAAGGAAATGGCAAATCACTCCAGTGTCTTTGTCAAGAAAACCCCAAATGGGATGACAAAGGGTCAGATGTGACTGAAATGACAAAACAACAACAACAAAATTGGTAGGGGGGAACTAATGACTTCCATTATGGATATGTTGAATTTGATATCTCTACCACACATTGAGTTGGAGATGGCCAACCAGCAGGCTTGGGACTGGAACTCAGGTAGGAAATTACAGGTATGTGTATGTATGCATGTATGTATTGTGTGTATATATGTATATATATATATATATATATATGTACACACACACACACAGACACACACACACATATTGACAGCTAGGTAGCATGGTGGATAGAGTGCTGGGCCTGAAGTCAGGAAGAATCATTTCCCTGAGTTTAAATCCAACCTCAGACATTTACTAGCTGTGTGACTCTGGGCAAGTCATTTACTCTATTCCCTTCAGTTCCTCATCTATAAAATGAACTGGAGAAGAAAATGGCAAATCATTCCATTATCTGTGCAAAGAAAACCCAAATGGGGTCATGAAGAATTATACATTAATAAAATGATGTATGTGTGTATGTATATACATGTGTGTATATATACATGGATATGCATGTGTATATAATTACCTATGTGTATATATACATATATAAAATATAAGCAGGGAGGATATTCATGTGTAAATATGAACACATATATACATATAGTCCTATTTTGATGTAATTTCTAAACTGAATCCCAACATTTCTTCTGTCTTGAGTCATGTGTATATACACCTATATGCACTTATATATACATATGTGTATACAAAGGTATTTATACATATATATGCATAAATGTATATGAAAATAAAATTGTATACATGTGTATATATGTTTATTTGTATATACATGTACATTATATACCTGTATAACATATATCATCGTGCACATGCATGTGGTATGTATATACATGCATACAGTATATATACATATATGCACATGTTTACTTATGGCCTTGTATGTATACAATTATGTATTGTGCATATATATGTAAACACATATTTGTGTCAAAGCAAAAGGATTACTGAACCTTAGAATAGAATCTACACTAAAATTGAGGAACTGGGAGCCATTTTCACTTCTGACCCATTTAACCGAATCAGAGAATTGTAGGGGGAGTCTAACAAGATGTCAGTATAGGCGAGATGGCAGTGTTTTTGCTAACACCTGTTAAGCTGGTAGTTGCCTATTCAGACAGCAGGGCAGAGAGTCAGCTTTCACTGGTGCCTTTGTTTGCTATTAATCTAGAGCAATCTAAAAGATTTGATGACATAATTGAACAGCTCTCAAAAAGTCACTTTTAGAAATCCTGGGATGGATGGGCAGGAGACGCTTAGTGTGAACAGAATCTCAGGACTCATTATAGGACTGTGGCAAAGAAAAATCCTAATACTAATCCACTGTTGATAGAGTTGTGAACTGATCCAACCATTGTGGAGAGCAATTTGGAACTCTTCCTATAGGGCTGTAAAACTCTGCATGCCCTTTGTTCCAGCAATACCACTGCTAAGTCTATATCTCAAAGATATAAAAAAAGAAGTGGGAAAAGAACCCACATGTACAAAGATATTTATAGCAGCTCTTTTTATTTTTGGTGGCAAAAATTGGAATCTGAGGGGACGCCCATCAATTGGGGAAGGTCTGAACAAATAATGGTTTACGAATGTGATGTAATACTATTGTGCAGTAAGAAATAATAAAGGGGATGATTTCAGAGAAACCTTGGGCAACTTTAATGAACTGATGCAGAGGAAAGTAAGCAGAACTATGAGAACAATTTAGACAATAATAATATTGTAAAGAAAAACTTTGAAAGCTTAGGAACTCTAATCAACACAATGGTCACCCCACAATTCCAGAGGATTCATGATGAAATATGCTATCTACTCTTAGATAGAGAGATGATGGACTTACATTACAGATTGAGGCATATTTTTTGATGTGGTCATTGTGAGAATTTGTTTTGATTGACTATCTATGTTGCAAAGAAGAGTTTTCTTTTTCTTTTTTTCTTCATTGGGTGGGGAAGGTTGGAGGGAGGGAATGCAAATCTGAAAATGAAATCAAATAAGATGACCCTTACCCTCCAGGAACTTATACTTTATTTGTGGGAGATAAGAGGCATCTACATAAAGACATAAAAACAAGTCAATGCACTAATATTTCCTTGGGTCTATGATCTCTTCGATGTGGACATTCCCTCCAACAAAACAGATCATAATATACCCATGTCTTCTCATCCTATGACGTTTTTAACTATGTTCTACAAATCCTTCAGAGAAATTTATAGAATGCATTGGAGGCTTTCTTCTGGATGTTTTACTATTTCCTATGTGGCATTCTGCATGATTCTCTTTATCCCCCAAATCACACTGACTGGTTGGATACCCTTAGGAACAACCACTCTGGGGTTAAAGGAATCTAAGGGTCTATACTCCTAAATCTACAGCTCACAACCCTCACTGGTATATCTGCCTTTACTCTAGTCATGAGGCTTTTCCTTTTTTTGTACTTCTTGGTGCCTTGTTAAGCACTAGCCTTCTAGGGATGCAACACCCATACTGTTCAAATAGCTTCAATACTTATAATTGTCACTATTGTACACTAGTACCTACCCAGCACTGGTGCCTGCATACAAAGCCTCTTTTCCTATTTTTCTGTGTGGAGACACTGAGGACCTTGCTTTCAGGAGAGCCATGATTAGGTATAACAGAAGTGCCTCTGAGAGACTTTGGAACATGCATAGGTATTCTGTAACTGGTTCTGGTTAGCTAACCCCACACTCTTTGATTGGCTATGGAGGCATTCAAAAAAGGACTATTGAACAGAGCCTTGGCTATTTTTACTCTTTGGCTGTGCTCTGGTTATTTGATACCTTCACTGATAAAACGAGAGATAATACTTAAGGGAAGAGATCTTGGGCCTTCTCCTCTGTGAGATGAACATGTGACTGTGAAAATACTTCTTTTTTGTGTTCTTTTCTGTTTTATGTGAAGGAATTAGAGACTCTTATCTTGTTAGTTTTGAAAGGTCAGGAGAATAGCATCTCAGTGTCTGGATGTTGCAATCAGCTTAGCATCTTGAGGAGTAAAGAGTGACCTTAGGGAGTGAAGGTGGAACTCTGACATAATTGGAAAAAAAATAAAATACTATTAAATGAAAAAAAAAAGAAAATGGAACTCTGTCCAGAGGTAGCTGAGATTAGGAATTGTCTGACAGTCATGCTGCATCTAGACATGAACTTAGAGGACTAATGAATTGAGCTACATTAAGTCCACTCTCCCCAGACAGGAAAACATGTACCAAAATGTTTGTACTTTTGTTCTTGCTATATCTTCAAAGTAAATATTCCTTTTTAAAAGTTGAGTGATGTGAAGTGATTAAATGGAACTGGAGTGTAGTCATTCATTGGCACTTAGCAGTGGGAGGACACCACTGGTGGGGGCTCAAGCTGATGTTAGTAGAGAAGACATATTCTCAAACCCTTCAGGGAACACCTGGAACCCAGAGGGGGCAGTGCAGCAGCGTAGCCTTGGGATAGTGAGACCAAGAGTTTATTCATTACACAATTATGCAAGAATTATCTTAAAGCAATTGTATGACTTGGAAAAAAAAAACATAATGGAAAACTTACTGTCTATTCAGTCTGAAAACCAAAAGAAAAAATGCTATTTTTTCTCCAATGGATACTTGCAATATGAGGTCATTTAAAGAGGAGATAGATGTTAGATGGGAATCTTCCTACTGAGTCCTTCAAATGCATAGGGCAATCCAGATAGAGGTATGGATAAAATCTCTCTAGGGATTACTGAAACACATAGGAGTATGGACTGAACCTATGATTTCATTAATGTAGGGCACTTCTGAGTACACAGGGTACTCCATTTTTTCCATTGCATCTCTGAAGAAAAAAGGTGACATTCCAAATGGAGGCCTGAACTTCCCTGATGATAGCAAAAACAAACAAAAACACAAAAACTTAGATGAATCCTGAATATGTGTAGGCCTTTTAGAAAGGAATTTATCCCCTGGGGTTCGTTAAAATCAGCTCCTAAAATTTGGGAGGAGCTCTCAAATGTCATTTAAAGCATAGGGGCATTCATTCCCTCAAAAAGGTTAAGTGGACTTAAGTGGACCTGAATTCATTCTTGGTGAGGAGCCTGATCCCCAAAGAGAAAGAATCAAATTTTTTCTCACACTTTCTGGGCTCGTTGTACTTTCACTTTGATGTTCCTAGGAAAATCCCTAAGACAATGCTTTGATGTGGCTCATATTTAGAGTCTCCCCAAAGTCTCTTCTAGAAAATCATGCATTGTACAAAGTAGCAGATATCAGGTATGGGACAGCTATTTATTTCTTCCACCACAAAAACAATGCTTAAAACAAAAAGGATTCATAAGCATGCCTTAAAAATGTTTAAAACATGAAATAACAAACCATTTCTATTATACTCTTGTAGAAGGTAAAGACTTCCAATAAACTTGTTGGACTGTTGAACAGATATTTCATATTACCATTGGGTTTATACTGTCTGAGCAACTTGTAAAGTTCCAATCTTCTGTCATCAAAGAATAGTTTGAGCTTTCTAAGTCCTTTCAGCTACAGTATCCCCCTAGTGGTAGTCACCTTCTCTTCTGAGAAGAGTGTAGTTAAAAGTGGACAATGAGGCAATCAGTCTTGACCTAGGAACTCAAGACCTCTTACACTCATGAAGCAGGTGCTAAAGCTGGAAACATCCATTTCTCAAAATCACCAGTCAGTGGTCGATGTTCAGGGAAGGAAACACAAAGCAGAAGATACAGCCAAAGACTTGAAATCCATCTCTCAGGATTACCTAAGCAAGTGCATACTGATTGTCATTGCCATGCAGATATATGGGAGAGAGAGAGAGAGAGAGTGAGAGAGAGAGAGAGAGAGAGAGAG
>NW_020954546.1:34219851-34256567 GCF_900497805.2 Vombatus ursinus | reverse complement strand
AGAGAGAGAGAGAGAGAGAGAGAGAGAGAGAGAGAGAATATATTTTTCTGGAAGTCTGAGAGAGAATTGGCTTGATATGTTACAGAATAACATTGGCCAACCAAGAGAGGCAGGTAGAGATTGTTTTTCCCACAGTTTTTATATCTTGGATCAATCATTAATCATTATCAATACAGTCCCCAGTCATGGGGATCCATGAAAACCAATACTCATATCCTTTATGAAGGAGCCAGAGAATGGGGCCATCCTCATGTATGCTTCATGAAATGACCCCTTTCCATATGGATAGTAGCATAACATTTGGGTTATTCACCTTTATTCTTACTGCATGACTGACTCCTTTTCTGGTCCTATAGTTCTTCAATAGCACCTTTTCTATTACTTATGTGTAACTTATTATTGATAATAAATGTAATTATACACTCCCTACATCTTTTCCTTGCCTTTTGCATGGTATCTGCTAAATACAGGTCATTTGGGGATTGATCTGGTGTTTGGGTGGTAGGGAAGAGTTTCCAAGGGTTGCTCATTCCCTATTGACCTTGACTCCTGCTTCAGTCCATCACTAACCTCTTCCCCCAGTGCCCAAGGGATACTTCATGGGTGTAGACAGATACTCATTCTGAGTTTATGGAACTCTCAGGGAGTCTCCTTGTCATGTTAACTCATTGAGGACAATTACAATGAATGCCCAAGACTTCCTTTTTCCTTTTGTTGAGATGTTTGGATGCTTGTTTCTGGGGTGGAACCATACACCCAAAGATGGTTATGAGTATGGTTAAAGGAACCCTCCCCCCCAATCCATCATGTAACTCCAGGGCAAAGCACTTCAATTTTTGCTCGGCATTTTGTGTTATAAGCAGGTGGATAACAATGCAGGTGGAGAGAAAATCAGCATCTTAACCTGAAGAAGAGTCGTGTAATTAATAGGCATAAAGTCCTTTGAGATTTCCTGATACTGAAGGGTCAATTATTGTTATCTGCAAAAACAATTCCCCAATTTCTAAAATCTATTCTTGCAGATGAGTTAGTCTCCTGGTAATTATAGGTCACCTGTCTATTAATGATACCTATGAGAGTCAGCAATTTTGAAGGTGACACTGGCCTCAGAAATATTTTAATCTCATAAGAAAATGTTTAATGTTTATGAATCATGGTGAGGTGACACTCAGGATTTCAGGGGAGTCTTATACAAATAGAACGGCTCATGACAAAGGTCTCCATGCAGAGCCTCAGACTCGAGGCAGCAGGGTAGAATAATAATACCTGGAATTTTAGATTTGCATAGGACTTTCCAAATATTATCTCATTTAATTCTCCCAACAACTCTGGGAGATAAATGGTTACTACTCCCATTTTACAGGTGAGGAAACTGAGACACACAGAGGTTAAA
Source organism: Vombatus ursinus (assembly GCF_900497805.2). Taxonomy (NCBI): domain Eukaryota; kingdom Metazoa; phylum Chordata; class Mammalia; order Diprotodontia; family Vombatidae; genus Vombatus; species Vombatus ursinus. The sequence goes on along the minus strand of NW_020954546.1, from coordinate 34,255,174 downwards.
TGACTTGACCAGGTTCACACAACTAGTAAGTTGTTTGAAGCCCGATTTGAATTCAGGTCTTCCTGACTCCAGGCCCACAGCTCTATCCATTTTGCCACTTAGCTGCCTCACAGTGACATAGTGGACCTGGAATCAAGAAGGTCTGGGTTCAAATTTTGCCTCAGAAACTTATTAATTATATGAGCCTGGGCAAGTCACTTAACTTCAGTTTGCCGCAGCTTCCTCATCTATAAAATAGGAATAATAATAGCACCTACCTTCCAGTTGTTGTGAGTATCAAATAAGATTATATATATATATGTATATATATGCACACACATATATACACATAGGTTTGTATGTATGTGTGTGTGTGTATATACATATATGTATATATATATATGTATAAAACTTAACACAGTGCCTGGCACATAGTAGGTGATATATAAATGCTTATTCCCTCCTCTTCCCCTCTCAGAGTCCTCCCAGTTCTAAGCCTATGATCCTTTGGAATATTGGAAGTCTTTTTAATCACAAGAAACAGCCAGGGATCTTCAGACTACATTTTTGACCCAATATAATGGGGTAGCAAAGGCCAGGAATGTTCATCAAACACAAAACCAACCGAGCATTGTTAATCCCTACAATGGAAGACCAACATCTATTTGGCTTCAACTAGTTTTTCCAGGCTTCAGTGCTACAGTGTTTGTTAGAAGCTTGGATCCAGGCTTGGTCCCTAGGAACTGTCCTTCACAGCTAGTCTGCCACTAATTTCCCCCTTGAGTTGATCTGAAGAAAAGCTTTACTTGCTTTTAAAGACATTGACTCAAAGACCCCAAGCCATCAAACGGGCCTTGAATCATTTTCATTTGCCCAGGGAGGGAATGATGCTTGATAGGCTGACAAACAAAAAATGTTAAAGATATGATGTAACAGAAGCCAACATTGCCACAACATTGTAATGCTTACAAAGGGCTCTATGTGTTTTTTAATTTGATCCTCACAATGACCACATGAAGCAGGGGAAAAAATCCGCTTTTTACAGATGAGGAAACTGAATTTCAGGGAAATGAATTGGTCTATTCAAATTCATGTGGATAGTAAGTAGCAGAAATTAGGATTTGACCTCCAAATATTCTGGCTTTAAGTCTATCATTCTTTCTACTATACACTAACCATCTCTCTGCTGGTGGGATGATTCTCTATGCCTCTTATGAGATGGGATAAGGGGAGGTTTGGATTTGGGTGATGATCAAATTACTCATGGCAAAGCTGTAATTCTTTTTTCGTTGGTGTCGAGGGTATGGAACCTGACTCTATCAAAATGGGTGCTTATATGACGTGTTAGGTCCTTTCAAGTCAAGCCAGATCAGAAAATCAGAATCACTAACATTTAAAGTGTGCAGAGTGCTTCTCGGTCATTCAATCCTCATAGCAATCCTAGGCAGTAGGTGCTATTATCTTCCCTACTTGACAGATGAGGAAACTGAGGAATGAAGAGGTTAAGTGCCTTGCTCAGGGTCACACATGGTAAATGCCTGAGGCAGGATCTGAACTCAGGTCTGAGTTTTTCTGTCTTTCTTCAATTACATCATCCTAGAATTTTAGAACTTGAAATGAGACTTAATGCTGATCTAGTATAACCTTCTAATTTTACAGACGAGGAAACTGAGGCTCTGAGGAGTTCAGGGATTTGTCTAAGTAAATGATAGCAATAGGATTTGAACTCATGTATTCTGACCTATAAGTGGTTTTTTTCTTTAAGTATTATACCACACACACACTCTACTTGAACCATATCCCACTGTCCCCAAATGCTACCTTCTTTATCCTTCTAGTTGGCAGTGACCTTCCTGATTTCACATTTGTGTTTGCTGCCCTTATGTATTTTTATATACAAGAGTTACTTGTGTATATATCACACTCCCTGTTCTATGGTATAGTGTCAAGAGCACCAGATTTGGAGTCAAAGGAGCTAAGTTCGAATCCTGATGACCTTAGAAATAACACTAATAATTGTGTGGTACAAGCTATAAACTCACTCTTTGAATTCACACTTGTACTCTCAGGTTAGGTCCCTAGAGTATGTTCCTAGAACCCTAGAGGGTTTTAGGAGTAACCCTAAGGGGTTGAAGTTCTAATACTATACAATTCATGAGACCCTGTCTGGTATCTTTCTTGATATTGATCATATGGTTATCATCTCCCTAATATAAAACTAATCCCTCAACTTTAATTAGCATCTATAAAGAGAATTTACTGAGAAAGTATAATAAGGAAATAAATTTTAAAAAATTCCTCCAAACTGGGGCATACTCTCCCCTCTATAAACCCTCCCAGTCTCTGGAAGAGTGGGCTCAGATTTAAAGCGATTGCTACAAAACACTCCTTTCCCTTGCCCCACCCCAAGTCCATTCTTGGGCGAGTACTTGCTTATAGGACATGGTATCTTGGCTGTATCAATTGGACCTATTCATTGCTAGGTTCATTGCTCCTCAGTACTGGCTCCTTGTTGGACCTGCCTACTGTTACTATAAACTCCATTTGCTGAGGGGACCTTAGATGCTTCTTGCAACTTTTCAGAGCTCATTATAACTTTGGTCCATTCCATCTTTGATACTTATTTACCTAAGATCAGGATAAAACAAACTCAAGTGAACCAGAGGAACCATATGTTCATGGTCACATGGTAGCCTGGTGAATAGATGAACTAGCTGCCACCATCCTGAGTGGGAGGCCACCAGAGTTTCTTCCCTCTCACTCAAAAGCCACCAGGGAAGGAGAGTTCATTTATTCAAACCTTTTGTATGTACACTCTATTTTAACCCAGCAGCCATTTAAAAAGGCTATTTATCACTATACCATAAACCCAATAGGAAAGAGTCAGATAATTCCTGTGTGTATTCTGAAGTAAGATGGAAAAGAACCCCTGTATAATGCACTTTCAGAAACAGCCTCAGCAAACCTCCCTATAGATTGGCAGCAGGCAAAATTTATCTCTTGTGTGATAAGGACTGGTCCCTTTTTGTTCAGCTCTTCCATAATGATGATAGTGGTGGTGATGATGATGAATGACATTTACATAGTACTTTAAGGTTTGCAAAGTAATTCACTTAATTGCATTGTGTTTAATTCTTAATCTGAGGGTTCCTCATCTAAAAATGAGATTGGATTATCTCTAAGATTCCTTCCAGCTCTAAACCTATGCTTGTACTAGATTGTCAACTCCGTTAAGACAAGACCTATCTCTTACCTAAACTCTCTATCTCTTCTAGTACCTAGCCTAGTGCTCTCCTCTAAAATGTAATTAATATAGGTTTATTGGAATGAATGGAATCAACCAATAAGTGTTTATTGAGTTTATATTATGTTTAGTATCTGGTCTAATTACTCATTCATTCATTTGTTCATTGACTTAAAAACATTTATTCATTCAATTCAACTTAATTCAGCAAACATTTATTAAACACCTACTGTATGCAACATACTGTATTAGGTGCTTGGGATACAAAGTCCAAACCAAAATAGTCCCTATCTTCAAGGATCTTAAATCCTACTGTATGGATGCAAATGCTAAATACACGAATAAGAATAATATAAGGTAATTTGGGAAGGGAGAGGACATGTGCACCTGGGGGCTCTGGAAAGGCTTCCTGATGGTAATACCAGTAGCCTCGAAGGAAGACAATATGTGTTTTGTCCGCTCAAAAAGCTGGAACAATTCCCTATTACATCTGGTCTAAAATAAAACTTTGTAAAAACCTTCCACAAGAAGGTATTATTTTACATTGATCCCCTCCATGCATTCTGTGTTTCACCAAACTGTCTTTCTCACCATTCCCTGATCTCAGTACTATTTCACTTGCCTGCCTTTGCGTAGGCAGTAAAAGTTGCCTATACCTAGATAATTTCATGGAAACAATGAACGTGAACTTGGACAGACTGTGAAAGACAGTGGAGGATAGAAGGGCCTGGCGTGCTGTGGTCCATGGGGTCGCAAAGAGTCTGACACAACTGAATGACTGGACAACAACTTGAACATGAATCCCTTATACTTTGAATAAGCTTCCTCTTCACTTCCCCCTTTAGAATTCCTTACTTCCTTCAAGGCCCCACCGTTTGCCATCTCCCATGGGAAGCCTTTCCCAATTTCCTTAGCTTGTCATGGCTTACTCCTTTCTTCTCAAATTATCGATTTATACGTTGCATCTATGCAGAAGAATCTAAGCTCTTTGAGTGCAGGAATGGTTTTTCATTTTCTATTTGTATCTCTTGAGGCTAGCACAATGCTTTGAATGTAATAAGTGCTTAATAATTCAACATATTGAATCCTGAGAGATGGAGAAGAGGAAGGAGCCCCTTCCAGGAATAGGGGCTGGCCTGTCAAATCCATGCAGGTGGGAGATGGAATGTGGAGTATGTGAAACAACTGGTAGACTAGTTTAGTTGGAATGTAGAGCCTGTACAGGGATCCAGTATGAAATAAGTCTGGAATGGTGAACTGGCAATAGATTGGGAAGGGCTTTGACTGCCTGTGTCTAATAAGTATAGACAAGGGGCTTATATTTTTTTCCTAGAAAGCCATTGAAGAGGCTTTTTTTTGGGGGGAGGTTGAGGGGGCAGGGGAAAGACATGGTCAGACCCGTATACTTGGATTATTGTGGTAGCTGGGTGATGGATTGGAGAGGAGAGGTTAGAAGGAAGAAATAAACGAGGGAGTTAGCATAGTAACCAGGCAAAAGGCGATGATCCCCTAAACTAGGGTGGTAGCCACAGTACCTACTATGTATATGACATGATGCTAGCCTTAATCCAGCTTAGTGACTTTGTTCTCCTCCAGACTCCTGCATTCATTATCTGTACCATACCATTTAGCACTTAATAAGATATTGTCAGTGTGTTGTTCACCATTGTTTCCTGTGTATTAGTCTTTAGTCTTATCTTCCACATTAGACAATAAATCATGACAATGGTTTCCTCTTCTGATTCTCTCTCAATACTTGACACTTAGAAGATACTTGATAAATGTTCATTGGTTGATTGATCGGTTGGCCGAGGGTAGGTTTTGTTCCCCTGTATTGGCCACTCTACTCAGAGCCTTTCCCTGAGAAAACTATATTTTTATATAATGCATTTTTCTTTTTTTGGGGGGGGTGAGGCAATTGGGGTTAAGTGATTTGCCCAGGGTCACACAGTTAAGTAAGTGTCAAGTGTCTGAGGTCACATTTGAACTCAGGTCCTCCTGACTCAAGGGCCAGTGCTCTATCTACAATGCTACCTAACTGCCTGGAGAAAAGCTATTTAAAACTTTAAATTGTTAGGTCAAGGAAGAAGTAAAGGCCAAGGCCCTTTACAGGAGATGGAGCAAAAAGATAAATACATAATAATAATAATGATAACAACCGGCATTTATACCATACTTCAGGTTTGCAAAGTGTCTCACTCATGAGCCTCATGACAATCTTGTGAGATAGGTACTACTATTATCTCTGTTTGACAGATGAGGAAAATGAGGCTGAGAGAGTTGAAATGTTTTACTTAGGTTCACACAGCTAGTAAGTTACCTGGCAAAATCTGAACTCAGGTCTTTCTGACTCCAAGTCCACTGCTCTATCCACTGTACTCTCTAAGCTGCTAATGTATTCAGTCATAATGTCAGGCTTGGGGAAAGGTGTCTGGTCTCTTAAGGGGACCATATACTGTGAGATCAGAATGATAGTTTTTGCTTCTATAGAAATAATTGTGTCTGGGGTTTGGTGGGGGGGGGCTGAAGGCTTAGGATGGGAGCCCTGGTAACAAGTATAGATTTGCTTTTTGCCAGTGTGCCCCATGCCACTTTGGAATATTTGAGAACTCTGGACTTGCAATGGAAAAATATGGCTTGAGAGGATCAAAAATGAAGCATGTATTTACCTCCCAACAGAAAGCTGACCAAGTCAAGATGCAAGCCGAGTCAACAAGCATTTATTAAGCACCTACTGTACAGGCACTATGCTAAGTGTTGTGTGCAGAAAGAAACAGGCTTTGGACAGGGCCAATGAGCGAATTTGCCTTGTTTGATTGCAAGTATTTGTTAGGAGAACTTCATTTATTTATGTTCAGTTGGGAGAAGAGGAGGTGGGAGGAAGAGAACGTAAATGCTTGTTAATTGAAAACAAATGAAATGAATTTACAAAATTAAATGGTGTTCCTGGTAGCAGTGGTGGAATGGATGACCTTGGAGGTCCTTTTCTGCTTTAGATTTTATAAGGCCAGATGGAATTTTCCCCTGTCCTAAGATTGACCATATCGAAATTGTTACAAATCAGTCACCAAGTTGGCGGATGGGTCTAGGACAAGAAGCAAGTTTTTCCACTGATTCTTCTTCCAAATTGGACTGGCCTGGGCACGTACCCTGCTTCCCCTCCGGCCATCCCCCCCCCCCCACCTGCTCCACACCCACACAGCTGTTGCACCTCACCCGGGACTTGAACCCAATTACTACAAAAAGTTATCATTGGAGTTCCACCCACTTATCTCCTTTAATCCCTAACCTCTTTATTCGAGTTACATATGCTCCACGTGGCCCCAGTCACCCAAGGAAGAAGAAAACTATTACCCTCCTGTGGCACCCAGGAATAGCAGCTTCTTCCTGTACCAGAAACAAGGGCAGCCAAGATCTGAGGATTAGGGGAGGAAAGTGGCAGATGAGGGAGAGGCCTAGGTAGGCCCTGCCTTGCTGCTGTGTCAGGGTTTTATTTCTGTCCATTAACCCTGGGCTGGGCCAAAGACAATAGCAGTCAGCAAGAGAGGGCTCCCTATCAGAGTGTCCCATCTACCTTCACCTGGGCTGCACTTGCTGCTCATCAAATGGAGAGGATTGACCTAAGTACACCTCTGGTGCTGGGGAGAGCAGCCCTGTGCCAAGACAAAGAAAAGGGATAGAACTGTGGCTCAGGCTGGGGGTGGGGAGCTCTCACCATCAGGTCGTGCAGAAGTCCTTGCAGTAATGGTCACCTCCTACTGCCAGAGAGAGAAGGCTTCCAGCCCTTGGTGCTCTCCTGACTTTCCAAAGGGACATACTAAGGCCCAGAGGAGGGAAATCATGCCTGGATTCATACACCAAGTCAGTAATGACCAGTAGAATCTAGGTCTCTTAATCCTCATTTCTGTGTGCACGCTTTGGCTTTTAAAGCCCTCCCTACTTTTCCGGCTTTATTATACATTTCTCTTCTTCCTGTACTCAAGTCCCTTAAAACTGAATGTCCTGCTCTTTCTCACACCTGACCCTCTATTTCCCATCTCTGTGCCTTTGTCTAGGCTGTGCACCTCACCTATATGCCTAGAATGGTTTTTCTCTTCACTCCCACCTCTTAGAATTCCTTCCTTTTCCTTCTTTCCTTCTTTCCTTCTTTCCTTCCTTCCTTCCTTCCTCCCTCCCTCCCTCCCTCCCTCCCTTCCTCCCTCCCTCCCTTCCTTCCTTTCTTCCTCCCTCCCTCCCTTCCTTTCTCCTTCTCTCCCTCCCTCTTTTCCTTTCCTTCGTTCCTTCCTTCCTTCCTTGCTTGCTTTCTCCCTCCCTCCCTTCCTCCCTCCCTCCCTCCCTCCTTTCCTTCTTCCCTCTCTCCTTCTCTTCCTCTCTTCCTTCCTCCCTCCCTCAAGGACCTTCTCCATCAAGACTTTCCTGATCCCCCAGCTGCCTAGTGCCCTCCTTCCCAAACTGCCTCACACTTCTTTTGCATGGAGTCAGTCTTTGAGAAGCAGCACAGTCCCATAGCGAGATGGCCTGGGAGCCGGGGAGGCCTGGGTGCAGGCTCTTTCCCTGGCCCACACCAACCCGTGTAAGTCTCAGCACTCGATGAACCTCGCTAAGATGAGAACTTGAAGAGAAGGTAGCAATGAGCTGCGGCAGAAGGAGTTCTCTCCACTGGTTGTTCATCAAAGCAGTGAAATCACATGTCCAGCCCCCATCCCTATATTCTCCACACCCTTACCTGTGAATATATTGTCTTTCTATAGCATGGAAGCTCCTTAAGGTCAGGAAATGTTTTTATTTTATCTTTGTAACCCCCGTACCTAGCACAATTCCTGACAAACAGTAGGCAATTAATAAATGACTGTGGATTGATCTACTTGATGGGCTTCCCTTGAAACTGCCCTACAATAATAATAGTAATAATAGCTAGTATTTATACACCTGGGACAGCTAGGTGGCGTCATAATGCACAGAGCACTAGGCCTGGAGTCAGGAAGACTCATCTTCCTGAGTTCAAATCTGGCCTCAGATCCTTACTAGCCGTGTGACTCTGGACAAGTCACTTAATCCTGTTTGCCTCAGTTTCTTCATCTGTCAAATGGGCTGGAGAAGGAAATGGCAAACCTCTCCAGTATCTTTGCCAAGAAATCCTAAGCGGGGTCACAGAGAATTAGATACCATAGAAACAACTGAACAACAACAATTTATATGGCATTCACTATTGTGTACTATATTGAGTGCTTTATAATATCTCATCTGATCCTCACAACAACTCTGTGAAATAAGTGCTATTATGACTTCAATTTTACTATTGAGGAAACTGAGGCATAAAGGGGTTCAGCGATTCACTCAAGGTTACATAGCTAGCATCTGAGGCTGGATATGAACTCAGATCTTCCTGACTCCAGGCCCAGTGCACTATCTGTTGGGTTACTTGACTGCCTTTGCCTCAATCTGATGGGTTTCTAGGCCCAGCTCACGTAGGGACATTTCACGTAGGGAAGTGTCTCTTCCTTTTCCCTCTCTATACTTTCTTTCCAGACTGCCTGGCCTCATCGCTTTTCTAAAACTTAAAACTTTCTCAGGACATTAAAATTCCCATTCTCCTTGGGCACATTGATAAGTTTACTTGACCTTAATTTAATAGAATATGCCAGAAAGTCAAAGCACTTTGTGGACAGACTTTAATTATTTTCATGATTTCATATTTATTAAATGTTAAATCACAGTGTGTGAATTGTATAACACATAATATGCGGATTGATTTACAGAACTCTTTATGTAGCTTGCAAAGAGATGTACATACATGGTCCAATTTGAGCCCTATAACAGCCCTTTGAGGAAGGCCTGGAAGCTGTTATTATCACCTTTTAAAGATAAGAAGTGGAGTGAAGGTCACTCAGCTAGAAAGCGTCAGGGGTGGATTTGAATTGTCTTCCTGACTCTAAGTCCAGGGCTCTATCCCCAGTGTCTATCTAGAATTTACAAAGATCATAGGCAGCTAGGTGGAACCGGGGATAGAATGCCAGGCCTGGAGTCAAGAAGACCTGAGTTCAAAACTAGCCTCAGACACTTACTAGTCGTGTGACCCTGGGCAAGTCACTTAACCCCGTTTGCCTCACTTTCCTTACCTGTAGAACGAGTTGGAGAAGGAAATGGCAAATCGTTCCAGTATCTTTGCCAAGAAACCCCCAAAAGGGGTCACGAGGAGTCCAATATGACTGAAAAACAATGAAAAACAACATAGGATCACAGAGCTATTGGTGAAAGAGGCTCAGAGGCTATTCCAAACCTTTCATTCTACAGATAAAGACACTGAGGCCCAGACAGTGAAGTGACTTACCCCAGATCACAGAGAAAGCTGTTCAAGCCAGGTCCTCCCACTCCAGAGCCAATACTCTTTCCATTGTATCATGCTGGGGATGTTGGGACATGTTCTGTGTGGTGGATAGGTTTGAAATACAGCTTTGTCTTCCTTCTCCCATCTTTGGGCTTCCAGCTTCCTCCCTCACCCTTCGTCATAAATAAAAGTCATTAATCACAAATTTCTGGAGAGAAACCAGTCTTGAAGGAGAGAAGAGGGTAGCTTGGGTAACAGGATGTTTTATAGGTTGGGGACTAAAAGACATGGCATTGGGGTGGGGAGAGAAGATCAGAGAGGTGAGAGCAAAGATTTTTCATTTCCATACATTCTCTCAGGTCTGATTATGATCCTGCAAGATGCATTGAGGCTAGAGAGTGGGCTGAAAAATGGCCCCAGAGTTTCAATGCTGGCATATTCAAGGTGATAATTTAGGGGGGGAATGTACGTAGTATGAACTCAATAAATGGTGAATTGAGTAATAAGCTATTCTTACAGGATAATAAGCCCTAACCTTAGGGCTCCTGAATGAAAATGTAGACTCATAGAATTTAGAAGGAACCTAGGAAGTCATCTTGACAAAGTCTCTTATTTTATGGGCGAAGGCTCAAAGTCAGTAAGTATGGAAGCTGGCGTGAGAACCTAGGTCATCTGGTTCTGGGTGATGCTCTCTTGCTACTCCTCAGTTACCCTGGAAAGGGATCGGGGTCATGGGATTTAGTCCAGGATGGGACATTAGAGATCATCCCATTCAAGACTTCATTGTACAAATGAGAAGACTGAGACCCAGACAGATTACACAGTTTTCCTAAGGTCACAGCACAGTTGAGATTAGAACTCAGGTGTGTCCTGCCTCCCATTTCAGACCTCTTTCCCTGGCACAATGGCATAGGAAGGGTGTTGCGAAGAAAAGAAAAAAGGTACTTTTGAGTGCTACATATTCTGGTCTTGGCACTTTTAGAGAAGAAAAAGTTTTCCAAAGAAAAGCAAATAAAATGATCAAGGGAAATGGAGTCTGATGATATGACAGGGATTTGAAAAGATTAGGACTCTAGTCTGGGCAGATAAGGCTTGAAAAGGGACCTAGACAGAGTAGAAAACCACACACAACCTGGAGAAGATGAACATAGACACGTTAACCAAATTCCAAAATACTAGGACACAAGGGACAACCCTTTGAATTGAAATAAATGTGACAAAGGTTTGAGAAGTGCCTACCATGTACAAGGCACCAGGAGGTGGAATTTTAAGATACATAAAAGGAAGTCCCATTCCATACAATAGGTATTTTAGGTACAATAGGTAAATTTAGGAAAATCACTATCCCAGGAAATAATTTTGTCCTTGTTCAGTTGTTTTTCAGTTGTGTCCGACTGTTTGTGACCCCATTTGGATTTTTCTTGGCAAAGATACTGGAGTGTTTGCCATTTGACAGATTAGGAAATCGAGGCAAATAGGGTGAAGTGACTTGCCCAGGGTCACACAGCTAAATAAATGTCAGAGGCTAGATTTGAACTTAGAAAATTGAGTCTTTCTGACTCCAGGCCCTGCACCCTAGCCACCGTGCCACTTAGCTGCTAAAAGATAGATTTTTTAAAAAAGTTTAGATAAATTCGGATTATAGATTTAGAGCTGAAAGAAACCTTGGAAGTGGTGTAGCCCAGTGCTTCTCGAAGGCTGTGACTCAGGTTTGCTAGGTATACCAGGAAATGACTTCACATGCCAACACTTCCACATTCCTCAGCTTTACTTTGCTATCTATTCTTTCCACTTGGCAGTGGGAAGGTCACTAATGGCAGCTTGATTCCCAGTGTTCAAAGTGCGCCTCCTCCCTTTTGAGTCTTGGGAAAATAAAGAGGTTGAGGAAGTGGGCAAGGGGAATGAATGGCAGATGAGTCCCAGGGCTCAGCTAATTGGATTGTGGCCCAGCTGCTTGGGAACCTTTCTTTGTGGCTAACTTAAATGTTTGCTCTGCTGCAATTCTTCACAGTGAAGGATACTGTGCTATGTATTTTAAAAAATTGGGAACCAGAACCAGTTAGTCAACTGCAATGTGTTTATTAAGTACTTACTACATGCCCAGCACTGTGCTAAGTACTGGGAATACAAATACAAGCAAAAAGCAGGATAGTGTCTGCCCTCAAGGAGCTCATATTCTAATGAGGGAAAATACATTAAAAAGGCAGCTGAAAAGAGAGGTGGGCTGTAGGGTAGAGAAAGAGGTACCCTTAGAGGGCATGGCAACTAAACTTAGAGAATGAGGGGTAGCTGGTCTGAGCCCTTTCCCAAAATGGAGGTTCTGGAAAGAGCCCATCAATGGGAGAAAGTGCCTGCAAGAGAGGCATGGTGACCATAGTCCAAAGAATCAGAGGGAGCCGGTCTGGGCCTTTCCTCAAAGTGGAGGTTCCAGGGAGAATTCTGACGGTGTCCGACCTGCTTCAAATGAGAAAATGGAGACCGAGGAAGAGTAGGTAAACTTTCCTAAGGTCACCCAAGAAGGAAGTAACAGAGTTGGGGTTTGAAGGCAAGTTATACCATTCCAAAGCCAATGGTAGTCCTTTGGTCCATATTGCTTTTTACCTTGGGTGATGAACAGATAATAGATTTTAAGGAAAACCAGGAGACTTTGGGTCACTTTAATTATTGTGGCTGATTTTAAAGACAGCCACATCCTTCCACTTCTCTTGGTGACATTATTAGAGAGAAATCACCTTTCTGAGTATGATACCTTATAGCAGGGCTTCTTAATCTGGGGTCCTCCAAGGAAGCCATGGATAGATTGGATGGGAAAAATCACATCTTTTTAAAAAGACTAATCTCTACCTGTAATATAACACTTTTTCAATTATTTAGAAACATTATTCTGAGGAGAGGTCCATAGAATTCACCAGCCTGGCAAAGAGGTCTTATCACAAAAAAAATGGTGATTAAGAACCTTGCTTTTTGGTATTCTTTATTTTATGGGTGGCAATAGGATGGAGTACATAGAGCAGAAATGTTGGAGACAGGAATACATGGGTTCAGAGCCTGCTTCTGTTATGTGATCATAAAAAAGTTACTCACAGCCTCTCTGAGTCTCAATTTTCTCCTCCGTAAAATGGGAATAATGAGTCCCATAGGACTTATCTTCCCAGATTGTCTTGAAGACCCAGTGACATGTTCTATGTAAAACATTTGCTGGCTTTAAAATACTATGTGAATGTCAATTATTATATCATCCTCTTGTCTTCTGGTTGCTATGACAAGATGAAGTTAGATGACAGGTGGTAGGGATGGTTGGGAGAAAATGGTAGAGTTAGCAGTCTGGACAGTAGCTGAAGTGAGAATAAGTGGTTAAAACAAGTAGTGGAAGGCAAGAGATGAAAAATGAAAATGTGCGAATTAAGAAGGAACACATGGAGGAAGTCTTTAAACATCTAAATTTGGAAAGTTTCTTAAGTCTGGTACAATTTATCGGTCTAATGTTGGAGAACATCTGTTTAAAGTTATAGCCAGTCGTTCCTAGGTCTGTGCTTACATTTCAACATACATACTTTAGCCTCCTCTCTGTGGTCCAATTTACCAGTGATTCCTTCTTTTTATCACAGAGACCCAGAATTTAGAGTTGGAAGGGGTTTTAGAGATCATCCCATCTCATTTTACCGATAAAGAAACTGAAGTCTACGAAGGGCAAGTAGTTTGCCCATGGTCACCCAGGTATTAAATGGGGCCAGCATTTGGTTTGAAGTTTTCCACCTCCAAATCCATACCACTTGCTCTATTAGCTTTTCCAATCCTTTCTTTCTACTCTCCCCCTCTCTGCTAATCCTTCTGACCCCTAACCCACACATGGCCTTTCTCCCTTTCCTTCCTAATGTCCCCAAAGTCCCTTCAACTTCCCTCTTCTCATCTCATTCTTTAGCTTCATCATTCCTTGGACACAGGACATCTTGTCCTGGTCTTCCTTTCCCAGGTAATTGTAACTAATAGTCCTTGCCACCCATGTACCTCCTAAGAATGTGAGAGGATTAGTGAGGATTAAAGAAATTTTAGGATTGAGGACACATTGGTAGTTAAAAGAGATTCTTAGCTCCTCCTAAATGAGAGGATCAGCTTGACAAGGTGACTAAGAACACAATGTAGTAAGCCAACATATTTCCCTCTGGTCATAGTTCTTCCTGTCTCTGGTCTCATAGTAGGGATCCTTTTTGGGTTGTCTGGAAATATGAGCTATCAGAATTATCATCCCACCCCACCTCAACAAAACTCGTGTGTGTGTGTGTGTGTGTGTGTGTGTGTGTGTGTGTATGTGTGTACAATAGAAAAAGCCAGTCAGAGGATCTGGGCTCTTATTTTGCCTCTGATACAGCACTGTGATGGGACTTTGAGCAAGTCAATTTTCTTCTCTGGGCCTCAGTTTCCTCATCATTTGTCAAATGAGGGGGTTGGATGAGATGACCTTTGAGGTTCCTTCCAGCTCCAGAGCCAGGGTCCTGTGATAACATCTTACCCAGTCATTGTCTAGTCACAGCAACAACTTTTCAATAGCATACTTCTGTTGTGTGTTGCAAAAGTTATGTTGACCACAACAAAAAAAATCCCCTGGATTTTGCCAAAGATAACACAGGTTTGCCCGCGGCTGGTGGCAGAGCAGTTTTTTTGGACCCTGTTTCTCTGACCTTTCCCTATATCTTCCAGTTGTAACACTACTTTAGAATGTGAGTCTTCTGCTTTAGTCACCTTGGTCTATTCCTCATTCACCAAATAACCTATGTACATGCCTGTCTCTGTCTTTAGGTGATTTGAGATCTGTGGGCCTTTCCCAACTTTTTTTTTTGCCTTCTTGGTATGTAATCTGCTAGCTTGCCTACTTATTAACTGAAAGATTGGTGGTTTAAACTCACCCAGAAAAGAGTTCTTTTTTTTAAAGTCCTTCAAACTCACTCAGAAAAATTTTTCCTGTTTTAAGAGACAACTTGGAGTAGTGGGTAGAATGTTGGACTTTGAATTGGGAAGATTCAGTTCAAATCCTACTTCAGGTACTACTAGCCATGTGATTCTGGCAAAGTGGGTAGAGCTCTGGATTTGGAATCAGGAAAACATGAGTTCAAACCCAACTTCAGACACTTACCAGCTGCGTGACCCTGGGCAAGTCCCTTAACTGCCTTCTGCCTCAGTTTCCCCATCTGTAAACTGGAAATAATAATACCACCTATCTCCCAGGGGTGTTGTGAAGATCAAAGGAGAGTTTATTTGTAAAGTGCTTATCATAATGCTTGGCACATAATAGGTACTTAATAAATGCTTGTTAAAATTTGAAAGTCACTTAATTTCACTTGGTCTCAGGTTCTACATCTGTAAAATGATGGCTCAAAAATATTTAGATTGTTTGCCCACTTATAATTCTTTTAAAAAATATTCAACTTGAACTTAAATACAAAAAGACAAAGAAAAATACATTTCCATGTACATAGCACAACAGAAAAAGAGGATTCAGTATGAAACCACGAATCTCCATTTCATACTATTTTTTGGAAAAATATGTAATAAACATTACACATCATTTTCAAAGCTACTCTGCTTTTCTGTGCTTCCTTCTGAGTTTTCTTTGTTCTCTGCTATGAAATTTTTATTTTTTTCTGCCTCACCTCTCCATAGATATGTATATATACATATATATATAATATGTAAAGCTATACTATACATACTTCTATTATTCACTTATATAATTTATTGTAGAATGTGTTGGGAGATGTGGACCTAATTCCATTTTAAGCATACTGTTATATAATTTCCCTAACAATTTTGAGGGAATAATGATTTTCTTTCCCAATGTTTTGTGATCTTGGATTGATAAGACATTGGGCTAGTATAAATTTGGTTCTACTCACTTGCTTGCTGCTCCCTGACACTTCCCCTATCACCTCCATGCCTTTGCACTGGCTGTCCCACATGCTTAGAATGTTTTCCCTCCTCATGTCTTTGTTTTCCTAGCCCCCTCAAAGCAACTCGGATTTCACTTTTGCAGGTGGCCTTTTATAATTCCACTAACTGATAGTGCCTTCCCCTTTAGGGATACTTACACTTACTTTGTGTGTATGCATGCACACATACCATATATGTATATGTATACATACATGTATACATACACATAAGTGTACACATACACTATATATACACACATATAACATGTCTATCTATTTGCACATTTGTCTCTTTCAGTGGAATATAAGCTCCTTGAGGGCAGGGCTTACATTTCACCTTCATATCTCCAGCCCTCAGCACAGTACCTGACATATAGTAAGAGTCTAAAAATGCTTGTTGACTCAGTAATTCTGGATTTTCAATTCTGTTCCATTGACATCTTTCTTTTCTATTTTAAAAAAAAATCTAGTGCTAGGGAATTTTAATAAACACCAGTTCATAGTTTGAGATTTTCCCTGTCCCCCTCCCCATAGTTTCATCATTCGTTTCTCCGTGTTCATTTTATCATTTTACCTGGTTCTATGAAGTGGATCATTATTATTCTGATTGACATTGCATTGAATCAATAAACTAAGTTGTGTAGAATTGTTAGCCTTTTTTAAAAAATATATGTTTATTTGAAGTTTTGAGTTCCAAATCCTATTCCTTCCTCCCTCCTCTCCCCCCTCTCTGAGACAGTAAGCAAGCAGATATCGTTTATACATGTGCAATTATGTAAAACATTTCCATATTAGTTATTTTGTACAAGAAGACTTGAAAAAGAAAAAAAAAGAAAGAAAATGAAAAATAGCATGCTTCACTCTGTATTCAAACAATATCAGTTCTTTCTCTGGAGGTGGATAGTATGCTTCATCATTAGTCCTTTGGGATTGTCTTGGATCATTGTATTGCTGAGAATGGCTGTCGTTCACAGTTCTTCATCGAATGATACTGTGTTACTGTGTACAAAGTTCTCCTGGTTCTGTTCACTTCACTATGTATCAGTTCATGTAAGTCTTTTCAGTTTTTTTCTGAAATCATCCTTCTTTCCATTTCTTATAGCACACTAATATTCCATTACAATCATATACCACATCTTGTTTAGCCATTTCCCAATTGATGGGCATCCCTTTTATTTCCAAAAATTGTCATCTTTGCTATATTGCCTTGACCTAGCCATGCAGATTGAATTTTTCTCCAATTATTTGTCTTTTTTTTCTTTTGGCGAGGCAGTCGGGGTTAAGTGACTTGTCCAGGGTCACATAGCTAATAAGTATCAAATGTCTGAGGTCGCATTTGAATTTAGGTCCTCCTGACCCCAAGGCCGGAGCTCAATCCACCGTGCCACCTAGCTATCCCTTTGTCTTTTCTTTTGCTAAAGTTGATTTCTAGATGTCTTTATATAAGTCTTCTGTGTATCTAGAAATTAATGGGTAAACATTAAACATTTTGTCATTGTTGCAAATGATATTTCATCTTTTTTCTTAGTGATGATTTTCATAGATTTTCTTAAACCCAGCTATTTTGTAAAGATGATTTTATCTTATTAATTTTTACCTCTTGCATTCTCTAAATATATAACCATATTATCTGCAAATAAAACATTTTAACCTCTTCTTTGCCTATGTTTAGTTAATTTGTTTCTGTTTCTTGCTTTGTTGTTATTAACTGGTTAGCATTTCTAGAACTATGGTAAAAAGTAATTGGGGAAATCACCTGCCTTACTTTGTCTCTGTTCTTAGCTGGAAAGCCTCTGATATTTCTCCATCATATCTAACTTCAACTGTTGATTTAAAATAAATATTTTGTATCATGTTAAGGAAAAAATACCTCTGTTCCTATTTTTTTTTGTGTTTTAAACATAAACAAGAGTTGAATTTTATTAAAGATCTTTTCTCTATTGATGTAAACATAAATTTTTCTTATGAATATGAATTACTACGTTAATTTCCTTACAACTGAATTATCATAGCTTTTCTAGTACAAATTCTATCTTATGTATTATTTTACTCTGTAGACTCTGCTAATATTACATTTTTGCATCCATATTAATCATAATGGCTTATAGTTAGCAATATAATTTGGGCCCAGTAGTTCTAGGACATATAGTTTGAATACTCTCTTCATTAGGTAAGGGAATGTAAGAACACAGTTCCCACAGAAGAGTTCATTTACATTTCCCTTAGTTCTGGTCATTGGGCACACATACAGATGCTCTGGAGTTGGTGTCTTGGTTCATTTGGGGTAGTGGAACATGGAATTCAGAATTAATTTACAACTGGAACTCACAATGATTGATACTTCCCTTGCCTTGACCGTCTGGGTAAAGGTTCAGTAAAGGAGACAGATAAAGAATGCTTAGTGAGCTAGGAGAAGGATGATAATTATGTAGTCTTATGGTAGCTAAGGAAGTGAGGGTATTTAGAAGAAAGAGAGATTACACTTGTACCTTCTTGCCCCTGGAGGGCAGAACTAGGAGTTGTGGTTGGTGCACGTCTTCACAGCAGGGAAAAATTCGCAACAGCAAGAGTTCTCCAAACATGGAATGAGCTGCCTCAGGAAGGAAAGGGTTCCCCCTCACTGGAGGTCTTTCAAAAGAGCGGGGATGATAACTTTTTAGGTGTATTGTAGTAGGGATCCTTTTCAGATAGAAGTTGGACAAGATGGTATCCAAGGTCCCTTCCAATTCCTCTGTGATTCTTTGGTTCACTTCTGGACTTATCTAGTTGCAGCTTACCCATCACAGAGCACTGTGGGTGGAATTGGCAATCAGTCTCAGCAAGGAATCATTCAACCATCACAGTTTCTATGACCCTTTCACTTAGACCTCGTCCACCACTCCATGCTGCCACTGAATCACATCACTTCTATTCTCCCTCCTCCAGTTTCCCCTCTGTTCTTTAAGACCTTGCTTGCTACTTGCAACAGCAAGGAGGGGGAGGCTATAGAATGAAGGCTCACTACACATAATTTATTTTTGACAACCTTCTTTATGATTGTTTTTGGTGTATTATTTTTGTTTCCTTGAAGCAGAAGTTCCCCTAATGACATTTGCAATAACCACATTGACTTTGTTTAAAAATAAAACCACACATTGTAGTATGTTCTTTGCAGGATTCTCCTGGTGGTCATAGACTAATCTTGATGGAAGTTACAGATTATTCTAGACTGAATGAAGGATGGCAGCAACCAAGGCAAAGAGGAGTTAGTGAGAACGTGAGAACTTTAGCCAAAGGACAACTAAAAGTCTGACAAAGGTTAAGGCAACACTGTACTGCAGAGACTCATTGCCTCCTGAATCTCTTAATAATAGCTCCTGCATAATATTATGGGCTATTATGCAGCCTCAGAATGGACCCTGATGCATGATTGCCTAGGAGGTATGGTAATTAAGGAACAAAAGGAGTGGTTAGTGACAAAGGAGTTTCACAGTTAAGATGGGGAGAGAGGGCAGAAGAGACCTTAGGGGAATTAAGTTGGGTTGGGGTTGTGAACATATGGCTTTGTCTTACTCTCACAAGCCTAGTCAAGTAAGATAAAAAAGCTTCTTAGAAAAGTTTGATCACTATGTTACCTTTACTTTTTATGGAATGTGGTAGAGGGATGCCATGTTGGGAGCATGGATTTGAGAGCTAATAATTTTGTTCATCTGCTGATTTCTAAACTGTTTCTCTCTTTTTTCATATGAACATGAGCATTCATGTATGTAAGTTTGTCACCGAGTACTGCTTTAGCTGATATATTGTATCTTTATTACTTCCATAATTTGTTCATTAATCCAGAAGTTATCCAACTGGTCATTTTAGATTTAAACTTTTTGATTATATCTTCTTGTTGCTGCTACTTTCATTGCATTTCTAGTTTTCTGACTTTATAACTTCTTTGTACATCGGGGGAATGTTTTATGTGTATTTTTTAGAAGTATGTGTTCTCCCATTGCAGATGGATGTTGGTTAGGAGGCTTTTGCAATAGTTTAGTCTTATTTTTTCTGAACATAATAAACACAATAAAATAAACATTTCCCTATGCAAAGTAGAACAAAAAAAAGGATGATTGTACATGAAACTGTGACTTTTATTATGTACAGCTTGCTTTCCCTTTTAAGTATACAATAAATTAAATGTGTTACTTTCTAAGCTGTCCTGCTTGTCTGTGTTCCTTTGTTGCTTTTCTTCTGTTCTCCTCTATTCTTAAAAAATGCTCCAATGAATCCCTCCCTCCCTTCCTTCTTTCTCCCTCCCTTTTTCCTCTCTCCCTTCTTCCTTCTTTCCTTCCTTTCTTTCTTCCTTCCATATTTCCTATCACTAGTCCTTTTTACCTCCCTCCCTTTCCAAATAAGCATAGTCAAGCAAAAAAAACCCTTCACGTTGGTCACAATAAAAGAATGAGCATCTCATTCTGTTCTTTGAACCCATCACCTCTCTCTTTGGAGATGGGTAGCATGCTTCATCATTAGACCTCTGGAATCATGGTTGGTCACTGCATTGATCAGAGCTCTTAAGTGTTTCAAGGTTATTTTATTTACAATGTTGTTGCTATTTAGTATAAACTGTTGTCCTGGTTCTGTTTATGTCACTCTGTATCTATTTGCATTAAAGGTAAAATGGTAGCATTTAACTTAGTCCCTTCTTTGTTAAATTGCTCACTTTATCCAAAAGGTAAAGGATCTTCCTTATTTCACTGATACAAATATTTCCCCCCAACCATGCAAAGTTAATTGATTTTACACTCCTAAGACTATAAATTTTAGAAAGAAAAACTTGATCCTCCCCTTCTCTTGTTTGAAACAGTTTTGCTATAGATAGTTCCCTTTACTTCTTAACCTTCATTTCCTTGCTCTTTTCTTTTTCTATAATGTCCATAACCAAAACATTAATTTGTTCCTTCCTCCCCTTTAGCTATGACTGTCAGTCAGTATTTAATAAAAACATTACTACTAATGGTTTTTTAAATCCCTCTGTAGTGGTTGCATTGAGGTAGTAATTAGTTAATTATAGGTGGAAAGTATCTATTAATTAAAGCATTTGAATTGAGGGCTCAGGCATTTTCCAATGCTTTTTCCTTTGTTACCAACTTTGTTCTCTCTAGGTTTAATATCTTGAGTATTCTTTTTTATTTTGTAAATAAAGTCATTCTGACCTTGCTCACAGTCATTTTGATTATTATTATTATTATTATTGTTATTTTTTGGTGAGACAATTGGGGTTAAGTGACTTGCCCAGAGTCATGCATCTAGTGAGTGTTATGTGTCTGAGGCCTGATTTGAACTCAGATCCTCCTGACTCCAGGGCTGGTGCTCTATCCACTGTGTCACCTAGCTGCCCTCATTTTGATTATTAAATGTTGATCTTTTGTTTATAAAAGAATACTTAGTTTTGTTGGGAAACTTGTTCAGAGATGAAAACCCTATATTTCTTTCTTTTTGGTGAGGCAATTGGGGTTAAGTGACTTGCCCAGGGTCACACAGCTAGTAAGTGTCAGGTGTCTGAGGCCAGATTTGACCTCAGGTCCTCCTGACTCCAAGGTTGGAGCTCCATCCACTGTGCCATCTAGCTGCCCCTAAACCCTGTGTTTCTTAACTTCTGGTTTGTCATATTCCAGCTTGTGATAGTTTTTATCTTTTTAATTATTCTAAAAAATCCTAGGAAATTTGAATCAGTGCTTGTTGGTGCATGATACCTTTCTTCTTGACCTTGTAAGATCACCTCCTTTTTATTGTGGTTTTGAAGGTTAACAATGTTATACCTGGGTGGAATTGAATTTTGTGCCCTTTCTTGTTGGCATCATGTGAACTCCCTATCTGTAATCCCTTGTTCCCAATATTTCTGGAAAATTTGCTAGCATAATTTCCTAAAATTCAGTTGTCAGGTTCTTTAATTTTTCAGTTTTAAGGAAATCTGATATCTTAAATTTTGTCAGCTTCATCTGTTTTTATGACCTTTGACTTTAGTCTTGCTTTTTAATCTTTTTTTTTCAGTTGAGTTGTGTTTTGGATTAAATTTTCTGTTCCTCCTGTTCCTTCAGCCATTCCATCCTTCAAGTAAAATAATTACGCTTTTTTCCATTGTTGAGTTTATATAATCTATTGATATTTTAAACATGCTGATTTTGAAACCTACCTTTCCCTCTGTTATATAATGTTACAATTATTTTTTTTGTGGGGGAGGCTAATTCCACTTCCTGCTTTCATTCAAATGATGTATTTGCCATTCATTTATACTGTATTGAGAACATTCAAAGTCTGTTTCAGATGCTACTGCTGGTTCACTTTCACTACATTTTTCATCTGGCATTTTTGCATCTGTTTTTTTTTAAGAAACCTATTTTAAAATTGTGACAGTGTTCTTCATTCTGCTCATATTTTTTTGTGTGATTTTAAACTTTTCTTTTCAGGATACTTATGGAAAGGTGACTATAAATAGGAGAATATTAAAGTCTCTTATTTAAAATAAAGCAGATCAAGGACTGAACTCTATTAACTGGCAAAGCAAGTTTTTCACTTTTGTAAAATGTGACTATCATTGGGATAGTTTGGTGTGGAACATTTGGGTGGAAGGGAATATCTGAAGATGGAAAGAATCTTAAAACATTTTGTATGAAAGAGCTTTACCTAATTTGGGTGTATAAAGAACTTGCTAAAGTTTTGTGTTGTCCAAAAATGGACTGCCTCATGAAGTAATGAGTCCCTTGTCAATAGAGTCTGGGTGATCATTTGTCAGGAACAATATAGAGCGAAAGAGGTTGGGGGTGATGATTTACAACATCCTTTCTAATTCTAGGATTTCATAATTCCAAAATGATAGAGGATGGGATTCACACTGGACCCCTAAAAGGAAAAGACCATGTCTTTGGGACCTGGACCCCAAAGTCCCTGAACCCAGATCTCTGACACACCTGGCCCTTCCCAGTCAATAATTCTTTTAAACTACCCTTTCATTGTGACCCTCATTGGATGCACCTGGCCCCATCCCAGGCTATTCACCGTTTCTTAATCCCATCCAGATCTTCCCACAGTCCTTCCATATAAAAGTGTCAATCTTTCCCCCATTAAATTGTGCAGATTCTTAAACTTCCGCCCGTATCTATTGGCAATACAACAAACCTTGTCTCTGACAGAAGGCTTGAGTGGTTGAATTCTTTTGAGGCAGGCCCATGCCTTTCGCCCTTGAATTTCGGGGTTCCCAAGACCCCTAGACTGCAGCAAAATCAGTGAGCAAAGAGGGTACCAAGGGCCCTCAGAATGACTAATGGAGCATGTTAGAAGGGTTTTGTCACATAGGAAAAGAAGCAGAGAGAAGAGAAAGGTGTAGTTTCTTCTCTAGAGAGACAGCAACCTTATTCTATGTAATTCTGACCATACATATGTCCAGATCCTAGGATGGAGAATGGGGACCACATTACAAGCAAGTAGAATAGGTGATCTCTTAGGTGACACATGACTAGATTGTAAGGTCAGCAATTATTTTTATAATTGATGAGGCACTAGAAAGGTCTTCTACTCCCTCCCTCCCCCTCCCTGCCAAATATCTCTGGCTTAGTATTATAGGATAAGAGAAATTTAGGGCTGTGAGCAAACTTAGGTAAATTCTAGTCAAACATCTTCATTTTATAGATGAACAAAATGAAGGTCTGTGAAGTGAAATGACTTGGCCAATTTCAGACTGCTATTAAGTTGCAGACCCTGAATTCAAACCCAGGCATTACGATTCAAAACCATAGTTACCTCCATTATACTAAACTTCTTTCTAGGTATCATTTAAAAATATAGATCCATCTGGGTAAAGTAAAGTATTTACCTTATATGTCAAAGGCTCTCTTTAGGGGCAGCTAGGTGGTGCAGGGGAGAGAGCACCTGCCCTGAGGTCAGGAGGACCTGAGTTCAAATCTGGCCTCAGATCAAATAGTTGATACTTATTAGCTGTGTGACCCTGGGCAAGTCACTTAACCCCAGTTGCCTCAAAAATAACAACAAAAAGAGACTCTCTATATGAAGAATTTATGCAACATTTTGGGGGATTTTTATACTTCAGTTCAATGGATATTTATTTCTTTTACTTCATAACTTTCTCATATGAAAAACCTGGGAAAATTCTGACAAATGTAGTTCACTCTGGATTCCCATGGGCTACTGGGTTCAGTGTAGGGGAAACATATATCTTAAGCCTCCATCACAGCATGAACCAGAAATCAAATAGTAAAGTATTTGATTGGACACAATAGCTAAGTAAACAACAAGGAAATGTCAAGCAATAGAATCCATCTCAGCTCTGTCTCTCACCACCACTGCCACACATGCACAAATTAGTACAATTTCTCATAGGCCTGTATGTTGGTGGCAAAGGGCAGAGTCCCTTGAATGAGCAACTAATAGCTTCAAGTTACGTAGATTTCCAGGGTCCTCTTTACTTTTATTTTTAAAATATTTTTATTTATTTTGTTAAATGTTTCTCAATGATGTCATTTTTTGACAATTATTTTTAAAAATTTTGAGCTCCAAATTCTCTCCCTCCCTCTCTTCCCTCCCTCCTCCTTTAGAAGGCAAGCAATTTGATTTTCATTTTACATGTGAGGTCATGCAAAACATATTTCCAGATTAGCCATGTTGTAAAAGAAAACACAAAATGAAACAGTAAAGATAAAGAAATTTTTAAAAAAAGTATGTTTCAATCTGTATTTGGAGTTCATCAGTTCCCTCTCTGGAGGTGGATAGCATTTTTCATCAAGCATCTTTTGGAGTTAACTTGGATCATTGTCTTGATCAGAGTATCTAAGTCTTTCACAGTTGACAATTTGGCTCAGTTCCTTGTATATTTGAGAAACGATAGGGCTCCTGTAGAAGATTTTTGTCGCCCCCACCAACCTTTTTCCATTGTTCTCTGCTGGCTTAAGTGGTAAGTAAATTTCTTTTCTTTCCTTTCCTTTTCTAACTTCTAACCATTTCCAATAGCTCTGCTAAACTACATAGTCTGCCCAGTTTCTTGGCCAAGGCAAATGTAAGTTTCTAGGGTTCTTCAATCTATCAGTGCCACTTCTCCTGTGGAAAAAGAAGGCAAAACCTCCAGACTCCTCTCACTCTTTCTTGGTGTCATGCTTCTTCCCTTCTTGGGTCCCTTTGATCTTCTCCAGGCCTCACCAGTTACCAATCTCATCTATTGCTATATTGGTCTTCATTTAGCCACTATTCATTCTCCTCATATATTCATAATGGAAGAAAGGGGAAAAGGCCCCAGCTATGGTTCCATCAGTTTGTTTCCCCACATGAAAGAGGGGATTTGGGCAAAATGAGAACCTTAGGGACCTGATCAAGAGAGTAATGAAATGGCAGATCAGAAAGTTGCCAGAAGGAGAGGTCAGGATGCTTAAGACAAGTGTCATCTACCTTCGCAATTTTACCTTAAAGGTGCTTTTTGGTTACTACAGACAAATCCCCCTGCTTTTCTTTTAAATCTGTTGGAATTCAGCTGGAGTCACCTCTTCATTCCTAGTTTCTCTATTCAATTCACCTTTTTTGATTTCTGTTTTCCAAGGAAGAAAAGGAAGAGACAAGCAAGGGTTTCACAAAAAGATTCTTGGGGAACAGTCTCGAGAGGTTTCAAGATGCAGGCTTCTGAGTTCAGGCAATTCCTGAGAAAGCTGTGTTTGGGCAGGTCTTGGGTTTTTGTCATCTGTAAGAGCAGCCCTTCTATTATAGCCCAGAGCTACTCTCTCATTTCCTAAGCAATCTAAGAATAGGCTGGACCAGATGTCTGAAGGTTTTGGGGTGGGTGGGTGGGTCATTTCAAGCTCCACTTTTGCAGACAGTCAGCCCCGTGTGGGATTTGTGACCCAGTTGTGATCTATATACTCCATGAACATACTGTGGCAGGGCAAGTGATGGGCCAGCTTGGTTATCCTGGCCAGCCTTCTGAAAAGACAGCCAGAGGGCTTGTGCTTAATGACTGTGTTGTCTCAGCTGGGCGGTTGGTTTGCTTAATGGTGAAAAGAGGCTCTACTCAGGGCCAAGAGACCCTCTGATGATTACTATTATCTTTACCAGCATTATGATTATAATGCGCTGATGGTTCTTATCATAAGAGTGTCTGTGAAATCAACATCATCATACAACAACTGCAGTTTACTTGAAGTTCACGGGGAGTTCACAGGCTTCTCTGGGTCTGGGGCTATGGAGGCAGGGCCTGCTGGTGACAGTAGACAGCTCAAAGATGGAAGGGAGTCTTTTCTGAAGAGATGGCCTTTATAGCAGGATTTGGAGGAGAGAATACATGTGGTTGAGGCCACCTGCTGTAGTCTGCTTCAATCAACAACTGATCAACAAGCATTTATTAAATGCTTACTATGTGCCAGGCACTGTGTACCAAGCACTGGAGTTACAAAGAAAGGCAAACACAGTGTCCCTGCCCTCATGAAACTCATATTCTAATGCAGAAGACAACATTAAAATAACTGGATATGCAAGATATATATTGAGCACATGGAAGGAAGGTAATCTTGCAGGGGAAGGCACCATCAATCAATTAAGCAATTAAATAATAAGTATTTATTAGATGTCTGTTACTCATCAGGCACTGTGCTAGCTAGGTACTAGGAATGCAAGTACAAAGTGAAAAAAAATCCCTACTTGCAAAAAGCTTATGTTTGAATAGAGTAGTCAATGGGTACATATTTAAATACGTAATACGTGGTAGAACTATAAAGTGAATAAATACAAATAAATGGTAGTTTGAGGAGAAGGGCACTGGGGGTTGGGGGATCATGAAAGGTTTCATGCCAAAGATGGTGCCTGAGTTTTGTCTTAAAGGAAAAGCGTTGTTCTATGAAGCAGAAATGAGAGAGTTCATTCCAGGCTTAGGTCACAGGCGGAACAAAGGCAGAAAGATGGGAAATGGAACTGTGAGAGGAGATTGAATGGAGATGGGTGCCAGAATGATGTGTGCGAAGAACAGAGCCTAGTCTTGGGGCATGCCAAAGCACCCCTTTGTTGTAGTATTGTTTTTGTTGTTCAGTCATTTCAGTAGTGCTTATTTGGGGTTTTCTTGGCAAAGCTACTGGAGTGGTTTGCCATTTCCTTCTCCAGCTCATCTGACAGATGAGGAAACAAACAGGGGTAAGTGACTTGCCCAGGGTCACACAGCTAGTAAATATCTGAGGCCAGATTTGAATTTAGGAAGATAAACCTTCCTGACTTTAGGACTGGTGCTTGTCTACTGTAGTATCCAAGCTTTGTTGTTTTACTTCATCTGATACAGGTGTATGGCGAGCAAGAGGTTACCCATCTTGACTCAGTTTGGGCCCCAAAAGCCAGGGCTAGGGCTTAGAGTTGGATGCTTTTGACCAGTTTACTTATAGGCTGTAAAAAGGGCCACAGAAAGCCTCAGTGATTAGCATTATCTCTCTCTTGGAATTACTTTGCATATACTTCATCTTTATATAGCTGTATACATATTCTATTCCCTGACACACAGGTGCCCCTAAATCCTCCCAGTGTAAAGTTCTCTAACCCCAACTCTCCTAAATATAAAATCTTGGAGGGCAGGGAATTTGTTTTTGTCTTTGTACCCTAAGTGCCTAGCAGAAAACTTGGCACATACTAGATAATTATGAGTGTGTTGAGTTGAAATAAAAACAAGATGGACCCTAAGATCTAGGCAAACCATGGCAGAAGTAAAAGGTCAGAAAAGAGCTTTGCACATGCCCAAGTCACAGGAAGTGTCTCATTGAGAATATCAAAAATCCACATACCACAAATGGGATCTAGAGGAAATTCCTCAGAAGTGATCCATCCAGCAGTATAATTTGGAGACAAGTAACTGATGAAATTAAGGTACCTCCTTAGGAATTGTCAGGAAGCAACCACCCTAAAAATTTAATCCATGTTAAATCCTTGGGTACTTGGTAATGAAAAGATGTTGAAATGAAGAAAGGTGAGGTGGAGCCAAGGTGGTAGGAGTACAGACAGCTACCCAGCTGAATTCTACTAACATGCCCCTTCAAAGAACTTTAAAATAATTCCTCAAATCAAATTTTGGAGAGGCAGAGCCAACAAAAGGTCAGAGTGAGATATTTTTCCAGCCTAAGACAACTTACGAGGTTGGTAGAAGATGTCTCTGACACTGGGGTGGGAGCCAGGCCAGAGCATAGGCTGTGTAGAACTAACTGTGGGGTGGCTGTGACAGTGGCAGCTTCTGGAGCTCTCAGCCTGGAGATGGTAAAGGAGTCAGTTGACTGGTCAGAAAGAGATTACAAGGGACCCTTTGATAGCACTGGGTACAGCCGATGCTGATTGACAAATCTATTGCCCACATGCAGTTCTGGGTTACAGTTCCAGGATGGAGAGGAATACCAGTGGTCAGTCACAAGGGAGCAGGGGTCCTGGTTGCAGTTCCAAGGAAGAGAGGAACACTAGGGTTTGTGGCTGCAGGAGAGCAGGAACACTGGTCCCAGTTCTAGGGCAGAGGAGAAGAGACCCTTCCTAGGTAAAGACCGGAGCACAGACCAGGAGAGTAGTGACCACACCTCTCTTCACATCATACCACTTTTGAAGCACTGAAAATCTGCAGACTTTAGAACCAGCTCTGAAAATCATAGCATGAAAAAACCTGAAGCTTGGAATAGTGCCTCCCTACCCCAAGGTGAGCAGAGCACAACTTTCAAGTAAGGTCAAAAGTCAAGAAATATACTGGAAAAGTGAGCAAACAACAAAAAAGGAACTTGACTATAAAAAGCTACTACAGTAGCAGGAAAGACCAAGACATAAACTCAGAAGAAGACAATAATGCAAAACAGGCACAAACAAAGCCTCAAAGAAAAATGCTAATTGGAACCAGGCCCAACAAAAGTATCTAGAAGAGTTAAAAAAGTGATGAATGGTAGAGGAAAATTTGGGAAGAGAAATGAGAGTGATTCAGGAAGATTAGAGAATTAATAGCTTGGTAAAAGAAGCACTAAAAATACTGAAGAAAATAACACCTTAAAAACCAGAGTTGGTCTAATGATAAAAGAGACACAAAAATTCCCTGAAGAAAAGAACTTCAAAAACAGAATAGGCCTAAAGAAAAAGCTTCTTGTAAGGCTTAAAGTGTAATATACGTCAACTCTGATGCTTATGGCACCATCATTCTTTCAGTTACCATTTTCAAAATCTTGGAGTCACCTTTGACTCTTTCCTTTCATGTCCAATAAGTTGCAAATCCTGTCAATTCTACTACCAAAATATCTCTGACATGTGTCACCTTCTTTCCACTCCCATGGTCCATGCTAGTTCAGGTCCTCTTTACTTCCTTCCTGGTCTCTTGCAATGGTTCTACTAATTGGCCTCTGTTTTTCCAGGCTCTGCTACATCCTTCCCACAGCTGCTAAAGTAATCTTCCCATTGCACAGGTTTGATGACATCACTTCCTTGCTCAAAAACCCTCAATGGTTCCCCATTACCTAGTAAACAAACTTCAAATTCCTCCATGCAAGGCCCTCCTTTATTTGGCCCCAGACCTCCCTTTCTAGTCTTATCTCACTAGACACAATTTTGTATTTTCCCTGTTTTAGCTAAACTGGACTCCTTATTGCTTCTTACCTGGTTCTTCTCTTTGATCTGTCTCTCCCCCCACTTCCCCCCCCACCCTGATTCCCCTTCTATATCTAGTGAAATCTGGCTCTTTCCTCAAGGCTCAGTTCAGGCACCAACTTTCCTTATTCCCTCAGCTAGAAATGATCCCTCTTACCTTGAATCCTTCATGCCAGTCCTAGACACTCAAAAATTTTCTAACTTTTAGTTATTTGTATAGGTCTCTCCCTTACTTTCCTCCTTGCAGAATATAAGCTCTTTGAGGGAGGACACTACCAGTTTCTATCTTTGCAGTCCCATTGCCTAGCGTGGTTTAGGCACTCAACAAATGTTGATTGAATTCAAGTGGATTGACATCCATCCATCAATCAATCAACAAACATTTATTAAGGACTCACAGTATTGTGTGATAGGGATTGTGCTAGGCACCAGGACAAAAAGGAAATAATCCCTAAACATAAATAAGTGTTGTGGATCCAGAGCTACTCCATTTTGAGAAACAGTTAATTTGTTTACACATATATTTCTGTACTCTTCCATTAGTGCTTGCAATTTGAGTAACCCAAAGTAGGATGTGCCATGATATCCTATTGGGCAACCTGTTCTGAGAAAGAGTCTGGGGCCCTTCCCACCCCTACCCTCACATCCTGTTATGCAGAAACCCCTAGCTCTGAGATTGGGTAAAGGTGTTTTTGTACCAGATTAGTCCAGAACCCCAGCACCAGGGACCTTAACCAATCAACTTTTGCCCTGTACCCCCTACCCTGTTCCTCACTCCCTAAAACCTAGATAAATCTTGTGTACTGTTCATCTGAGTCTCACCTCTTTGGGTGAGACTCTCCTGCTGGTGAGCTAAAAAAACCTAGTTGGTCCAAATTGTGTTTCTTGGCCAATCTGTTGTTATTCCCATTCCCAATATTGGCAGTATATATACAAAATCTATTCAAAGCTTTTGTTGTTGTTTGAATCATGTCTGACTCTATGACTCCATTTGGGGTTTTCTTGGCAAGGATACTAAAGTGGTTTGCCATTTCCTTCTCCAGTTCATTCTACAGATGAGGAAACTGAGGTAAATAGGGTTAAGTGATTTGCCCAGGGTCACACAGTTAGTCATTGTCTGAGGCCGGATTTGAACTCAGGTCTTCCTGACTCCAGGCCTGGCACTTTATCCGCTGCACCACCTAGATGCCCTGTACATTCAAAGATACAAGATGCTATAGCAGCTGTCTTTGTGGTGGCAAAGAACTGGAAATTGCAGGGATGCCCATCAATTGGGGAATGGCTGAACAAGTTGTGATATAGGATTCTGATGGAATACTATTGTGTTGTAAGAAATGATGAGTTCAATGGTCTTAGAAAAACATGGAAAGACTTGCATGAAATAATGAAGAGTGAAATGAGCAGAACCTAGAGAATATTGTATACAAGAACAGGAATCTTGTTTTAAGAATGACTTCACGTGAAAAAATCATTTTGACTATTATAAATACCCAAATTAACTATAAAGGACATGTCAATAAAGATGCTATCTGCATCCAGAGAAAGAATTGGTAAATAGAAGTATATATATATAATAATTTTATATATGTAAATAAATAATAAAATGTTATATAAAATATATATGAAATAAATAATTATATATATATAAATACACATATATCAGTTTGTGTCTAATCGTAGCCATCTCTACAGTGGGGGGAGTGAAGAAACAAAAGGAAGAAAAGAAGAAATTTACATAGTAACTTGAATATATATTTGAAAGGAATGGCAAGTTGCACATAATAGATTTGCAGTTTCATGCGCAATCATCTTTTTTATTATACTATGTTATGGAAAATAAAAGATTCAAGGTATAATTTAGGGGAATGAGCACTAGCAGCTAGTGGGATCAATAAAGCCGTCTTGTAAAACAGGGCACTTGAGCTGAGTTTTGAAAGAAAAAGAGATTCTAAGATGTGGAGATGAGATGGTGGTGCATTATGGGCATGAGGAAGGGCCAATGCAAAGGTGTGGAGATGGGAGGTGAAGCGTCATGTTTGAGGAACAGTAAGAAGGCCTGCCTGGCTGGATTGTAGGGTGAGGGAAGGGGAATATTGTATAATAAGTTGGGAAGGTAGGTTGTGCCAAGGCTTGTTTTCAAGGGACAATGCTGGTACTTGCTCTGTACGATTTCCTCCCCCAGGATGTGCTCTGCAACATACAACCGATGCACAGAACTGGGAGTGTGCCAGGCTCTTGCCCAAGAGACAACCTTCCAATTGCTTAATTCATTTGCAAGAAGCTGCTTTAGAAGTTTTGCAAGGTCCCATTTCCTGTCCCCTCCCCCCCACTTCTCCAGTGCCTATCCAGTTCTCCACATCTCCTTTCCTGTGCAGCAGCAGGAGTACATATAGATGGTCCAAGGGTAAGAGTCAGAAGAAAGACTTCCTAGAACAGTGTCAGAGCTCTAAGGGAGGAATTGCCTTGTGCCCTGGGAATGGGACATAGTTACAGCTACTGTCAAATCCATTTCCAGCTTCAGTTCTGCCATCCTGCCTCCAATCCTGCTGTGCACGTAAGGGTTTAATAAATGCTTTCATAATGGATGTGTCCACCCAATAATCCCCTGACTCAGAGAGTGGTATTGAATCACAAAACCTCAGACTTGAAAGGACTTCCTGAGGCCATCTAGCCCACTTTATACTTGAACAGGAATCCCCCTTATATCTATCCCTGACAAGTGAAGGCAAGGGGTTGGGTGGAGGAGGGAACTGATGAGCTCCAGTTCACCAGCCCTCCAAATCATTGTGCATAGAATACCAAAATCTTGGGGGTTATGTACAGCAATGCCTGCAGCACCTCCCTCCTTGGGTTATAGGGAGAACCAAATAAGATAATGTGTATAAATTATTTTTATAAGTATTGAAGTGAAATGTGAAAGATGCTTAGTTCAGAAGGGCATTGAGTTTGTCATCAGCAGATATTTGGGGTCAGATCCCATC
Source organism: Vombatus ursinus (assembly GCF_900497805.2). Lineage (NCBI taxonomy): Eukaryota > Metazoa > Chordata > Mammalia > Diprotodontia > Vombatidae > Vombatus > Vombatus ursinus. The sequence goes on along the minus strand of NW_020954546.1, from coordinate 34,223,119 downwards.
TCTGAAACTCATGAGCCATATAACCTTGGGCAAGTCATTTACATCTCTGAGTCTCAGTTACCTTATCTATAAAATGAGGATAATAATACCTGCTGTACCTAACATATTCTGACAGGGAATTTCTGGTTGCTGATGTGGGAATCACAGCTGACTCAGATGTCTTTGTCCTGTCAGACAACTGACTTGTTAGAGCACAGATAAAAATAAATGCCATATTAGAAGAAAGAAGAAAAATGAGACCACATGGCATGAATTTAGGGCAACTCCAACCTGACCTACGAAAATAAGGAGTTGACACCCTAAAATGGGAAAATGGATAAAAATATGACAGTGACATAGACTCTCATAATTTTTTAATGAAGTCATTGCTGTAAATTAATTGCTATAATAAGAAGAATGAAAAAACCTAGAAACTGCTTTAGCCAAAATTGATCTTGTTGCCAAGTGGAAAGGTATCACAACCAAGGGTGACACTAGTTTGTTATATAAAATTGTTCATATCACACTATAGGGGATGTCAATGGAAAACTGGGGGAAAGTTCCCAGCATATTGGATAGATGCTTGCTGAGGAGTTAGGGAAGTACCTGGACAAGAATCACACATAGTAAGATGTGAATGACTTGCAACCTGTGATCAATAAGATCACAGATCTGTCAGAGTATGGAATTATTTGAAGGGTATATAAATACGGTCTATGTGAAAGGCTTCATAAACACCAGAAATACATACAGCTATTCTGTAGTCCAACACTTATCTGAGATATGAATCCCCCTATAATATCCCTAAGAAATGATAATCTAGCCAGTACAATACTTTTCTTTTGAGGCAATCAGGGTGAAGTGACTTGCCTTAAGTCACTTGAGCTAGCAAGTGTCTGAGGCCGGATTTGAACTCAGGTCCTCTTAACTCAGAGTCAGCGCTCTACTCCTCTACAGTACTTTCAAAGAAGAGAAGTTCACTATATTACAAATGTTCTCTTCCTTTCCTTCCTGGTCTTTCTGTATCCAGTCAAACCTTTGCAGTCCATTCTCCATACAGCCGCCAAAGTGATTTTCCTAAGGAACTGTCACTCTCTTAATCAATTCCACTGGCTCCCTATTACTTGTAGGATCAAATACGAATTCCCTTGTTTGGCTTTTAAGGCTCTTAACAATCTAGCTCCAATCTACCTTTCTTGACTTATTACATGCTATTTCCTTTCAGGCATATTACGGTACAACTATGCTATTTCCTGCAACCATGTTTTTCAGATCCTATTATTTGAAGTCCCCTCATGATCATGGTTGTTCTTTCATTGAGCTCCAGCTTATCTATTCCCTACTTAAAACTTAGAGAAATGAATATGTAGGATCTCTTCTGAAGCTACTTCTCCAACTCTCATTCACATTGGTGGTCCCGGTCCTCAAAGGGCAGCTGCTACTTTGATTCTCAGGTTGCTAATGGGTAATTATTTAGGGACTGGGTTTTTCTAGTACTTGACTCACAAGCCCCCACTGGTAAACTTCTCAATAATTGTCAGTCATTTACTTAGTTTTTAGAAAGAATATTTACTAAGCATATATAGCAAGAACAGTTTTTATAAAAGCAGTCGCCCTGAATCATTCTGCTCTTGCATGTACAAGGTCCCTGGAGGAGAGTGGTTTCAAACTTAAAGTAAAATGGGAATGAGACACACATATGGGAAGCCCATGTCACGAAGAGTTACTTCATAGCTCCTGGTTATTAGAAGTCTTTTTCTGTATTCATGAAGTCTTCATAAAGTTTGTCTTAGGTATAGTTTTTTTCACTGGGTTCTGAGGGTTGGTGCCCTCCTAGAGTGATGAAACTGACTTTCCTCATTGTGTCAAATGGTGTCTCTCAGTTGTTAACAAAGATGCCACCAGTACTGCCGTGTTATGGTCACTGCTGCCAACACTGACGTATTACCAGGTCTTTTGGCTGGCAGTCTACCAAATCATAACCTCAGCACTAAATAAATGCTTGTTGACTGACTGATCAATTTTTTTTTCCTCTGGATACTCAGTTGCCTTTCCTTGGGTGACCTTCTGTTTGCTCTTGGCATGCCCTACTCTGTTACTGAATGTATTGTCTTCTACTATTCCAATCTCTGGTGTTAGTGGGGACGGGGTAGGAGATAAAGGGAAGAGGGAGGCATTCCCTCTCCATTTAAGAATGATTCCTTTTCAGGGACCTAGAATCCTCAGCTCCTGAATTTTGGAGCCCTCTTTCACCAGACTGACTGGTTCCAAACTAACTTGCTGTTTTTATATATAGTCCAAGAGGTAAAACTGATTCTCTTCAACTCTTCACAACATCTTTCCACAAGGAAATAGCTTGTGTTCACTCAAGCAAGCCTCAGAGGAAATTTCTTGGACCTCCAACGACTAGCTGCTCGCTTATGCTTTTGTATTTCCTTTGCTGAGAGGAGATCAGAGACTAGATTTCTAGATAATGGTCTTTCCATGCATGCTCAAGTGATTTCAAGTGGCCAAATGATCTTGAGTTCACTTGTTAAGGCATTTTTTAAAAACAGCCTTTCAAAGTGTTCTCTTCTGGGAGAGGTCTAGTGAATCTATAACACTTTCTGTTAGTGAGTCACAAGAGGAAGTATGGATTACAAATCTAATGGGTTATTTGAGTACTTATGTTTCTGTACTAATTTATGGGCTCCTGTGAGTAATTTTCAACTTATTTATTTTCTACAATGGGTGAAATAAAGACTACCCCATGCCTGATGCCCATATTTTACATTGAGTATCTATGTAGAAGTTGGATACTCCATTACCTACATTTGGGGAAACCTAGGCACTAGCCATACCTAAGCTCTAGGATCAAACACATTCTGTATAAACTCAGAATCCATGGGGTGAGGGTGGTGATCCTGGGTCATATTTACTATTCTCCTGACTACTTCTTTCATTTTGTCCACAGGATATCATGACTTTGTCAAATGTCTTGTTGAACTCCAGAAACACTTTCTCTTTCGTATTTTCCTGATCTACCAGTCTAATAACTCTGTACACAAAAGAAATGTGGTTAGTCTGGCATGACTTACTCTGAGTGAACCAAAGTTGGCTCCTGGTGCTCAAAACTTCATTTTCTAAGTGCTCACCAATTGTCCATTTAATAACCCTTTGTAGAATTTAACTTGAGATTTATGCTTACAAAAGCAATGATTTTGGGAATCTGAATCTTCCTTCCTTCCTTCCTTCCTTCCTTCCTTCCTTCCTTCCTTCCTTCCTTCCTTCCTTCCTTCCTTCCTTCCTT
>NW_020954546.1:34215777-34219841 GCF_900497805.2 Vombatus ursinus | reverse complement strand
CTTCCTTCCTTCCTTCCTTCCTTCCTTCCTTCCTTCCTTCCTTCCTTTCTTTCTTTCTTTACTTACTTATTTATTTTTTTTAGCAGTTGTTAAGAACTTATTATGTGCCAATGAATACTGATTGATTGATTGCCAAGCACAGTGCAAAATGCTGGAGATACAAAGAAAAGCAAAGACAGTCCCTGCCCTCAGTGAACTCACAATCTAATGGAAGAGACAACATGCTAACAACTATGTACAAACAAGATGTTGTTGTTCATTTGCTCAGAAGTGTCTGACTCTTCATGATCCCATCATGGATCATAGCACGCCACGTCACTGTGTCCTCCGCTATCTCCCAAAGTCTGTCTAAGTTCATGTGCATTGCTTCCATGACACTATCTAGCCATCTCATCCTCTGCCATCACCTTTTCCTTTTGGCTCCAATCTTTCCCAATATCAGGGTCTTTTCCAATGAGTCCCATCTTCTCATTACGTGACCAAAGTATTTAAGTTGCAGCTTCAGTATTTGTTCTTCTAATGAATAGCCTGAATTAATTTCTTTAAGTATTGACTGATTTGATCTCCTTGTTGTCCAAGGGACTCTCAAAAGTCTCCAGCACCACAATTCAAAAGCATTGATTCCTGTGGCCTCGGCTTTCCTTTTGTCCAACTTTCACAACCGTACATTGCCACTGAAAAACCAGAGCTTTGACTATTGGCAAGGTGAGGTCTTGCTTTTTAGTATGCTGTTCAGATTTGCCATAGCTTTCCTTCCAAAGAGCAAGAGTCTTTTAATTTCATGACTGCAGTCACCATCTGCAGTGATCTTTGAGCCCCAGAATATAAAATCTGACACTGCTTCCATTTCTTCTCCCTCTATTTGCCAGGGAAATATATAAAGGATAAACTGGAAATAATTGGGGGTAGGAAGGGGGAAATGACCAGGAAAGGCTTCTTGGGATTTTTTTTTTTTTTTTTAGATTTTAATTCTTTTTTTTTATTTTTAGTTTTCAACATTTACTTCCACAAGATTTTGAGTTCCAAATTTTCACCCCATCTCGCCCCTCCCCCCACCCCAAGATGGCATGCATTCTGAATATCCCTTCACCTAGTCTGCTTTCCCTGCTATCTCTCCCCCGCTTCCCTGAATCTTCCTTTCTTTAAAGAGGGTATTTTCTTATCTCCAGTGTTGCTCTAACTATACTGTTTCCTATAATATCTTAACAACAACTAGCAGTAGTTCAGAAATCACAGCTATATTTTATTCAGAACTCTGAAGTATAATTGCCTTGGGCCCAGAGACTTAAGCTTATTGGGAAGAGTTAAATATTCTCATATTCTCTCCTTACATACTTTGTCTCTAATTACCTCTTTAGACTCTTTTCTCCTAACATAAAAAATCATTCTTCTTAATTCTGTTTTCTCTTTGTCATCTGTTCACTTTATTTCATTTACCTCAGGCAGGCCAACACCATCCTTATTTCTCTTTTTCCCTGGATGTAGTATTAAAGACCATTTTTGTTGTCCTTGGCATATTTATGTTCTTTAGGTTTTCCCATTCAGTTCTTAGAGATACCTGTTACGATTTTATAGTGTTCTTTGGTGATATCTAAAGAAGATACTTCAGTCTTTTATACATGTTCTCTCTGAATCTGAGTTCATCTGTGATGAACACCTGGTAAAGTCATGTTAGTCTCTTTAAATGCCTCTCCTTTTTCTTCCTTATTGGGATATTTCTTTATTGCTAACCCCAGGATTTCATTCTTGAGAACTTCACATTCCTTTTGAGTCACTTTGGGTGTCATGGATTGTCCTTTTTGGATTCCTTCAGCCTCTGGGCCCATAAGATCTAGGAGTCCTCTCAGGTCATCATGATGCCTACGCCTCTGCTACAATTAAACCTCAGCTTTGGGGGTTTTCACCCACATCTAGTTTTGTGAGAGTGAGAGGGTTGGAAGGAGGGAAGAAAGGATGGCTGGTGAAACTTTGGAGCTGGGATATCTCTCCTAAGAGAGTCAGAATGTTGTAGAGGAAATAGCACTGAGTTTGAGTTAGAGTTTTTTTTTTTTAGTTTGAAAAGTTTTTTATTGTTAGTTGATTGTATTACATAACTCCACATAGCCTTTTCTGACTGCTTCTAGTTCAAATCTTAAATGTCCTATTGATCATCTGTGTGATCTTGAGTATTTTGTCTTTCTGGGCCTATTTCCTCTATAAAATAAGGGGGTTCAACTAGATAATGTCTGAGGTCCTTTCCAGCTCTAAACCCTATTATCCTTTTTACTTTTGCTCACTGACAAGTGCCAGGAAAACCAGCATTTATTGATGCAAAGTGATAAGTCAGCTTGGGCTGGCCCTGTCTCTGAGGTTCCTGCCCCACTCAAGTCATAGACTTGTAATCCTAAGGTACTATCCATGGCTATTCTGAGTTCACCCTGGGAGAGAAGTTCTGAGAAGTGAAGGATTATAGATATTGGAGTGAGAGACTGAAGGGTGATGATTCCCTCTTAGTTCAGGTAGAATGTAAACACAGAGCAGAGGTCCCATCTAGTTGGAATCATTTAAGTGTTACCGTCAATGGAAGGTAAGGTGATTCAGTGGGTTTTTTCCAGGCCCAAGACTCTATGATTTCCATTTTGTTTTGCTTTTTACTAAGGTAGGTAGGTGGCATAGTGGACAAAGGGCTGAACTTGGAGTCAGGATAACCTGAATTCAAATCTTGCTTCAGACGTTCATTAGCTGTGTGACCCTAGGTTAGTTACATGACCTCTCTAAGCAACACCTTGCTCATGGGGTTGTTGTAAGGATCAAATGAGATTATATATATATATATATATATATATATATGTAAAACGTGTCTTGCAAACTTTACAGCTCTATTTAAATGCCGGTTATTATTACTATTAAATATGTTTTATTGATGTCTTTTGTTTTAACAATGCAGTTATTTGTTAATACACCTAACTCCACCTCCCCTTTAACCTTGAATCCTCTCCTGTAACAAGGAAGAGCACTTAAGCCAAAACAACTGACTTAGAGCCCACTCTTACAATGTATGCAATATTTTGCCCCGGTAGTCCTCCCCCACCATTTCTGCCTAGAGGATAGAGGTATGTTTCATTACTGTATCCAATCTCCAGGTTAGGTTCTCTTTTTGAAAGATTTCTCTCCTACTTCGACATCATTGAGCTTGGCACTAGAAAAATGAACAGTAGGTCTCTGTAGACACCTAGTGGCAGTTTAGAGACAGGGTGTTTAGGACCAAAGCCCAGAAATGTGACTAGGCACTCAATCCGGGCAACCTTGAAAAGGAAACGATGTTCCCGCGTCCAGAGGTTGGACAATGGCTCCTGCTCCTTAGTCGAATGTGTTCAGTTCAACTTTCTATAACACAGAAGGAGGTCTATGCCTGAAACCTATGTAGTATATTGGAAATCAGTCTTGTTGTTTTATCTAATAATCAGGATAATCACTGACTTTTGCGTAGTGTTTTAAAGTTTTCAAATTAGTTTATGTACACTCTCTTATTTGTTCTTCACAGCCATGCTGTGGGGTAGGTGGTACAGCTATTGCAATTGTGCTCCAGTACTGATTCTCCAGATTTCTCCCCACTGTGCCAACAGCAGCCTCCTCATCCTGGAAGTACACTCTGCTCCTGCAGCCCCTTCTTCTTTTAAAATTAATTAATTTATTTTTAGTTTTCAACATTCACTTCCATACACTTTTGAGTTTTAAATTTTCTCCTCTTCCCTCTCTGCCTCCCTCCCTAAGACGGCGTGCAATCTGATATAGGCTCTACATATACATTCCTATTAAACATATTTTCCATTAGTCACGTTGTAAAGAAGAATTAGAACCAGTAGGAGGAACCACAAGAAAGAAGAAAAAAAGGGCAAATAGTATGCTTCAATCTGTGATCAGACTCCATGGTTCTTTTTTCTGGATATTAGCCCCTTCTTCTGATTGGCTGTTTCTTCCCAGAATCTCTCTTTTAAGGAAAGTGCCTTGGCCAGTCACATTAACACCACCACCACTACCATCACCATCACCATCACCATCACCATCACCATCACCATCACCAT